>NC_046664.1:131036882-131057262 GCF_010883055.1 Belonocnema kinseyi | reverse complement strand
TTTATTACCATCTCTGTCACTCCTACGGCATTCACCTTAATATCGCTCCTCTAAATGCTCCTAGGGAAATTGAGTCAATTGTCGAAAATGGGAAGTGCCGCAAATACTGGAACTTTATATTCTCGACAATTGTTTCTGTTGCTCACTCGAGGCCTGACATGGTTCTTCTTGACTTCAAGAAGCGAACAATGTTCGTTATCGAATTTTCGGCACCAGCTCACAAAAACATCATAGCCAAGGAGAATGAAAATAAAGAGAGGTATCGAGACCTTATAAGGGAGTTGCAACGATTGTACCCGGAATATTCTGTTAAACTGATCGTCCTTATCATCGGCGCTCTTGGAGGTGCCAAGCTTTCACTTGCTAATGGATTAAAAAGCATCCCTGCGTGTCAACAATATGCTAGAACACTTGCGGGAAAAATGCAGAAGGCGGTCGTCCTTGGGTCGCTCCGTGTTCTTAGGGTGCACGAGGCTTTTGCTGGATCGTCGTATTGATTCCTTTACAGACTGTAACCACCTATCTCACGGTTGTGAGACGTGGTTGTGGCTAAAATTCTGCCGCGATTTCGCTGGAAGGGGGTGCAATTTTTCAGATTAGCACCCCCTCCCGGCGAAATCCTGCGGTTGTCCTTATGACAAGTTTTTAATCATATATGTATATATATATATATATTAGTATTTGTTGATGATTTGTTGATCTGTTGCAAAAACAAAAAGAAATCAGATGAAATAAAATGAAGCCTAGTGAAAAGATTTGTTATGAAAGACTTAGGAAAAACTAATAATTATATTGGCATTGAAATTGATTATAGTAATGACAAAGGAAAATGACTTTAAGTCAAAAAAAATATATGGAATCATTGGCTAAAAAATATAATCTAGAAAATACAAAACTATGATACTACCAGGGAAATAAACTTAAAATTAGAGCAAGATAAAGCAATTGATGAAAGTGTAAAGTTTAGAATTTCGATAGGTGAACTATTATATATTAGTAGAGGCACTAGGCCAGATATATCATATAGTGTAAACCATTTAACTCGATTGCAAAGTTGTTATGATGCAACACATTTCAAATATGCTGTGAAAATTCTAAAATATTCATATAAGACAAAAGATTTAAAACTAACATACGCTGCTAATGCGAATAATGAAATATTAAATTTTTTGGTAGACTCTGATTATTTAGGTGATAATGTACACTGGCCGTCCAACAAGATGACCTCCGGCAAGATGACCCGCTCAACATAAAGACGGGCGAACGCTCAACGAAACGACTGCGGAGGCCGTACCTCTATCTCCTCCACTTTCTTCTCTGCAATGCACACGACCTAATGTTTCACTCAACACTCTACACCGTACACGCTCTCAGCGCAGAATAGTGGGGACCTCTCACGCCGTCGTCTTGCCGGACGGTAAAAGTCCCGCGTTCGTCGTCTTATTGGACGGCTAGTGTAGATCGAAAATCTACTACGGGATTTATAATTATAAGAATGGACTATAAGAATGGAATAATCCATATCATAAAAATGGATTCGAATTTAAATTTAGCTGATATATAAAAAAAGGTCTAGACAACTTAAAGTTTATAAAAAATATAAACACATTAAGTTTAGTTTAAAACAAAGGGGGGAACATAAGAAGAAAGTAATTTTTCAGTTTAAAAAGGGCGACATAGGAGAATAGACTGTAAAACTAAAGTGAGAAGAGATAAAATGAAGTTTACTATAATTCACGATTGCAAATTTAAGAAGATGTGTGGGAATAAGAGTAAATAAGGCAATACTGATTCAAATATAGTATGTGTATGAGAGCATAGGATGTGTAAGGAGACTATCATGTGGACAAGATGTGCGCTCGCGGGTTTTTAAACTTATGATTGTAAATTAAGAATAAAATAGGTTAAACATTATCCAACAATTCAATCTTTTCTGCTCCTCGACATCAACATTTCAACAGATTTAATGCTTCCACGATGATTTATTTTGATTAAAATGAGGTGTTCCGGGTTTTATTCATTCGCAACACTACTTCGAACGAAGCTCGAGTTGCGAGAACGTTAGAGCCAAGGCAGTCTTGGATGGGTGGGACGAAAGAGATTCGAGCGTCGAGGGGCAATTCGGCAGCATCTGCTAAAAAGTTCTCTCGAGGCAGGCCTCTCGATCTGGTCCATCGTTTGAAATAAGTAAAAATCTGAAATAAATCTAGCGCTTCGTTTGAAAATAAGTTGGGAAATAAGAAAGGTGGCGGTAAGGTAGAAATCTGGTCACGTGACCCACTTGTCACATGGCCTTAAGATGGGTTATGGCGGTCCCAGTATATATCATCAGTCATGAACGCATTTTTGTAATGCAATCAAGTGATCTGATAAGAGCAGTATGCCTAATTTTACATATTGGATTGAACTTGGTTTTGTCCCACCATCTAGGAAAGGCTTGCATCCAAGTGCATGATGAGGGAACCTACAACATAAGGTGGGATCCGAATTACCAGAACCACGGTAAAAGTACATAGCAAAATTTCCAGAGGTACCGACTTAGCGATCGAACCCCGGACCTCTAACGTGAAGTGCGAGCACCTAACCGCCTAATATTATTACAACATTTATTTTTTATAATAGTAGTCGTTACTCTAGAAAAGATGAAATTTCACACTGAAGCAATACACGGCTAGTCTCAGTTATATTTAATGCACAAATACTTGCACAACCAGTTTCTCGTTTATAAGCGTTTCGGATATGCCCCCGGTCATTTTAAACAAGAAACAGAAAAATCATACTACGAGTTCTTGAGAAAAAACATTTTTTTTTAGACTTAATAAATCTCATTTTTCTCGAAAACTACGCATAATATGAATAAAAGTTCAGTTGTATAATAAAATAATTTAGAATTCAAACCGCAAATGTGACTATGTACACAAAATTTCTATTTCTGAGAACTTTGATTACTCCAACGGCGAAATAAATGCTCTAAATAATAATTTAATTAGCACAAACTCAACTATCGCCGATAAGTTGGACTTACTTGCAAAGCCTATATGGCATATTCAGGGAAAAAACTTGTAGCTTAGACCATCCTTAAATGTTTTTAAAAGTTCGGGGTTAGCCGATACGGAGGGGGAAGAATATTTTCAAATCAAAAGATCTTCCTTGGAATTACGTAGGTGCAAGAAGATGCAACAAAAATCTTCACTGATGAATTAAATAGCGGCTTCCAATAACACCAAGAATTTTAGACGGCGGTCAACACATTTAGGTTTCGGACCTTTTTTTCTCCACCCGATTGAGGCTCCCCTTTGTATACAGTGGATTTTAAGCGAACACCCTTTATTGGACTTTGACATCTCGATTGATGAAATTAAAGCCTCTTTTTTGAATGTAAATGTAATAAAGCGCCGGACGAGGATGGGATTCCCAATTATTTGTGTAATAACCGTCTGAAAAATTGAGTACCGTACTTACGGCACCTCTTTAAGGAGATCTGGGCTGAATAAAGAGTCCCATCTAGATGGGCTAAAATGCATACATTTATGCTATATGAAAAGGGTGATAAGTGTGACCCTCATAATTACCGAGGAATTTCCATGGTAAATAGTATTGCTAAGATCTTCTCTTAGATCATGTTGGAAAGGTTGACTGAATGGGGTCAACGAGATAAACATTCACCAAGAAAATCAGGCCGGGTACAGGACTGGAAGAACTTTTATGGACCATATTTGAACCCAAAGTTCTTGAATTCAGATTCATTTCATTACACCAAAGCGACGAATCTTTGCTTTTCCTATAGATTTCAAAAAGGCTTTTGACTCACAGTCAAATCATATTATACACTGTGTCCTATGGCGAAAACTTACAAAAAAATTAAACTTATCGCGCAATACTGTACGAACCATTTTTTAACGGTCAACAAAGAAACATAAAAAGTTATAGTATACCACAAAAGCCGGCCATGGGAACACAAACTATTCTACGCACAGACTCAGCTGAAAGCAGTGAGAGAATTTGTCTATCTCGGAGTTTACAGATCGGATTCAGGTCTTTTTTATTAATAGTTCATAAAAATAATGTTTGCTGCAAGTATCGCTATGGGTGCTGCTTTAAGAATCTTATTTACATCTCAATCTAATGCCTGGAAAACTAAGACTATCCTTTTTCCTAGCCTCGCTCTTAGTGTTCTTTTTTACGCAATATAAGTCTGGGGATTGGGGAACTTTGATCCAGTCAAGAAATTAAATTCAGTCCCCTTTTTAAAGAAAATACTAGGCTTACTAACATACACGTCGAATTTTCCCCTCTGCTTAGAGACAAGTAGATTACAGTTAGCTTACGATATCTTCAAGTCAGTGATAAGATGGTTGTCGAGGTTGCTGGGTATGTCTGGTGATAGGTATACTAAAAGATGTTTTCTTAAATTGAAGGCAGTGTCCTTATAACTTGAATACAATCCGAAGTATAACTAGGTTTTTTCCTCTTTTTTGTTTTTGTCCATAGGATAGGGTTTTTTTCTATTATTTTTAGGGAAGAAAGGAAAATTTTTTTTTCAGATTTCAATAAGAAAATTTTATGCTGATTGTCCAAATTTGGTCGTTGCATTGTACGTTTGTCAGTTTCTACAAATTACAGCATTCGTTCTGGAGACGTGACTCACATGATACTCTTAAACAAGTTCTACCTTTACAATTTTTGTAAGTTACTTTATTCTATTCTGCTTCTTGATCGGGCTCCACATGATTACGTTTTGTTTATATTTGTAACTTATATTGTTCATTCCAAATTGTTAAGGTTCCTGAGTTTCAAAGTAAAGAAAAATTGGTTTTTATCTCCGAAATTGAAAAAATATCATTTTTAATTATTCAAAATCTCGTTTTTCTTGAAAACCAAGCAAAATAGAAATAGCAATTCGTAGTTAAAGATTTTTCCCCTTCCTGAAATCTATATAAAAAATCTATTAAAACTAAACTTTTTTGTTATTTTGTTTGAAAATTTTGGTTAAAATACTCAAATATACATTTGGTAAAGGAATCTTTCCATAGAGTTCAGGATGAGGAACATATTCATTTAACTAGAAACAAACGTTTTTAAAAATAAAATGTCATATGTTGAATTATACTAGATATACATCTGGTAATGGCATATTTTCATAGTCTTCAGGAAGGAGGACTATTTGCACCTATAAATTACTATTCATATTTTGCTTCTTTTTAGAGAATAAATGAGGTTTTAAATTGTTAAAAGTAAACAAATGTTTTTTCTCAAAAACGCTTAGTATGATTTTTTTCTTGGATTAACTCCTTCACAGTCAGGAGGGCAAGAACTTATCATGCCAAACATGTTTTCGAGAAAAAACACAGCAGGGACAATTAAAAATGGCGGACTCAATATGGTGGGCATGAAATAGTAAACATGTGTGGATCTGGATCCAATCGGTGGTAGTTAGGTTTTTCGGGTTGCTAATTTAAAATCCGATATTGTATTTTCAAAATTCGAAATGGTGGATGCAACATGGCACACATGAAATATTAAAAATGTTTGGATCTGGATAAAATTGGTGGTACACAGCTTTTTGCGATCGCTGATTTCAAATATTGTATTGTATTTTTTAAAAATTCAAAATGGCGGATCCGATGTGGCGAACATGAATTATTAAAAGTGTTTGGATATTGATAAAATTGGTGATATTTAGGTTTTTGGAGTCGCTGAAACAAGATTTGCTGTTGGATTTTCTAAATTTGAAATAGCGGGTATGAATTATGAAAAATGTTTGAACTTTGATAAAATGTTGAGTTTTTTAAATCCATAATAGTTGTTTTTTGGTAAATGAATAGAAATAGGAGCTGTTTCTTTTTTAAATAATTTGTTTATTAAAAATTTATCATACTGCATTTAATGTACTATATTTTTAATTTAATCACTTCAAAACATTAATATGGATAATCTGATAAAGTTATACACAATTTTGATCATTTTTGGTCCGCCACATTGGATTCGCCATTTTTAATTATGAAAATGCAATACCTGATTTTAATTCAGCCATCCCAAAAACAAAAGTAGTATCACCAATTTTATCAAGATCCGAAAATATTTAATAATTCATGTCAGCCATATTTATCCGACATTTTGAATTTTGAAAATCTAACAGCATGTTTCGGATGAGCGACCTCAAAAACTTAATTATCACCCATTTGATCGAGATCCAAATATTTAAAATAATTCATGTCAGCTATATTTAATTCATAATTTTCAAAAAGCCAACATCAGATTTGAAATCAGCGACCCCAAAAACCTGAGTACAATCAATTTTATGAAGGTCCGGACATTTTAACTCTATCATGTCCGCCATATGGCATCCATCATATTTAATTTTGAAAGTGGCACGACCTTTTTTTGCCCATATATGTGTCACTGACAGTGTAGAGGTTAAAATAACCGGGGCATTTCCGAAACACGCACAAAAGAGAAACTGGATGTGCAATTAAGTACGTTTGCGTTGAACTTAATCAAGGCTAGCCATTAATGTTTATGGCAGGGACGTGGATTATAAAGATAGAGGTTTTTTCATAATGTAGGTCATCCACTAATTTTTATTGTATTTTTGCATCTTAAAGTATATGTTCTAAAATCAGTTATAATGACAGCATAGTTTTAAAAAACCTTCTGTCGCATTATTATATGAAAAAGAAAAAAATTTACACATTTCAAATTCCTATTTCTGTCGCGCCCATTCCGGCATCTTGCTTTGATGTAGCACGACGCCAAAAGCTTGTAAATAAGCCGGGTAAGTCACGTTTTTTCATAAAAATGGAAAGAAAACAACGCTATCATTAGTTTTTTTTAGCTCGTATGGTGCGGACGCAGTGTGTAGATCAATCCGCACGTCGTGATGACAAAGTTAGAGACAGATATGTCAACAATTAAGTCGCATATGCGCCGCATAGCGTGTCCGCACGTATGAGTTGCATGGCGCGTTAACGATATATAAAGATAAATATTGCATCTAATTACATGCTTACTACAGGCAAAATTTGCCTGGATGATTTCAAACTGCTTTAATGGAAGCGTAAACAACATCCCGCAATATAACCAATCTCATCTGAGAAACCATGCGCACGCACAACTGACATGCGCACGCGATATTTTAAACGGCAGAGTTTTAGAGTTAGCTATACAAAATATTTTTAAAGAAAATTTCTTCATAGATAATATAAAAGAATGAAAAACAATTATAGCTTGAAATTTCGACTTCTTCATACTGCAAAAAAATAAATTGAATAAATTATATAATCTTTAAAAGAAAACTTTTAAGCATTTATGTTTCTTACATTGTAATAATTTATGGCACATTCTGATGAAAAGGACTCTCTTGTTTAATGGGGTTTTCTATCTCTTGTATGGAATTTTTAAAGTTTTTTTACATATTTTTACACAAATTTAAATATATTGACCATACTGATTTCTATGTACAAGAATATATTTTAACGTGATAAATAACTCTGAAGTGTTACTTTTCTCTTACAGAAGCATAACAAAGGACATAGATGGAAGTTGCAGCATTTTTTTAAATCCACAAGTTACTCTGACACCCTGTCGCGATCACGGTCACATGCTATGTGCCACATCGCACACACCGTTTGCGGGCGCAGTGGGGATTTACGTACGATCTGCAAGTTGTGCGGGCACCGTGTCGGTTGTCCTGCAGACATATCGCGCTCTCACGCCGTGCGGCCTGCATGCTGCATCACGCATTGTTATCTGTGTCGATATGTTTATCTCAATTCATACAACATCCCCAATGTATATATAGTGACCAAGACAATTCTATTTTTTGCCTGTTTAATAGATTTTTCTATTTTAAAAAATGAAAAATAAAATGTTAATAATGTAACATATGTGTTCATTCTAAGCAGGACCATAATCATTTATAGAAAAATTCTGACAATCAATTATTATTTATTTGTTAAATACCTTTTTTGTTATATCCTTAGAGTATGGCAATAGTAGGTAATAGAATTAAAGAAAAAGTTTGAAATTTGCACTTTTGTAAATACAAATAATACTTGGGCGATATGCAGTCGCATTATGAATGAATGGTCCTAAAAACAATTGAATGACCTTTTTGTAATTTTTAAAATTAACTTCGGCATTTTCGTACGCCAGCGGTTCGTCATTACAGCGCCAGTGCTGCAGAGAAGTACCAGCCAGTACGGTCCCAATATGGATGCCGGATATTGAGCCTCCGGCAATGTGTACTGGGCCAGTACTGCGCCAGTAATTTATTTCAACCTGCTTTGTGAATACCTAATGCTAGGGTCGCGTCTCGCTTCAGCATCAATCTTTGCGCCAAAAACACTTACATTGGCTCAAATATCTAGTGATTTGACATTTTGCGTTTTACGCCTAGTATGCTGTCATGGGATTTTTATTATTACTGTCAACAGAGTATAAATTAACATACCGAGTCCTATTGATTTAATATACTGAGTAATACTGTGTCAACCTATAGAAATAATGGAATGTACTCAGTGGATCGTGCTCAACGTCTGATGAGACTTTTGTTAATTCTAACTGAAACGGTAATACACTTTTAAAATCAATAGAGGTAAGAAATCAGCGTTCCCACTTTTGTTTAATTTCTTAACATCAAATCGAAATAACCACTTTATTATTCATTATTTTTAATCAAAATTGATGCATTAATTTCTTCAATGCAAACAAATTAGTGAAGAAAAGTTATATCTTCTCTATTTGTAATATTAGAGTACGTCTGACAAAACATATTGAAAAAATTCCTAACAAGGCTATTTTTTAAAAGAGATATTTCGGTTTTTCCAAAGAAATCAAGTGCTTGTATCTTGTAAATGGTCTTCTGCAGTAATAATTATCTATTATACTACAGTAATTGTGTATTATTTTAAAAAGAAAATACCATAATGCCCTTTTTCCGCGAATAAGTATCGTTTCTTCAGCAGAAGGAATGTGAATATTTACTCAATTGTATTTCTGGATATTGTGCTATTCAATCAAAATCAAACTCATTATTTTAAAAGTCGTAAATGAAAAAACTCCTTTTCGAAATTTTTGAATCTAACAGAAATTTGTAAGGTTATGCACCTATATTTTACAAAAAAATTAAACATTTAAAATCAGCGAGTGAAGCAAATTATACACTAGAGTGTCAGATTCCGTTTTGCATTGCAATTGTGAAGAAATATGAGGCATATCCGTAGAGTGTGGACTGTTATTAAATAAAAAATGTGCCCGGTGCGCGAGCATATGCTCATTGCACACCGCGCGCGCGACGCCTCGCGCCAAGTTTCAGCGGGCCTAGGAGGTGCGGTTACGCTCTCGCGCTGCGCGCTAGTTTTCGTAAGTTAAATGCATACACTTTAACTACATTTTTTTCAAATATCATAAATATTACAACTTAAATAAAAAACTGTCATTTAAACCTCTGATGAATACAGCCATAAATTGTAACTTAAATTACTTTCTATTTGTTTTTAAAGAACGTTCTCGAAGTTTCTAATTGGAAAATTTTTTTAATAATCACTTCTTGATTGGTCGCAAAGCTGAATACAAAACAAGTCTTAAAGAGCAATTATAGAGCTTTTGAAAAGTCCTAAAAAATGTATTTTAACCATTTTTTAATAGGACTCGTCATTTTGGTTTCATTTATCGAAAGTAGCATGTAGAATATTGAAAATTCAAATTTTGAGCCAATAAACGACGAAAAATATGCAAAAAAGTTTTTGGAGGAATTTTAGCTTTTAAAAATCCCTACATTTCTTTGTATAATTTTTTAAAAGAACTCCTTATTTTTAAATTATTTATCAAAATTGATATCAAAAATCGAACAATCCAATATTACGCCAAAAGACGCGAGATACGTCAAAAATCTAAAGGAACACTTGAAGAATATTTTGTTTTATCCATAAAAATGAAAAAATCCTATTTGTAGCATAACAACGCGAGATGAGGAAGAATTTCTGAAAAAAGGATTGCAGCCTTTTATTTTAAGGTAATTCAGAAAATAGACATTTACAAATTTCTGTCAAATATCGAGCGCGCAGTGCTGCGAGGGTTACGATAAGAATATGTACCGCAAAGCCTAAAAAGCTTGAAGCAACTTTATCTTAAACGATACACATTTAATGAAAGTGCGAAGAATAAATATGTGAGAGCGAAGTGCGAGATCCCACAGACGCGCGCGCTAGGCGCGCTCAAACTTAAGTGAATTGCGTACTTTTTACAAAAATGTTATTTTTTATTTTTAATCTTATTTTTGACGATTAGAACAAAAACTGCATATCCTATAGGAAAACAATTACAACCAATTTTCATTTTTTTTCTTGGCAAATAACTTTTGACTGTTAATTTTCTGTGTAGATTGTTTCGTTTGAAAAAACTCGTAGGAATACATAATTAAATATAGAATTGCATACATATTACATATTAAAATACATAATTGCAGACAGTCATACAGACGGATAGCTTCATAAAAACCTGTTTTACGGGTTCAGACGGTCTCAAAACGTGTAAATTTGTTAAACAAATTATTTCATCAGCGACCGATTCTATAATTTGAAGTTACACAAAATTTCGAATTTATTTCAATTGTAATTTTTGTAAGGGTTTTGTTTCAAGATAACTTGTTGCCAGTGCTCCCAAGGAGTTTCCATAAACTCTTTTTTTTTAAGTTTTGACCCCGATTTACTCAACAAATTGACCCCTTTGAGCATTTTTGTCAACGGATGTAAAAATCGCTGGCAGTTGCTTGAATGCCAAAAATGATATCAGAAAGTGTTATGTTATTGAAAAGAGTTTTAATAAAGACACCCCATTTTCCAAATATTACATATGTCCGTAACGGGAGTCAGTTTGGTTGCGGCCAAGTACTGTAAATAAATCTGCCCGCCTTGTACGTGACGAATACAATAGGAATATTATACGAGCATCTCATCACTTCTCAGTGCGTTTTAGGCGCTGAAAATCGGCACAAACGGCCAATGAAAAACGCAGTGTCGGCCCAGTGCCGTTCGCCAGTGCATTATCAGTGTTTTTAACATTTAAAAATGTTAGCTTCATTTTTAGCATTAGACTGTTCTTAAACATCTTAATTGCCAGTGTTAAGTTGCCATTCTGAACTTGAAAGTGAAGGGTTGCTAACGAAAAGGTTATAAGGGATATTTTGGCAACTCTACGGGATAACCAAAAGAGATTTTGTAAAATTACAGTCACAATTTAAAAATATAATAAAAGTACACTCGCGAGTTAAAGTATTGCTACCTTGAGGTCAAAAAAGTATAATCAGAAAAAGTTATCCACTTTAGGGAAAGTAGATGTAGAAGTTAACAATCTGAAACTGACATTAACCTAAATTTGGAGCGGGCACAAATGCGGATTGAGATAAATTCAATTTTGATTAAAAAAAAAAAAAAGAAATAAAAACATGCTACTGAGATATTGAGCTTGTGAATATGATTAAATAAACTTTAATGTAAAAAAATTAACCGCAGTTCCATGAGAATCGGTCAACGATAGCAATTAAAAGTAGAATTTCTGATTTTTTACCAAAATAAAAATTTACTGTCGAGATATGGGGATGCTGGATGAGAATTAACCCTTCTTGACCCAAAAAGTCATTCAGTTCGGAGGAACTGAAATTTTTGTGTGACGGTATCACGGTGTATTGGACTATTTTTCGCTTTTTTACTCTTAAAAGTAATTAAATGTGATTATTTTTACTTTAAATTTGACAATACTTGACATATAGTTTGTTGCGAATAAAAAACAAACTAGTTACATCACAAAAACTTCTTATTAAAAAAAAGCCAGAAAATTTGAAAAGTTTTCAAGTTTTAGGTTAGGACGGTACTGGTATTTTATTTTAAAAATTTAATTATCTTATTTTAATTATTAAGAATAGCTTAAGAAGAAGAGTATTACTTGTATAGAGAAGTGTTACTTGTAAAAGGTCAGCAAATTACAAAAATTGAAAGAATACGCTGCTATAAGCACATTTCCGTTGACATGTTGCCGCATACTAAGTTTTTATTACTATAATAAAAAATGCGCTTTCGAGTAACTTCTTTTGCCAGGATGTGTAATTGATTTTTATATTATTTTTGGGCCAAAAAATCCATTTTCCTTAAAATGTCCCTTAGCACCTTTTGGAGTGCCACCCTTTAAATATTAATAACTTTTATGATTTTTACCGCCGAATGCCAAAAGTTAACCAAAAAACAGCAAAAAACTGAGAAAATTTAATTGTACATTTATGATGTCATCTTTACAGGGGTCAAATCACTCTGTACTATCAGGGTTGTTAGAGCACCATCGTACATCCATGTTGCCCAATCTTGCCCACACTGAGAGACTTTCAGAGTATGGGATACTCTGGAAGTTCGTGTAGAGCTCTGAATCGTCGTGTTAGGAGCTATACTGCGCATCGGAGTAGGAGTAACTCCGATCAAAGTAGGCGATCTAGTCGGTGTGTCGCATGCTCTTTCAAATGAGAGTAGCCGTTACTCAGTAAAGCCGCGCGCAAGCGTGTGCTCGTGTTAACTGTTGTTTCCTTGAAAAAAGAAAACAATTACTGGGTGGTTCCTTGATATGTGTTATGATTGGAATTTGGAGTATCATTTTTTTGTATCGACAATAAATGTTTTACTACATTAGAATACATTCACGCTGTACTTCCTTGTTAAGCATGATCCTTTCAACTTATTCTCAAATTATTTAATTTTTACTTTCTAATAATAATTACAGATATGTATTTACATTATAACATGTTATTAATAAATTAGTAAAAATTACATTGTTAAAAACAGAGAAACGTGGCACGCGCTATAGCTATTATATACGCAGGCTCACTATTCAGGAGTTGCGGCAGTGCTCTGCTCTGAGTATCGGAGTACCCACTGCTCCGACCAGACAGCGTATCAAGAGCACGCATTATATGAGCATACCTGGTTCATTTTTGGGGCACTGAATATACGAAACAGAGGGCGCTTCGATCGCCCTGATGGGAGTATATGTGTTACACTGAAAGTCTCTCAGTGCAGGGACATCTCCACGTGAAATACCTAATGGTGGAAGGTTACCCTAGGGTCAGGAAACTGCATTGGAACTCTAAAACTACTTTGGTGCCATCTCTTAGTACTCGCCGCGACTAAGGAAAATAAAATTATGTTTTGACATAATGGAAATGCAACGAGTTCAAAATAGGTTAAAGGATAATAAAAATGAACTAAAGTGCTAATAATATATAAAGAATTAAAATTATACTTCAAAATGCTGGAAATGATTGTGCATTGAAATTGGAAAACATAAAAAAACGTGCTGTCATATTAAATGATGAAAAATAAATTTATTCTTTTCAAGATTCAAACATAATGATAATGAAGCGATTTAGAATTATACCTAGGCATGTCAATAATTGTCAACTGTTAGACATCATATTAATGTTCCGTAAAGAAAATAAGCTGAATTCTTTTAAATTTCCGTAAAGCATCACAGTAATTGTTTGGAAAATAGACGAGAACAATTTTAGCACTTATCATACGAAAAGAAATATTATTATATTAAAACATAAAATAAATGAATAAAAATTTTTTCTGGACATAATAATAATGGCACTGATTCTCCTATCCTCTCCATGCATTCACAATTTATTTTATCATGAACATTAATTTTAATTCTTTTTTTTTATATCTAGACAGAAATAGAATGTTTTCAAAAAATTTATGAATAGAAGAGTTAAATTTCTTTTCTGTTCTTCATCATGGATACTATTTAAATGTAAAACGGCATGCCATAGGTTTCAAAGGGTTAACGTCATACATCCCATTTCTTTTTTTGCGCACACCACTGGTGTTTCAGCAACGCTGACATTTGAACATTTTGCAAAAAAATCACTTATCATAGGTATAATCACAATTACCAAATTGTCCGAACTGTCTTAAACGTATCCAGGCATACTGATACTCCAGAAAAATAACCCATTTTAGGCAACTACAGTTGTTGATTAATTATTTGGATTGTTTTTATCAAACTGACCATGCATTTTCTTCGGCTTTGGTAGGGAGTGCTGTACCACCACGTGTTTCAAGCCACGAGGACGCCACACTTTCTTTTAGAAAATCGACATTTCCGGTTGATATTTTGTCACGTTTTAATAACTTATTATAAATTTTGAAATTAACAAAATTAAGTTTTTATTAAACATTTTTATTCTTTGAGAGTCAAAGTTTATAAAAAAACGTAAATATAAGACAAACAAAATTTTTGTGGATGATCCTTTTGAGAAGCAGTTATTAATTAGGCTTTTCTTTAAAAGGATTATAAAATTAAGAATAGATTATCTTTGAGTAGATGGGAAGACTCGCTACAGCTCACAGTGAATAATTGGAATTTATGTAACTCATAATTTTATATAATTATAATGCATTCTTAGGTGATATAGAGTGATATAATTATAAAATAGCCATTACAGTAATAAAAGAAATTTTCATTTGGAGAAATATGGCATTAATATTTCAGTGGCGCTTGAACGTCGGATACCAGGAGATCAAATAGAAGTAAAGAGAATAATAATAGGAATATTAAAAATTGTAATTGAGAAACTGAAAGGAAATAATTTAAGATCATTAACAGCAAAGAATCTAGATAGTGAAAATAGGGAAGGAATATTTGAAAAAGAAATAGCAGATTTAAATAGGTACTTTACAGATAATCAGGAAAATCTAGAAGCAATGGTGCGTGTGACTGCTTTACTGGGATTATTTAAGAGCAAAGAATTAAAGAACCGCTGAAAGAAGACAAAGAGAATAAGGAAGGCCAAAAGGAACAAAGGGAGAAACGTCTTCAAGAAAGAATGGTGAGGCTGGAGGCTCGAATCTCAAGAATACCACCTCCAAACACCAGCAGCTTCATAAACAGAAGGGCAACACTAGAGAGTGTAATAGAACGAATACATGCGTATGAAAGCATTTGAGAGGAGGGAGGTCGAAATCCCAAGATTAAATACGTGCTTCTAGAATTCAGAGGCGATACAATTTCAACACGGTATTTACACTAGTTAATACAATACTGAACAGCATTAGAAACAAGAAATAATTAAACTATTTCACTGAGATATCTTTATCTAGTTCAATGGTAAATTAGTTGAAAATCATCAATCTGCAACCATGTATGGGTAAATTCTCGAGGAGATACTGGAATGAACAGGCAAAATACGACATAGAATATGCAATAAACATGTATGCTGAGGCAAAAGAGTTGCGACCACCTACAATACAGTGTTTTAATCCAAAAGCCAGCAAGGCATTTAAATGAGAAAACTAAATATGCGTTTATTGAAAGGGAATAGTCTGAGTTGAACAACTAATAGAGTCATTGGAAAGTTTGGATAGAATAGGAGAAGCAAGCGCTTTCAAAAAACATCATAGAGAAGATAGGGACAGAAGGCTGGAAAAACTAGAACCGCCATAAAGTTCTGCACCGCAGGGACTATTTCAGTCTCATCAACATACTAGAAAAAGCCTCGAAAATAATGTACGCGACGCAAGAAAGTGTTTTGTGTAAATGGTTTATACAGTCTTAGAGAGGAAATGTTGGAATAAGGAGAGGAGACAACACCAAGAACAAAATCTAAATATTGCATAATGACCCTGAACATCGAGGGCATTTTAATGGAAGCTGTGATAGACACAGATGGGGAAGTAACGTATTTATAAGAGGAATTCACGAACAAGAATGTAGAGCATATTAATAAATATCCAGCATTGCCGATCAGTGTCGTCGCGTAAAAGAAACCAATGGGATTAAAATCGTCGAAATTAAAAAAATAGTTTTTAATTGATTTTAATTTTCCAGCATGCACAATACAAATGATATTCATGGTTGTGCATAACCTATCCAGATAGTGCAAGATCGCTACTTACACCTTAGACCTCTTTAAAATTCGAATAAATCTAGACACGAAAAAAGTAATATTTCCTTCACTTCAAGGGGAGCCATAAATAAAAATTAATTAACCAAATTAACCAAATGCAGCGTGGTGTTACCCTATAACTATGGCCTATTGTAAAAAAGCAGATGAAGAATTTCCAAAATGCAAAGGAACGAAAGTAATGTCAAATCTCGACAAGACGAGTAGTTTTTGGCACGTACCACTTCATTCATAGTCAAGAAAATAAATGATATTTCAGCACAGAGGCAAGGCATATATGAGTTATGATATAAGACATATAAGAAAATATTGAAAAACAACCAGATAACACAAAAATATACAGAATTCAAGGTGGAATTCTCTTTTACAAGAGTAGAAAGGCTCTTCGATGTGACTTGTTAGAATTAATGATAGCAAAGACAATTTGGAAAAGACGTAAGGCATTTGGACATTTAGTCCCAAGAAAAACTCACAAATTAATCGCGAATGATTTTTATTGCCCATACTTAGCGAAGGTCATTAGAAAAGTGATAAAGACTTTTGATCCCTGCCGGAGAAATAAAATACTGGCAATATAGCATACAGTTTCAATGGAAACTGTGCAAGTATTTAAATAGTTTATACTCATATTCATTGATTTTTTGGTTCATTGACGAAAAGTACACATGAAGATCAGGGTAGAACGGGTAAGTCAACGATTGGCATGATTTTTTGGCAATTTCCTAATAACAGAAAAACACAATGCACGGTATTCCTGTGTTTAAAGGATCGAGACCATTTTAAATTCCATCATATCACGATATTATTAATCTGACACCTCATGAGGCTCTTTCCGAGAACCATCGAGATTCTCGGAAGAATGGATTTTAATAACGTTTCAAATGTTTTAGAAGAAAAATGTTCCAAATTCTTATATCTAAAGAAAATTGCAAACAAAACATATGTTGTGCAAAAAGTTGAAAGTGTCGAGAAAGGGGGCAATATCATGCTAATGATTTGAAGAAATACTGGAGTCGACAAGAGACATAGGAAATAAATAGAAAAAGGAAGAAATTTCAAAGTAAAGAGGCCACATCCACTCAGTGACTGAGGGAAGAGGTCAGAAGGATCACCCACGACGCGTGGATACACGTCAGTGAGATTTGAAACTGTTTGCGAAGAATAAGGGCCTGGATTTCCCTCAACATAGAAATCTCAACACAAACATGATACCAAAGAGCATACTAAAACAAATATATATACTCATGTGTGTATGTATGTAACAATCTTGACACAAGGGGTAAATTAGGTTATCTATGAAAGATCAAAAACATCAACAATCCAAGGAAGAAAAGAGAGCCAAAAAATAGAATGCAAAACTTCAATGGACAAACAGAAAAGAAATTATAAGAGTTACACGGAAAAAGGAAAACAGACAAGAAGAAATCTTCTGAGAAGTAGAGATTGAAGAAGCTTGTCAACAAATAAATAAACCAAACAACGTGAATGAGATGAATAACACTGAGGAAAATACAAGGAGGATCGAATACGATTATCAACCGAATTCAGTATATCTTTTGACTTTCAACACTTGGGACCTAGAACATAAATGGCCTATAACTCAACTCAGGGAGCCAGAATACAAGAAGAGTAGATCCAGATACATAAATCGCGACGATTACCTATATCTTAATTTCAAATTTTTAAATTTTTCGTCATTCTTTTTAAATTTCACTGGAGAGAATATTCTCTACATATAAATTTAAAACGGTGCAACTGTAAGCCATTGAAAGGTATAGCTCCTTAATATAGAGTATCAGGGATACACGGACCGAGGAAGGCGCCCACCTTAGAAATTGTATCATTGCATATTCCCGATATATCTCACCTATGCGAGATCTATAAGTGGGGAGTTTCGAGGATGAGAAAAGCAAGGCGGCCCTAGATGGGTAAAAATGGATGAGATTCAAGAACCGATGGGCGAATCAGTAGCGTCTACGAAAATGTGCTCTCGAAGCAGGCTCAGACCAAGGGGTTGACTCCTATAACCGTGCACTCGACTTACTTCTTTATTTCCAAGCCGGCAGGATGGAGGGTTTACCTTTGACACCGAGTTTATAAAGCTTTGATCTGTGAGTTTTTATTCAGGTAAATCGGGAAGAATTGTGAACTTCCTGGAAAATATTCCACGAATTTATGAAGAGATCATTTTGGGGCGTCATAGATTCCAACTTTATTCTCGGCCAAGGCTTTGTGGTGACAGGCTACAGAGTTCACTCTCGAAGCTGGGTTATAGCAAGTAGAAACCAAAAAAAACTTCAATATCTCCGGGGAATTTATCGAGGACTGATGTCTTGGTAAATAAAGAGAAAAAATTCTAGAAAGATATCCTCTAGAAATGATCAAATTTTACTTTAAAGCCGTATTTACGTTAAGGACACAGACAGATGCATACAACCATAAACATTGTTATAATAGTTATGCTAGTTCTACTAGGAGCCTGTGTCATTTTCAGATGACGGTTGCTCGCAGTAGGACCATGGGGTGGTTGTTCACCCCTTTTTTAAAATTATTTATATATTACGTTCTGCGAGGAAAGGGACCTTAGGGTTACAAAATGGATGTTCATGTTTTTGATGTTTCAATAGTTCTTAAATCGCTCTTCCCTGCCGATGAAAAAGCACTGAAAACCCACTGACGAATGGCACTGGGCCGCCACTGCGTTTTTCATTGGCTGTTTGTGTCGATTTTCAGCGCCTAAAACGCACTGAGAAGTGATGGGATGGCCATATAATGTTCCTATTGTATTCTTCACGTAGCGGTCGGGCAGAGTTATTTACAGTATCTGGCCGCAACCAAACCGTCTCCCGTTTTGGAATTTTCTTCAAATTATTAACATTTTTGTTTAATTTATTAATTTTCTCATTATACATACACTCGAGTCGCGGCACTGCGAACATTTAGCGCAGGTCCGCCCTTAATAGTGAGAACACATGAGAGGACCCCACTCCTCCGACTATTTACTATGTTCAAATGTCAACTGTTTACATCCTGACAGTTTGCAGTGACGTTTCAAACTTTTATTATTAAAATTATTTTTAAAAAATAGAGCGAAGGAAACGTTGAAGACGTCCAAATATAAAATCTTCCACCTAAGTATCCAATATATTGTAAGGATGGCGAAATGATGATGAGAAAGATATTATACTATGTAGGTATTAGTATAAAAGGTGACAGTATGTTCGCTTTCGCGGTTGGCAAGACTCTGACAGATTCTGTATTTCTCCCGCATCATGTCTCGCTCGATAATGATCGACAACATTCGGTCAATTGCCGATCTTGGTACGGCGGTAAATTCAAAAATATATTCTTAAATCTATATCTTACAGATTCAACCGTCCTTGGACGCAGCACAAAGATTTTCGTTGTTTAACCATTGAATTGGAACCCAAGGCCGCATATTGGCTGGTTCCCAAACTCCCTCATGTCCTCTGAGTTAATAAGAAACCGTCTATATCAGCGACGACGTATCGGTTATTTCTCAAATCTTTCGAAATAACATAAGGCCCTTTAAGACGAGGGAGCAATTTAGAAGAAATTCTTGGCGTGGAGTCAAAATTCTTAATCATAAGTCATCAAGTTGGCAATCATGAGGGTTTTTTCGCTCCTTATGAACATACTCTTTATTATAATCTAGTGACTTTTCTATATTTTTCTTCGCTTCAGGTCGCAGTTGGACTAAATGCCTATTCTGGCAATTTACATTACTATCTAAAAATTCCTTTATGTTATCGTTTATCTTTCGACATTGAGATACTCCAAAAAGTAAACAGCTAGGAATGTTGTGGGTGGTTTTATGCACCGCATTGTTTAAAGCGTACTCGACTTCCGACATCACTTTAGGCCAAGTTTTTTGACAATCATAATCACTTAATTTGCCCAACATTGGAGCAAGGGTCCGATTTACCCTTTCAACTTGACCGTTGGCCTGAGGTGATCCCGTCGCGATTTTATGATACACAATATCAAATTCCATCAAAAAGTCTTCGAATTCTTTCAATGTGAAACAAGTTCCTCGATTTGATAAGATAACCTTAGGTTTGCTATAATTCAGAAAATACTGTTTGAGGTGGGCAATTATTTCCAAAGATGCAGTAGATATAGTCAGGTAGAGTCGAGTAAACTTGGTGAATGCGTCAATCACCACTAAAATATGTTTCTTAGCTTTAACTCTACCATCAAAGATGTCCGCATGATCAATATGAATATTCTCGAATGGCTTATCACCTTTAGGAATTACATTCACCAAACCTTTGACTCTGTCCGATTTTGGTGTGAAGGCGATACATTTACAACAATTGTGGGTCCGGATGCAATAAGGGCACATAAAATTTTTTCGTGCGAAAACGAAGTCCCCTGGAGGCTTTAGAAAAAATTTTCGAATTTTAATTT
>NC_046664.1:131031436-131036782 GCF_010883055.1 Belonocnema kinseyi | reverse complement strand
AAAATTAAAATTCGAAAATTTTTTCTAAAGCCTCCAGGGGACTTCGTTTTCGCACGAAAAAATTTTATGTGCCCTTATTGCATCCGGACCCACAATTGTCAATATGATCCCTAACTTTTTCTTTCATCCCGGGAAACCAATAGATCCTACCAAGTGTTTCGCATACTTTTTCGGCACCGATATGGTCCAATTCGTCGTGATATTTGAAAATGACATTCTTCTCCATACCACTCGGCACGTAAAATAATCATAAATCATTTTTCTCACGGTAAACTATACCATTCCGTAGTTCAAAATGTTTATCTTCTGATAATTCCAACTTTTTACAAATTTCGACGATTCTATTATCCTGAGTTTAAGCTAACATAAGAATTCGTTCAAAGAGGTTATCATCAATAACACTTATGAAAATGCAACGACTTAAACCGTCTACGTGGCTCATACTTTTGCCTTCGCGGTGTTCCGCAGTAAAATCATAAGCTTGCAATTCCATTACCGATTTTTCGATTTTAGGATTTATTTCCTTATTTTTCAATGCAAGTGCGAGTGAGTTATAATCAGTTACTAATTTAAATGCTATTCCGTACAAATATACTCGAAATCTTCGAAGAGCGTAAATAATAGCTAACATTTCCAGTTCAAAGCTGTGTAAACGACCTTGAGTATCGGATGTTCTTTTAGAAAAGTAAAAAAAAAGGATGAAATTTCAAATACCCTTTTCGTTGCATCAGAATTGCTCCGAATCCTAAACTAATTGCATCGAAGTGCAATTCTGTTTCGTCCATTGGGTCATAGATTGATAGAATTGGAGGTTCGATCAGTTTTTCCTTTAACAGATTGAAGACTTCTAATTTTTGCTCATCGAATTTAAATTCAACTTCCTTGCGTAACAAATCATACGAAGGCTTGGCTAAACCTTAACAGCCCTCAATAAATTTTCTAAAATAAGAGACAAGACCTATGAAACTCTGTAACTCGCGAACATTCCTGGGCACTGTAAAGTTCGAAACGGCTTCAATTCCGCGATCTGTAGGTGTAATACCAAGTTCAGAGATGCGATAACCCAAAAATTCAATCAAAGTGGACATAAAACTGCATTTGTAAAACGAATCTCCAATTGGTTCTCAACCATGACCCTGAAAACTTTCTTAAGTACAAGTAAATGATGCTCAATTGTGGAAGTTGAAATTAAGATATCATCCATGTAAACTACTAAGTCACCTGATTTAACTCAATCCCTGAAAAAGGTATTCACAAATCTCTGAAATCGAGTCGGAGCCGTTTTAAGGCCAAATGGCATGCGCAAAAATTCATATTGACCTAAAGGAGTTGCGAATGAAGTATATTTTATCGATTCCGGTGACACTTTATTATGGAAAAGTCCATCTTTGAGATCTATATGAGAAAAGTATTTATTTTTATTTAAAACATGTAATTGGTCCTCAATTAAGGGAAGTGGATAGTTGTCTTTAAAAATCAAATTATTTAATGTGCAAAAATCTAGACACATTCGCTTTTCGCTAGTTTTCTTGCTAACCAGAACTATTAGTGACGCATACTCGGATTCACTAGGACGAATAATTGATCTACTGGACAAATCGGACAATATTTGTTCCAAGCGACTTCTTTCCATATAAACTACTCGGCGAAGAGAGAAATGAAAGGGTGTGTGCTCTTTTACCACGATTTTTATTTCCGTGTCAACTTTAGGATTTGGCGGTCTCACTGGATATATATATATATATACATCATTAAACAAAGTTTTGAACTTTTCCTGTTCGGATACAGGAATTTTATCATTAACTGACAGAAATTCTACTTTATCGGTTTTCATTTCATTAACATCAACTTTGAAAATTTCTCGCGTTACTTCTTCCATGCTAATATCTTCATCGACAAGTTTAAAACCCAAAATTTTAAGACAATCCCTACCCAAAACGACAGGAGACTTCATAGTTTCATTATCTACGACAAGTAATTTTATTTCTCTCTTAGCCTTTCCCAAAGATACATTAACAATTACAAATCCAAGTATTTTCAATTGAGATTCATTTGTACCACAATAATCTGATTTTGTATTATCTATTACCTTAACCAAAGCTGGAATTACCCATTTTTTTATGAAGCTTATTGGGCTGTCGCTGTCCAGCAGCGTCAGAAGAGTCATGTTTGAAACCCTCGTTGTCAACGATCAGCTCGTAGTCTCCATTCCTGTAAAATTCGTTGTCATTCTTAAAATCGATGTTGACTACATCCTTCACTCGTCTCTGCACTCGTTGTAGGCAATCTTTGACAACATGTTCCAAAGATCTACACTGAAAACAACATCCTTTGCTCGCGGCTTTTGTTCGCACTCACTTGAATAATGTCCCCACTTGCTACAATTAAAGCAACGAATTTTCCCCGACGTTGACACTTTTAAGTCCTTATTTTCAGATTTGGTTCTTTTATTATCTTTGATTTCACTTTTTGCAAACTTTTCACTTTTCTCATCACTAACGTTCCTTGCTTGCAAACTTACTTTTTCAAAGACTGACAGCAATGTTTCTATCGAATCAAATCGTAGTATCCGTGCTTGATCAAGCAACGATACATCTGGAATACCGTCAACAATATAATCGATCAGTTTACTGTCTTTAATTGGCACTCTATTTGCCAAAATAGTTTTGTCGTGAACATATTGATTAAACATCTCACACTTTTTCCAAACTCTTTCTTCGAACTCCTTGCGCAAACGTACTCTGTTTGGACGCTGATGAAACATCTTTTTAATTACAACTAGGAGATTGTCTGCTAACATGCTGACATGATCTGGTCGGGAGTGGAACCAAATTAACGCCTTCCCTTTTAGCTTCGAACCAATAAATATTCTCACTATATCATCATCCAGTTTGTAGATATCCTTCAAGAGTCTGACTTGTCGTTCCCAGCTGTCAAACGTTCCTCTCGCACCATCAAATACGCCCAATAGCTCACCGATAGCAGAAATAGTGATTTTTAGCGTAAACATCTCTCTCTAGTCACTGCTTGCCTTCGCAATTCAATTTCACGTCGCTCTTGATCTAGGCGTTGAGCTTCAACTCTTGCCAATTCTAGTCTGGCCACATTTTCGTCATTCCTAAGTGTCGGTTCAGGTTCACCGTTCCAAAGTCTGGTCAACTCCATTCTTGCTTCTTACAACTCTTGTGCCAACCGCTCGCGCTCAAATCTAACATTTTCCAAATTTCTTTCACGCTCTCTTTCTTCCGCATCCCTTAGAGCATTACTTCTCAATCTTTTAATCTCTATCCTAGCTGCTTTCAGATCTGGCGTTAAGGAACCGCACTCGGTCGTCAATGATTCAAAATCCTTATCACCCAACTTTGATTCTGAATTCATCGACCTATTGCCGGAGTCATCTCCCCAAGCTCCACCGACATCTTTTTCGTAAATTCGAGAAATTAACTCTGCTTTATTCCCCACCGTACTCTCGTTCATCCTGTTTAATATAACCCAGAGTTCATCTTCGGTGTAATCCTGCAGGCATTTTTCGGGAGCCATTTTGAATGTACACTTTCAACACACTGATACTCACTTTAAAGGTACTTTCACAAAGTTTGCACCAACAAAACTCTGTTCCATAGAGAGCCACACTCTAAACACTAGATCTAACTCGCGCACACAAAGCCGGAACACGTTTATAACAACAAAAATTTGAAAGCGTCACTTGTCCTTTGTTCTCGAATTTTCTTCGACCATTTTCTATTCGTACAAAGTCACGTTCAATCGCGTTGGATCTAATTTTCCGGTTAAATCCCACTTCTGATCTGTAAGGATGGCGAAATGATGATCAGAAAGGTTTTATACGAGGACACCGGACTTCGAATTAAGTTTACTTCGACTACAACTTTAGAATTGAAAGAACTTTATTTAACGTAGGTATTAGTATGAAAGGTGACAATGCGTTCGCTTTCGCGGTTGGCAAGACTCTGCCAGATTCTGTTCTTCTCCCGCATCATGTCTCGCTCGATAATGATCGACAACGTTTGGTCAATTGCCGATCTTGCTACGGCGGTAAATTGAAAAATATATTCTTAAATCTATATCTCACAGTACTTGATTATGAATTAAAATTAAAATTACAGTGAATTGTACATTTGTTGAAATCATCAAATGTAGAAATGATTAGTGGGGATAAAGGGATTATAGCATCGTTTTCATTATCAGGGGAAAAACGTACTCAGTAGCGGGAGTTCGCAGTACTGAATTTCGCAGTACCGCGACTCGAGTGTGTTTATAATTATAGCTTATATACTAATATACTATTTTGAAGTTGAATTAAAAAATCTTGTATATTATGGCGTATCTCATTCCATTTACGAGATATGTTATATTCACTCCAATTTTAAACATCCAAAAGAAAAAGTTAGATATCTGAAATAATCGAAACCCGCAGATTCTGAATTTCTAACCTTCTCGTAGTTAATTAAAAAATTTTACCAATTTTAAATTTTAATTTCTTTCAGCTGGTCTACTTGGTAGCCTAGTCGGATTGGCATAGGAACACCGATTTTCACTAACACAATAGTATATACTACTAACACACTTTTTCAAAGACCTCACAGGTACAGAAAAGTAGCAGTGCAGATAGTGCTGAAGACACAGCACTGAGTACGTACTGACCTGTGCGTTTTCTTTGCTTTTTCAGTGCGTTTTTATCGGCAGGGTTGCATGTTAAGAAAGAATTAAATTTCTATCTGATAAGCTGGAATTTTTTGAAGCTGAAAGTGATGCGTGAATCGCAAATTTTGACGCTTACGGATGACCCAAGAAATCCAACCCCACTGCAATCGTCTTTACAATAATCGTCTTAACCAATGCATCTTTCCGTTCTGTGTCCGTGTAACTCGAAAGCCTCGGTCTCCTTCGTATGTACCTCGCTTTTCAATTCGCGCCTCTCTCTTTAATAGATCACGTGTACTACACAGGCATGATTTAATACACGTATTGAAAGAGTCATTTTCACTCATTTGGTAAATAAAATGGTCATGATAGGGCTTAAGAAGGGTCTTTCGTTTTGGTCTTTTTTCATAAAGTAATATTACTTATTCCTTTATTTTGCACAACAAATATTGCTCACAAATATTATTTAAATAATATTGTAATAATATTTAAAACATGTTTACAATAAAATTTATAAATATCATCCGAGGACAGTAATATAAATAATTATAAATTAATAACAAAATGGATGACAATTTTTAAATGCATTATTATTAACATCTTATGGATCCACCATAAACCGCATTACCAAATAGAGGGGGAGGGGACACATACAAAACTAAGCTTTATAACGAGTTAAGAGGT
>NC_046664.1:131012226-131031426 GCF_010883055.1 Belonocnema kinseyi | reverse complement strand
CTAGTGGAAGTAACAAACTTTGTTAAAAGTGTAACTGCTCTGCTCAAAATTGATCTGTTTTGTTGAAGATTCATCTTTTTGGTACAATCATATTAAGTTTCAGCCAAACAATTCAATAATTAAAAAACAAAAAATATTCTTTATTACAAAAAAGACGCATTTTCAACAAAAGAAATAAATTTTTAACCAAAGTTTCATTTTTTAATAACTTTATGAATCTTTAACTAAAAATATAATTTTTGAATAAAGTAATTTAACGTTTAGCCGATGAGTTGAAATTTCGACCTAAAGAAATGAATTATTAACAAAAATTGCACCCCGTGTAAGACAGCGTAGAAAAATAGTTGCCCCCCCCCCCTTCATACACACACGTACCCCAAAAAATCCTTCGCACAATTTCTGCGCAGCCTCAAACATGCACGTGCCTTGTTATTTTCTATGAACGTGAACACTATAATTGAAAAATATGAATAAAATAGAATTTCACGCTTTATTATAATATTTAATTTTAAAAGTTCCTTTTAATCGCCTTTCCACTTTCTTTCTTTGCGAAAAATATTGCATAAATAGTAGCTGCCATTAAAAAACATCGTGGGCTTTTATAATGTGTCAACAGTCATATTTTAGAAAGAGAGCATATACCCGGGAAACGAAAACAGTGAAAATCGAAGAAGCCCGAAGCTCTCTGGTTAGATGAACAGGGAGCGAGAAGTTGTAGTCGTAATTGGAGGGACTGGATTCCAGAACTTATCCCCCACTCTCTAAATGCTTGACTTCGACCGTCTCTTCAATCGCTTATACTGAAAAATTTGCCTGGTAACCCTACACGGGAAAAATTGGTATACTAGACGCATTTCTTATAATGCAGCAGCTGTACTATAGGTTCGGGGCAACAGCGACGTGGATTTATGAAGAGGAGTTGCGCAAAAATAAGAGGCTACTGTTGTCTCCTAAGTATGGGACCGCGCCTACCTCGAAACTGAGGCAGCAGTTATACGGTAAAGCGTTGTCTTTAATTTGACATTTATTATATCAAATATATTTCAGTGAAATACATTAATATATTTCAATAATTTACAGCTTTCGTTGAAATATATTTCAAATATATGAAAAGGTTAGATTTCTACCAATTGCCATACAAATAAATATAAAAAGAATTAAGCTTAACAAATTTGTAGGTTTTAGGCATCCATATGTTCACAAAACTTTGATTTAGTTAAAAATAGCATTAAATTTAAATATGATGCTGGAACGATTAATTGTTTTGAATCTTTTCATATGCAAAGAGGTTAAATTACTTCAAATCAGTACTTTCTGGTTTACAGAAGTTAAAGGTTAACCAGCCCTGTCCGACTACTGCGAAAAGTAGTTGTCGTTTACAAGTTCCGCTTCGGGAATTAACTGATTTGCAGGGCGGCGCGTCAACCGTCCTGTCCCATAAAGACATTGGTCTTATAGGAAACTCAATAATTAATATTAATAAAAACATTCTCGATCATTTCAGTTTACAAAATTAGGACCAACAATTCTGTGATGGGTAATTGATATTTAAAAAATATGAAAGTCATTGAAGTCTAAAAGGATTATTGAAAAAACGTTATATTAAAAGTGCTCTATATCACTGTATTCTTAAAATTTCATATATTGCAAGCAACATTTAAAAATGTTTAAGCATTTACATTTATTTTACTTGGATTTACTCTATGAATAACATCTTTAATAACAAATATAAATTAATGTTATAATGAATTGGATGTCGGCACCCAATTAACAAAATTAAAATCCTAAGAGAAAACGAAATATTATAATAAAAAAGTAACAAAATAAAATTATGATATATCAATATTTCCGGAAGTTGAATAACGAAATTATCAAATTGTATAGTATTTTCATATTTTTCAGTATTATAAATTAGGAATTAAGTAATTTTGAATTTTATTAATTCAATTTTTAAGAATGTATATAACGTATCTCGTAAATGGAATCAGATACGCCAAAACAGAGAACATTTATGAATTCAAGTTCAAAGTAGTATATCAGTATATAAGTTATAATTATAAATATGTATAATGAGAAAAATAATAAATTAAACAAAAGTGTTAATAATTTGAAGAATATCATAAAAAGGGAGTCGGTTTGGTGGCGGCCAGGTACTATAAATAACTCTGCCTGCCCCATAAGTGACGAATACAATTGGACCATTTTATGACCGTCCCATCACTTCTCAGTGCAGTTTAGGTGCTGAAAATCAGCACAAACAGCCACTGAAACCGTACTGACGACCTAGTGCCGTTCACCAGTGCTTTCTCATCGGCAGTGAATAATTTGTATCCCGAATTACAGAAGGTTACTTATACACGACGTACCCTTGTAACGACCCATATTCAACCTATCAAAAGATTCACGAAGACGCACTATATCTAACTATTATCACCAAAAGCTAAAATGATAAATTAAAAACCGCTATTTTATTATTTTAAAAATGTTGAGTAAAAAGAAACTCCTGTAAGTCACGTTCCCAAGATGGCTGACTTGTAAAATCAGTGTCATCAGTTTTGACAAGTACGTAACATCATTTCTGAAATAAAATAATTATACCTGGACTGGAAAGAAATACCCAACATCATAATGTAATCCCATGGAAGGATTTGTTTTTCGAGCGGAAGAAAGGATAGAAAATATACGCAGGGTCGTTTGATTCTTTCGATAACAATTATTATGGATCAAATTGCATAATATTATACGTAATTATGGCAGTCTCCCTAATTATGACCACAAAATGCTTCAAAACTATTGTGAATTACACAACCACAAATCATGCACAAAACGGCATTTTTTCCTTTCTCGTCTTTTATGAGTTTGTAGGGCAATTGGTTCCACATTTTCCCTTTAGGCCTACTCCCTCGATACATTTTTTTACTATTTACTGCAATTAAATGTATTAAAGTTTGAAAAGCGAACACAGCAACCATGACCCACATTCATAAAAATAGATTATTTGAGGTATTTTTCGAAATTGACGCATGCTCACTGACAATTTCCATTTGAATGTCATAAACGTCAAGTCACTAGAAAACTAGAGAGGTAATATACGTGGTAATATACGCGTAGAAAACTTTAACAACCCTGGTTGACACATAAGACTCAATGTTTTTCTGAAACAGGACGAATGACGCGCTATCTGCTGTCTAGCGGGTGAGTTCGCCTGTCATGTGCAACTTTTAAGCGACAACTGCTGTACAAAAGGTCGGGGAGTCGGATAGGGCTGAAGTTAACTATACTGCTATTTAAAAAAGCTCAGTATCAAAATAAAGTTCCATATATTTAAAAACTTCTTGCAGATGTTCAAAATTGTTTGTTTTTAGAAAAATATCTATCGCGATGATAAATTATATACAGGACAACGTGAGTGCACGCATGACTCGCATGGCACTAGTCCCAAATATATGAGCAGCAGCTGCCCCAAATGAAAGTATAAGATTCGTCCTAGTGTTTTGCGCGACTGTTGTACCTATAGGTACGTCTACTGTCCCATTTTTTTCCGTGTAAGGAAGGCTTTTCTTTTCAAGAATTAGAAAGTTAACAATAGATTATCTGCGAGTAGAGATGGACACATGTTAGATTTCACAGCATTGATAATCTTAGTGTAGCTATACGCTAGCTATTAGTAATAAAAGAAAAGACTTTGTATTAAGCACAACACACATTTATTCTCAATTTCTACTCCCATGAATCCAAGAAGATTTCACAGGGGATTAAATTGAACAAAGAAGATTTAAAATTGAATAAAAAGAAATTACATTAATGGATTTAAGAATCTTTCACGTTATTATTTACCAAAACTGTCGTCTTGCTTCCTTACACTATTTCGATTCAAAAAGAAAGTCACCTGCTAGTTTCTTTCAGTTTCATTGAAAAATAGATGAGATATAGTGGGAGCTTATTTCCATTACTTCTGAATTATATTACAATTTTTAGGTTATAAGTTTACAATTTAAAGATCGAAATAAAAAGCAAAGCTATTGTTATCATAAGATATATACAATAATATTATAATTTTTTGTCCACTATTTTTTGACATTACTTAGGAATTTGTCTTCTGTACTTCTCAGGTAGCAGTGTTTCTGACGAAAGTAAAAACTTCGATAATAGCTACCCTAATAGCCCGAAATGTTTGAACGTGGAAAATGTCCACCCCTTTAGTTAATTCCAGGATCATCCCACTGAGGCCTGAAAGAGACTTACTGTTATATTTATATTTAACAACAAATATCTCATAATCCGTAAGAGATAGACAAGAATAGATATCTGTTTTGATTTTTGAATACCGCGGGTCCTACACTTTAATATACTTTTATTATAAACTGAGATCGATTTTTACATATCTCTTACGGCTTACGCGATATTTATTGCTAATAAAAACAATAACCGTGAGTTCCCTTCAAGTCTTAATGAAACGTTCCAAAGGGGAGGACATTTTAAACATACCGAGGATGTGGTTGGAACGTTCCCATTGTACGCACGGAAAGCATAAGCAATACATGATGTAAACTGCGATAAACCGCTCTGAAATTTGCTTATGTCCTAGGACCTTTACAATTGATTTGAATTATTACTATGATTACTTTTATTGCTATCTATTTTAAGATGAGTAAAACGAAATGAGGTGCCAAAAAACTTTGCACGTAGGATCTCTGCACGTGACTACTTATGCACTCGATGCCAAGGCTTGTGCAAATGTGCTGGACCATAGGGCACTTAGACAACTGTGCACTAGATCGTATTAAACAACAAAAATATTTGTTTTGTCCATTCAGATACGGATGAAAAATTACTAGTAGGAGTTAAAACCCCCCTGGAAAAAATATGTAAAACATGTCTTTATACCGAATAGACTTCAAATCATAGAGGTAGGTGTACTTCAACCCGTAGAATCTCTTGCCGACAACATATGTTATGTTTTAGAAGAAAATAGGACTCCTTATTTTTTTGCCATTTTATTGAGAAATTCTTACTTCAATCAACAGAAGCCATGTTAGTTTTAAGCGGGCCACATCAATCTTGTGGTATGAGAATTTGTTCTCAAAAACTTGATTTTTCACATTTTTCTTTCAAAGAACGAAGGATTCGACAAAACAGAAAGAAAAAAATGGGATCATTTTAAAAAGTTTTTCAAAAAGTAAAGAAAGCAGGGTTTTCTATTAAATTATATCTTACCATCTGAATTTTTTAAACACAGAAAGATGATTCTATTGAAATTTTATGTAAACTTTTTTTAAATCATGCTTAAAAGAAGACATTCCGTAAATTCCATGCAAGCCAAATCATTTTCGTGGTCATGAATTAAAAAAAATGAATGTGAATTTCTCTCGAAAACGACACAAGATATCATAAAATAGTAAGAAGTATTTTTTGTAGAGCTTTTTAAAATAAACAAACTTATTTGTTAGTATTTTGTCAAACCAGTTGTCTGTGAATAGAAAAAGGTGTAGTTTTCGTGAAAATAAGTTCTTTAAATTTTCAAAATAATTCACGCCATTTTGCTGATTTTTAACCTTTTAAAAATTTTCAACAGATTAAAAAAAACGTAATTTCCTCTTTAAAAAAAAACCTATTCTGTTGACAACATTTTCTACTACTTGTAGTGTACCAGTCCGTCTGATTTGGAATTGATTCTAATTTCAGCTTGCACAAATAATTTAAAGGTAAAAATAAAGAAGAGTCGCATTTCTCAGTATTTTAAAATTAAAAAAATGTGTTTACAGCACCCACCTCAAAAATAGGTATTTCTTTGCCTCTCAATGTTGCGGAACGTGTGTTAATCCAACTTAATGTACGAGAGCAATATAGGAGCATGCACAATTGGAATGAAAAAATATTTTCGATTAAGCAGTTCAGAGCAGAGTCCTCTGAATACCTGTGTACCTACCGGTGTACCTATGAGGTGCAAGTATACTCATGCCATGCATATCCTTCTCAATTCAAGAAAAAAAATATTTTTGAACAAATTAGTTAAGTACAATGCTTTCAGATTAAAAGTATAGAAGCGAAACATTATTTAAATAAATTCATTTCTCAAATATTGTTTAAAACTAACCAGAAAAATAAACTGTCATTGCGACCTATTAAAGGCCTATTTTGTTAAAAACCTGAATGATGAAGTCATAAGCGAGATAGGTGGATTTTTTAGTAAGGGTAATTTTATTCATTAACTTTTCAGAATTGGTAGCAGTTGAAGAAGTGAGAACAAAAAGATATTTTTACTTAAAGTACAAATTAATAATGTGTTTCTAGTAGATTTTAAAACGTAAGATCAGTACAACTTCAAGCTAAGTCTGACAGATGTAGATTACAGACAAAAATTCACCACGTTGTCGAACTTTGAATTTGTAAATTAGTTTTTGGGGAATCGGCGACGTTTATGATGGCAAGATCTTTCTGGTTTCCGATTGATAAACCCCATCCCCTGCGATGGAATAATTATTCTAATTTTCTCATTCTGATGGCTCAATCCATTTCCGGAATATTAGAGTTTTTGACGGGGGGGGGGGGGGGGGGGGGGCGTTTAGTAATTTTCATGGAATTTGATGAAACCGAGGCTGTCGATTTCTATGCGAACCTCTTTAAATCTAGCATGCTGAAAATAGTAAAACAGGGAAAGAGACAAAGAGCGTTAAACAAAGAACACACTAATTACACAGCGCGTGAACTGGACAATGATACCACTCCTTCCTCTTTCGCCGCCTGTAAACTCGTGCAACTTTTTCGTAAGCATGGTCGCCGGATACTGCCAGCGATCTGCGAGACTACTAAATATTGATTAAAAATGCTAATTGTTACACAATTTAGTTAATTATTAATTGTTTAACTTCCTCAGTGGGTGATATTATTTATTAGCCTAGAATAACTAATAAATAAATTGACGTTTTATTATTAGACTTTGTTAAATTACCCACCATCTGTTAATAGTCGTAACCCACCTCACTTCTTATTTTCAGACAGTTGGGCAGTTAGCTTGGATTGCTAACCTAATCAGGCTGAAATTTTATTATCAAGACACCAATTAATATTGTTAAACATCTAGAATAAAACAGTAGAGATTGTAATTCACTTTTTGTTTAAAAAATATTTACCACTGTGGTTTCGATTAAAATATTGATGGTATCAATGAGTCAGGTATAGCCAAAAGCATTATTAAAAATTTTCACAATATTTTAAGAGAACGAGTGACTTTAACTGGACGAGAGGTAACAGATAACTGAGAAACATTAAAAACGGTTACAAAAGAGAATGTACGCATGAGAGTGTCAGAAATTAAGAATTACATTCTGGAAGTACCTGGAAGTATCTGTGATTCTATGAATAGATATCTTCTTCTTTATTTATGCTATTCGGATTACTCTTAATATGGATCATCTCAGAAATCAAACGTTTATCATCAGTAGATTCAAAATCCAGTATTTTGGTATTATCCCAGTCGATTACATAGTCAAATTTTGTCTGATGTTTATTGATAACAGATTGACTTTTCCCATACTAGACATTTTTATTAACACGAGTTTTTAAAGGTCTCTTTGTCTCTCTTATATGACAGGCGTCGTAGTTTTTTATGGGATTCTATACACTTAATTGAGCCCCTGGATGCAATAACTCGCTGAGCGCTCGAAAACGCGTAAAAGTATTGTCTGCGCGGTGACATTACGAGTCAAAATCAAAAGTCCGAATTTGGAAAAATGAAAAATACTGCTCGATAGCTTTTTAAAAATGAATGCATGTACCCGTTTAAACTTTTTTCGTAAACATTATAGTTTCCGTTAAAAAAAATAAAAACTGATGATTTTTGAATCGAAAAATCCATGTTTTTCAAAACTTAAATCTGCGAGCTCCGCAGTGTATACTTTCGCTAGTACGATACACTGCGGAGCTCACCCGTGCGAAATTCAATCACATCGCGCTGCACGTTTGTGTTTAACCCGCTAGGTTTTATATAAATAATAGTCTGAGGAAGCTCAAACTTTCCAAAAAGTTCAACAATACGCTTAAGATTACAATAAGCGCGAATACCCCGTGGAAATCGAAAATTTCCTCGATACATTTCAAACACGAACGTCGAAAAACATGGTTTTTCATTCGGATTAAAAAAACATTCAATTAATATTAAATTTTGATATATTTTTTGGTACTGTATTTAACGCTAGACCTTCCTGAACAGAACTAAAAAAAAATTTTGATAAGTTGAAAAATGGCTGTGCAGCGGCGATTTAAGTTTTGAAAAACATGGATTTTTCGATTCAAAAACCATCAGTTTTTATTTTTTTTAACGGAAACTATAATGTTTGGGAAAAAAGTTTAAACGGGTACATGCATTCATTTTTAAAAAGCTATCGAGCAGTATTTTTCATTTTTCCAAATTCGGACTTTTGATTTTGACTCGTAATGTCACCGCGCAGACAATACGTTTACGCGTTTTCGAGCGCTCAGCGAGTTATTGCATCCAGGGGCTCAACTGCTGTGGTCTCACTTTTTTGTAAAATCCTTAGAGTTTTATAATCGATTTTAAAGTAGCTTTACGAAAAGGTAACGTAGCTATATTGCATTTTTAAATTGTTCTTGACAGTTTATAAAACATGTTTGGTGTATATGGTAGAAAAACTATCGGATGTCTAAACAAATTTTGTTTACAATGACCATGTTTTTCTTTGGTGTTTCTTACATATTTAATTTTCTTCATACGGACTTTAATTTCTTTTTTTGACCTATTCGGAAGGATAATCATTTTTGTATAGGATTTGTGTTACAATTTCTAAATTGTTCGCATTAATTCGCTCGTCAGATAATTTCAACACACTATCCACCAAATTAAATACAATATATTTTTTTATTTGTATTGGATGACCTGAAAAAAATCCAATACAAATGAAAAGAAATATTGAATTCAGTTTGGTGGATAAGGCGTTGAAATTATCTCAAGAATGATTTCATGCGAACAATCTAAAAATTATTTCGCAAACCCTATTAAAAAAAGTGAATCTGTTATTAATAAACATCCTAGAAAACTTAACCAATGTATTCGACTGAGATAATAGCAAAATGCTGGATTTTGAATCAGCTTATGATAAACACTTGATTTCTGAGATGATCCATATTAAGAGTAATCCGGATGTTATAAATAAAAAAGACTTTCCGGTACTTCAAAAAATTTAATTTTTAATTTCTCACACTCTCATGCGTCTAGATTCTCTTAGACCTATTAACAGACACACGTTTCATAAATCCATGTTCGTATATACAGGGTGATTTTTTAAAATAGAAATTTTTGATTCATAACATTTTTCCATAGAGTGCCTATTTATCGAGATATTTGAAAGGTTAAGGTTAAAATATCACCTTGTATATACAGGGTAATTTTTCAACTTGAAATATTCAAATATCTCGATGTTTCTTAGTTATCTGTACATATTGTCCAGTTGACGTCCTTCGCTTTCTTTTAATGTTGCGAAAAATGTGAATACTGCCTTTTGGCTATACTTGACACATTGATACTACTAACGTTTTAATCGAAGAAACATTGGCAAATATTTTTTAAACATAACGTGAATCGTGATCTCTACCACTGTTTTTTACTAGATTTTTAACGATATTAATTATTGTATTAATAATAAAATTTCAGCCTGATTAAGTTAGCAAATCAAGCTGACGAAACGTTGCACAATTAATCTGTTGTGTTAAATTATTAGTTTACCCCCAACTTACTGAAAGAAAAAAGTGAAGTGGGTTACGAATATAAACCGTTTTATTATTTAAATATTTTTACAATTATTCTAATAACGCTGAAAGTAATAATAAACAGTAGATATGTCCAGATCAATATAAAATACAGTTAAGGTAATTAATTTGTTCACTAACAAGAGTAACTAACACTCAAGGGATTAAGTTTAATAATTAATACAATCATTAAGTACCAATTCGATTTCGAAACTCACAAATGATAAGGAAAGTATATCCTTCAAGGAACTTGAAAAATCGCAATTAACTATTGGAATTTTGATTCAAATAAGTAATTGAACACCTTACTTTAGCTGCTTAGCAACACTATACGGACCTTAGTGGTCACGCGTACTGCAACCGGCCGATACTGTTCTCAGGACAAAAATGCAAGGATGCTAAAAACCTCTCCCAAAATCGCTTATACCATGGCTTACGAGAGGAATCCTACCTATCACCTCGGGAGATTCGTTCATTACTCCTTCCCGTCATCGGAGCTAGATTTTCGGAAGGAAAACCAAAGTTAAAGTCCAACTTGCTCGTCGGTATTTTATCTCGCGCAGAAATCAGCACGCGGATTGCCACTTCCTACAAGCACGAAATCGGAAAGGCAGTTATCAATAAAGAGAGTTTTTCCCACGTACAAATTAAAAAAATTAAATAGATGGAATATCTATAACTTCAAAAATAAGCTAGCTGTGTGCAACACGAGTTAAAGAGAAATTAAATAACTAGAGTGGATTAACAGTTCGCGCACTATGTCACGCGAAGTGAAGAAGTGCCGAACGACGCTCCGCGATAGCAGCGCATCCTGTACAATGGAAAAGTTCAGAAATCATCATAAATTTGTCATCAGATTTATCTAAGTGTGTTAAACTAATTTCTTGGTACCTCATGTCTCTCTTTTTGGTGGGGCTGAGGATCAAACATTGAGATTACTAGATCATTATATGCTTAGCCCGTCATTTCTTCCGCTACCATGGAGATAGGCGTTATTTCATAAGAAGTGTAGATTTATCATTTAAATCATTTTTTAATCACCTTAATTAAAACCATTACATTTTTTCTTGTCAAAAAGATAGTAATTTAAAATTATTTACAGGACTACAAGGGTTTGGGCTCCTAGTCCAGGAGTATGATGAATAATCGAACACATACAAAAATAAAGATAGGCTACTTCCTTTTGGATTGCCTTATTTGTTTCGTACCTTCGACAAACGAGATTAAAATTCAATTTACTAGACAAAAATTCTATTATTTAATTTACTCATTCGTAACAAACTTGTTGACAGCGGTCGGATTATTTTTTATCCCTTTTTCCTCTAGGCCATTTTTCTCAAATTTAACGAAAATAATGTAGTCCTTTGAAAAAAATGGTGCCACTCACTGCTGACTACGTAAATGTTTAGATTAAATAACTAAAATAATTTCTCTGGCTTTCCTTATGAAATAAAACCTGAGATAGTTTTTTTGTTATAACCAAACAAAAAAAAAAACAAATAAATCACTCGAAAACATTTAGTTTTCTGGCCAATAGTCTTGCAGCCATAGGCCACTTAAAACCTCTCCTAAAGGTTCAAACTGCAAGCCCACGGCCCTGCAATTGGATATTTTCAAGCGATTTAGTGTATTTTATTTTGAATTAACTGAAAAAAATCAATTTAGGTTTATAGATAACGGAAAGAAGATTTTCTGGTTTTATTTACGAAATAAAATTAGAAAATATTTCTTCGATTACTGAAATCATCCCAAAATTAATGAAATCAACTTAATAACGAAGTTATTCTTCCAATAGAACTAATTAATTTTGTCATACGGTCCAATAATAAACAATGGATTCAGATGTCAAAAAAAAACAAAGTTTAAATTCGTCACTATTTCTTAAGAAACATAATTTTGGAGTGAACCAAAAATTGGTTTTATTTTATTATAACGAAGTGTAAAAGAAATATTCAAGCATTCTCCCTAGCCTATGGGTCAGCACTTTAATGTTTTCAAGTAAAGGATGGAGAGTGCTAGCGACTTTTGTGACAGTACCTTGGGGTTACTGAGTGGAGCAAAGCATTCTTTGTATGAAAAGTACACGTGACCAACTGGTAATACGACAATTATGTTAAAACCGTCAACCGACTGCGCCTTGGACGTTTACATTCGAGGTCTACCCGATGAGACTGCTACTTTTCTAGATACTCAGGGGCCGAAAGATTTGCATGAGGTCTATAAGCATGAGTTACACGTTGAGGAGAGACAACGATATGCCGACAAAGTAAAGGCCACTTTGGCCTTCTCCTATCATTTATCCCGATAAAATGAACTCATTCTAGAGCGTACAAGATCACCAAGTACCTACTGCAAACAAATGGGAGGGAATCAAAAACGTAGAACAGAGAAAATGAATAGTGTGATAAGCGTACCTCAAAGTAGTATTACTCTACCACTTAATTACCCCTTTTGGATATTCCATGCATCCGTTTTATAACCCTCCATATCCACCTGCCTACCCGTTTAAAAATCTCCTATCCCCTACAATATCCCCAACCCCCACAAGTGTATCTTAAGGGCATGCGACACAGCTAAATAACTATACTACGGACCACAGTTTTTCAGTTCACTGAATGTTTTTTTGAACCTAAGAACTTTTTTTGTGAATAAAATATCGAGCTGAAACTTTGGGAAATGTATTAGAGTACAATAAAGTACGTTTAGGTACTGTATTTTGGTAGGAACTTCACTGAAAGTTATTTCATCTTTTTTCTGAACCTCAACATTTTTTGAACGTTCCAAATTTTTTTATACATAAAATATCGGTCTCAAACTTTGAGAAATGCAAGAGCCGAAAGTAAAGTACGTTTAAGTACAAAGGTTAATAATAAAAGATGTAAAAAAAAATATTTCAACAATCAATTCCAACGGCATCAGCCGGTAACGTTGTACACGAAAATACGAAACCTGGCGGCAACTAGACGAGGCTCTAGAGAGTTCGTATTTTCGTGTACACCGTTACCGACTGATGCCGTTGGAATTGATTGTTGAAATATATTTTTTTACATCTTTTATTATTAAGCTTTGTACTTAAACGTAGTTTTCTTTCGGCTCTTGCATTTCTCAAAGTTTGAGACCGATATTTTATGTATAAAAAAAGTTGGAACGTTTAAAAAATGTTGAGATTCAGAAAAAAGATGAAATAATTTTCAGTGAAGCTCATACCAAAATGCAGTACCTAAACGTACTTTATTGTACTCTAATACATTTCCCAAAGTTTCAGCTCAATATATTATTTACAAAAAAAGTTCTGAGGTTCAAAAAAACATTCAGTGAACTGAAAAACTATGGTCGGTAATATAGGCATTTAGCTGTGTCACGTGCCCTTAATGATACTACAAAAAGATCAGCAATCTTCAATCTTATCACGACCCATTTGACGAAAACCTTCTTTAAACTACAAGGAAACCCACCGCATCGACGCAACAGTGAGTACAAACCTCAGAGAGCGGCCAAGGGTAATGCAGTTCCTAAAAGGCCATCGCGGTTCTTTAGAGCCGAAAGACAAAAAGAAAATCCACCAGTTGTTGGACTAATTGCTCCAGAGTCTATGTATTCGAAAACCCATTAATCAGAAGATTTAGGGTCCGATGTGAATTTGATAAGACATCATGATTTGAAAAGTACGATAATCGTAGCAGAAGATCCTATTAAGCATGGCTCTTCAGCGAGTGGAAATTCGGCCGCAAATACACATTTTCCACATTTGTCGTTTCCACCACCAGGACCCTCTACTCAACTGTAAGAATGAAACATCTTGTAAATGACTATTTGGGACCAAATTTTCTTTCGCTGAAGAACCCCTGTTACAAAGATTCCCGATACCATGACTAATTTAGTCGAAACGCTTGGCATGATCAACTTACCATACACACTTTCTTTGTTGACAGAAAATTCACGCTCAACATTTGCGTTGCCATGTGACAAAATAAGTACAGTTTCCATAACGACCTTAAAGTGACTACAGCCTTCGTCAAAGTTAGCTGTCTGTTGTATCCAGAAATAGTCTACGCGTTCTGTAGACCTTCTAAATTTTTTGAACGAATCAATAAAAAATGGTGACGAACAAAGTTGAGTGTATTCGCGAAGCGCCTTATCGGAACAAGCACAATCAACCTAATGGCTGTCGTTTAATAATTACAGTAAAGTTTTCAATTTTCTTTCCCCTGCATTTTGCACTGAAATGGAGTTATCAAACGAGCTGAGCGCTTCATTAAGTTTATATTTTGACAGTGACCGATCCATAAACTTCACAACAAATTGCAGTAATTGTCCAGACATCTGGTACTTTTACACCGTATTAAGTATGTAATGTGCGTTTTTTGTGCTAAAACGGTTTATTAGAAAACCCTTCTATCTTCAATAGGTGCGGAGTTATGGTCCTTCAATGAACCCGGATCTTTTTGGAAAAAGAGGCGAAAAAATCCAATTCTAAAGTTTGTATCCTTACATTGGAACCTGTTAATTTTACCAAAAAAAATTGAAAAGTTAAATTAAAGTAGACGCAATTTCGAGTAATTCTAAAAAATGCAACGATCTAGCGCCAATAAAAACTGAAAAAAAAATAATTTTCTAGCCTTTGTAGATCAAGAGTTATGACTCTTTAGAGAAACATAGTTTTTTGCTATTTTGAGCTATTTATAGCCATATAAGTTTTTTCAAAACTGCTCATCTCATATATATCCTGCACAAAAACATCAAGAAAATAAATTAAAGAGTATTAAATTCCACGTCAAATAAAAAAAAGCGGTTTATCTCATATAGGTCACGAGTTATGACTAAGAAACTTTTAACCTTCCCATTTGAAAGCCCGTATTTGAGCATTTTGGTGCCATGCATGAATTTGTAGTTCATTACAAGATCACTTTTTCTTCTTTTTTTTTGCTGAAAATAATCGATTGTGCCAGAATTGTTTAAATAATACGCTTCACTCTATCAAGTGTGTGCATATTTCATGTATTTACTTTGGGAAAATTACTTCCAGAATATCTGTTGTCGAAATTAAATGAAGAAATACAAATTAATTGAGTTTGTATTGTTTATTTAGTTTTTATAAAAAAATTCTATTAAAGGGACCAGTTTCATAAATTTGTATTATTTCATGTTAAGAACACCAAAAATTAAAAGATTATTTTGTAAAATAAACTCTTTTCCATACCACTCTGGACGTAGTGTAGTAGGCGATTTTTTTACGTAATTTCCCCAATAAACCAGTTAGTTGGTATTTTTTTAAATTAACTTGGACAAAAGATATTTTGGACGTGATTTTCACAAAGTAAGATAAACGTCCCAATAATCGTGACCTTAGTCCCAGTAATCTTGATGCCAACTTTCTTGCTTTTTATTTTGAATAAATGCAATGTCTATTGGCTATTTTTAAATGCTAAAAATAAGTGGGTCTTATCATTAAATGTTACTTTTAAAATATATTTTTAATAATATATTCAAATTATAACCAAGTTTCGCGATTACTGGGACAGTAGTGATAGTACATACAGATCCTTCCAAATGGAAAGGTTAACAGTTTCATGGTTATAACTCGTGACCCATATGATCTAAAACATTTTTTTTTTCAACTTTAAGCAGAATTTAATCCTCTTTAATTTATTTTTTTGACATTTTTCCGTACGATATGTACGAAAGAGCAGAGTTGAAAAAACTTGTATGGTTATAAATAGTTAAAAATAGCAAAACAATGTTTTTTAAAGATCTATAAAGACTAGAAGATTATATTTTTTTAGATTTACGCAGAATTTCCTGCCCTGCAATTTTGTGTCTTGCACAACTTATGTACCTTGTCGGAGAAGTGAAGTACTTTGAAAAAACTGAACTCGAGTAATTTGTCCCGAAAAATATGTTATTAGCGGTCAACTTTGTGAAGACATAACTTATGACCTATTCTGGCTAGATTATTGCAATTTTTTAGAATTAATCAAAGTTGCGTCTACTTCAATTCAACTTTTGAAATTTTTTCTTTTAAAATTAACAGGATCCAAAGTACAGATACAAACTTCAGAATTGGTGTTTTTCGCTTCTTTTTTCCAAAAAATACTAATATTTTGAAGGACCATAACTCGGCATCTATTGAAGATAGAAGGTTTTTTTGCTCTCAAACTTTTCGGAATTTCCTCTAGTTTAAATTTAGTGAAGAACATTTTGCTCTAAGATTCAATGGGGCGGGTCAGTCTACGCAAACATGATTTTTCTAACTTTTTCAAAAATATCTCCGGGAGGCACAGGGGCCATTTCTAGAAAACTTTGAATTTTGTTCAGGAGTCCTTAATAAACCGTTTTAGCAAAAAACGCGCATTACCTACTTAATACGGTAAAAATACCTTTTTTGTACGAGATGCCTGGACTATAATGCCTTTCTGCAAGCTTGGTGAAAAGTATCAATTTGCACCTGTGATAAATTTTTACATTTTCTGAACTCCTTTAATATTTCAAATCCGATTTCTATTTTTCCAGGTTTAAGAAGATTTTCTTCTTTTATGATATCGACAAGGGGTTTAATGCACTCTGGTTTGAGAAAGCACTCTATTATTGCTTGAAACAATGAACGAAAAGCAGAATGCAAAAAAGGTGTTACAGGCCAGTCAGCCTGAAATTCGCGAAGGAACAGTTTCAACATCGGAGGCAACAGTCTTAAAACAAGGTAGCTTGGGTCCATTCAGCGAATCTTGGATATATTTCTTTTTCGATTCTGTAGGTAGCTGACGAGGGTTCTGTTTGATTTTTTTCAGCTAAAGTTATAAACTTTCTAAAAGAAGGCATCAATCGCAATGCTCGTTCGAAGTAAAATGTCGTTTAAAAGCTTCAATTTTAACGGGGTTCCAGAGTCTTAAGTGGATGTTCATCGGTTGCCATTTGTATGTAATTTAATGCTTCATCAAAACTAACGACGTATCCAGCACATTGTTTTACAGTAGCGATTAAGCGATTTAGTCCTTTTTAACTTCATTTTAGAAGCGATTTGGCTATCACGAAACCTCATTTTAAACAGACTCACATTCCCCGCTAATGTTCTAATTGATTTATGGCTTACTACGCCCCATAAACACCATAGTACTTCCTCTTTTATAATGCTATTATATATGAGATGCAACTTCACACCCCGAGGTTATGTTTCTTCATTAATTGGTACAGGAAACGCAAAATGACTTTTCTGAAAAAGAGTGAAGTCAATCAGGACTTACGTCATATAAGTAACTATGTTAATAATTTCATAAAAAATATATATACAACGAAATTAATCAGTACAATTTCAAGAGTCGGTAAAATGATATATAATTATATAAAACATATAGTTATAAACTTTTATGAACACGTGAATTCTGCACAACTACATTAATTTAAAAAATTTATTATGTTAAATGTTACTTCAACACGGTTGAAAATTCTACCCGTAAAACTTTACACAAAATAGTAATTTAATATTACGAATTTGAAGAAAGTCGAGACAGTAAAACCATGTTCAAGAATACGCTACACAAGTGAATTGAATAAGTTTTCATCATTGTTTTAATTTTAAAACCCTGCATCGTTTGATTCTATAAATTAAAGTTGTACATGCGATAATAAAAAAAACTGTGGAAAAGCATGGTTTTAACTGTTTTTCAATACTGCATGTAGAATCTTCATGCATAGAATCAATTAATGTAGGGGTTTTAAAATCAATTGTTGTGTGTATAATACAGCGAGAGCTTTGGCCGATGCGAACCGTAAAACAAAACCAGAGGTTGATCATAAGACCAAAAGACGAATGCATCAACTCGCCATAAAGATAGGCTGGGCAAGACAGTACGCGTCCCGCATTCAGTGTGTGATTGACTACATCACATCTGGCAGGAATGTTGCAGCATATTGTTGAGAGAATACGGATACTATCTGACGCTATGAGAAGTCTAGAGCGGAGAGAGAGGTGGGTCAGAGGAAATCAACAGTATCTCTCTGAGCCATCTCGACTATTCCAAGACGCTCCAGTTACTGTCGACCACCCGCCCAACCCAGAGGAGGTCGAAGTGTTTTGGAGAGAAGTCTACGAAGTACAGATAACATTAATAGCTTCAAGGAGCTGGGTAATGCCCCCATAACACCTGATGAAGAATGCCCACCCATCCCTACCGAGCAGGTGCAAAAAGTATTAAGAGGGATGAAGAACTATTCCGGCACGGGACCAGATGATATCAAGACCTTCTAATGAAAGAAGTTTCCTTCAAGCCATCAATATTTGGCCCGTATTTTCCAACTAATATTTAAAGTCGGAAGAACCAATTCCGGAGTGGTTGGTGGAAGGGCCCACAATACCCCTGCCGAAAATAGGCAACTTAGATGACCCGAAGAATTACAGGCCAATCACTTGTCTGAACACACTAAATAAGATATTCACATCTATCCTAAATGATAGGATTGTTCAGGGAATTGAACCTGTGTGGCAAGAAATGTATGAACAACGCGGCTCAAAGAAAGGCGTAGTAGGATGTTGGGGGAACTTGTTCATCGATAGATGTATCTGCAAAGATGCAGCATACTACTAGCGTGACCTATCGATAGCCTGCACTGATTATCGGAAATCTTTCGATTCGAACTACCATAGACATATCATCTGCCTTTGGAAAGCTTAAAGGTTCATGCGCAAATCGTGAGGTGCATAGAAACATTGATGCCGTTTTGGAAACCCAGATTTATTATCTCATCTGGAAAAAAGCGTGTGACAACTATCAAGGTCGACTTTCAGAGAGGTGTCTTTCAGGGCGACACCATGAGCCCCCTCCTCTTTTGCCTCACATAATTGCCATTATCTCTAGCACTTCGCCATTCCAACGGGTACTTTTGCGGCAAACCTGCAGATCGAAAGTACAAGGTCACTCATGTATTTTCCATAGATGATCTTGAGATCTATGCTAAAAACAAAGAGCAACTCTAGCAAGCTCTAGGGCTTGGCGAACGATATACTAAGGAAATAAGAATGGAATTTGGGTTAGACAAATGCGCCAAGCTTTATTTGAAGCAAAGAAAATTTAATGGTGTCCCTGAAGAACCTGAGCTCGCCGATAGAAGTGCTATACGATACCTTTGCACTGGAGAGACTTATACATACCTGGGCGTGCCATAGGACCGCATTCAGGATGTGACATCTATAAAGGATACTCTCCGAAACAGATACAAACGTCTCATCCGGCAGATTTGGTCTTCTGAACTTTTGGCGAGGAACAAAGTATCTGCAGCGAACATGCTTGCCGTCCCGGTAGTACTCTATTCATTTGGAGTGGTACCATGGATGAAGAACGAGCTCAGATCCCATGATATCAGGACACGAAAGGTTATGCACCTGAACAAAAGCATGCATCTAAAGTCTTCTGCTCCGCGACTCTACATCTCACGCCGTCAAGG
>NC_046664.1:131010900-131012126 GCF_010883055.1 Belonocnema kinseyi | reverse complement strand
CCTTGACGGCGTGAGATGTAGAGTCGCGGAGCAGAAGACTTTAGATGCATGCTTTTGTTCAGGTGCATAACCTTTCGTGTCCTGATATCATGGGATCTGAGCCACGGAGTTCACGGGCCACACTCGCATCGTAGCAGTCTAGCAAGTCGTGATTCAATTGCTCCGTCAACCCAAAGGTCACGAGATTCCGCCGATCCAACGCATTGAATCCATTTTCGTTGGCTCCCCCTGCTCTAGATTGGTCGGCGTTGTTGGACGACCCATTGTCGGGAGCACTGCGCGTTCTGTTGTTATGAACCGCACTTACTACAACTATGTTTGGTGTTTTCATTATTTTTCCCACGAGAAGCTAGGGAAAGGGGTTTGTCCATCCTTGTAGAGCCCCGCATGCAAGGATAAGGCTGCTTACTCTGAGAGATCGCCCGGTATCCCAGAGTCACCGTTCTAGACACCTCACCCAGGTGCCATTCAGCTTTCGGCACGGTTTTCACACCTACGCTTGGGGGTTAATTCCTTCGGGACCACCCCTGGACAATTGTCCGCGAATATATAACCGAATATATAAAAAATGTATTTATATATATATAATTAAAAGTTTGTCGTAAGGACAACCGCAAGATTTAGCCGGGAGCGCGTGCTAATCTGAAAAACTGCACCGAATCCCAGCGAATTCGCGGTAAAATTTCAGCCACAACCACGTCTCAGGACTGTGAGATAGGTGGTTACACTCTACAACGGAATCAATACGACGATCCGGCAAAAGTCTCGTGCACCCTGAGGACACGGAGCGACCCAAGGACGACCGCCTCCTGCATTTTTCCTGAAAGTGTTTTAGCATATTGTTGACACGCGGGGATGATTTTTAGGCCATTAGCAAGTGAAAGCTTGGCACCTCCAAAAGCGCCAATGATAAGGACGATTAGTTTAAGAGAATATTCCGGGTACAATCATTGCATTTCCCTTATAAGGTCTCGATACCTCTCTTTCTTTTCATTCTCCTTGGTTATGATGTTTTTTTCAGCTGGTGCCGAAAATTCGATAACGAACTTGTTTCGCTTTTTCAAGACAAGAAGTACCATGTCAGGCCTCAAGTGTGCGACAGAAACAATTGTCGAGAATATAAAGTTCCAGTATATGCGTGCTAGACTTTAATCCGGTTGATTTAAGGAAAGAAAAAGTTAGCTCACACGACATTGACTGATCCTCCATATTTCTGTGGAAGCTGC
>NC_046664.1:130994088-131010800 GCF_010883055.1 Belonocnema kinseyi | reverse complement strand
ATCGCACTTTTCGCAGCAACGTCTGCGAAACCATGCTGAACTACTCCGTAAAAGGGGCTATGTAAGCGGAACGCCTACTCTTCCACAGCTAGAACAAGCCGGTAACAAAGAAAAAGAGGCGACACTAAGACCAACCGCGGGCAGGCATCCAATAGAAGAAGAGCGATGCTTTACGACCCGGAGAAACATCAACACCAAGGTTCCTCTCAAGCCTACAGATCTGGCTGAAATGGATGACGAGCTTCGTGGACATTTTTCCGATGAATCCGACCTCTGGGCTATCAATTATTGTGTGTATAATGCAGCAAGAGCTTTGACCGATGCGAACCGTAAAACAAAACCAACGGCTGATCATAAGACCAAAAGACGAATGCATCAACTTGCCATAAAGATATGCTGGACAAGACAGTACGCGTCCCGCATTCAATGTGTGATTGACTATACCACATCTGGCAGGAATTTTACCGCCAAGGTTCGAAAGTTCAGCCGCGAAATCCGGAGCCGTTATCACACACTTAACATGTCAAAGCTGCTGACCATCAGGCAGCATATTGTTGAGAGAATACGGATGCTATCTGACGCTAAGAGAAGTCTAGAGCGGAGGGAGAGGTGGGTCAGAGAGAATCAACAGCCGAATCAACAGCCTAAAAAGCATCCCTGCGTGTCAACAATATGCTAGAACACTTGCGGGAAAAATGCAGAAGGCGGTTGTCCTTGGGTCGCTCCGTGTTCTTAGGGTGCACGAGGCTTTTGCTGGATCGTCGCATAGATTTCTTTACAGACTGTAACCACCTATCTCACGGTTGTGAGACGTGGTTGTGGCTGAAATTTTACCGTGATTTCGCTGGAAGCGGGTGCAATTTTTCAGATTAGTACCCGCTCCCGGCGAAATCCTGCGGTTGTCCTTATGACAAATTTTTAATTATATTACATTCAGGAATAATTAGATAATTAAATAAGATATAAGTACTAGTATATAGACCTTCTGGCTATTCCATAGGAAAAAGTAGTATAGTAAAATAATTATATAAATTAATAATATTGAAATATTGAAATAATTATTGCAAAAACTAGAGGATACCCATAGCTTTTAAGTTTCATTATACTCTCATTCTTAAACAAAGCTGCTTTAAATATGTCAATTTTTATGTACTATTGTGTGAGTAGTTCAAAAACGACAAGGAATTTAGCAGAAGAACAAATATAATCACCAGATGAGGAACAGCCACAGCTGGGGAACGACAGCTATTTTTAGGTTAAAATTTGGACATTGCAATTAAGGCAATTAAAATTGAAAATTGTATCTCTTCATTCATTTTTTTGAATTTTACCCGAATTAAGTATTATAAATATGTTAGTTATAATTTATACATACCGATGCTATAACATTTCTAACAAGATCATTCACTTCTCCTTTTCAGACAATATCATCGGGAAGAAAATGATTCTCGCAAACAAACTAGCCAGCTGTTACTAAAAAATCTTCCCTTTTTATTTTCTTCTGATATATATCAACTATATTTTGAAGCATTTTGAAAAAATGAATTATTTCGCCGTTACCACGACTTGAATGGTAGCCGGATTGATAGCTTGGAGCAATGCACCTTACCATGTCTTTCTATTTCTTCACCCACTCGATTTTTATACTTTTTATAAAATATAATTTTATAAAATATTATGTATATATTATTGTTTTTAAGAAAATCTCGGATTTAGCGTCATGCTAAAGTAGGGCAATGTGCAAGAAGCGCCGCTATGCGGCGATATTTCGCTCATAGTAACTCATAGCAATAAGGTCCGAAACTTTTATAGGTGAAACACGGAGAGTCGGATAGGGCTGCCCTACCCCCACAAGAGATGACTCGAGTCACTTTTGAGGTATATTTTCTAACAAATCTTGGGGATAAACGAGATCCGTCGCTAGCAGAAGTTTAAAAATAGGATTTGTGAATTTACAGTCTTCCAAAACAAAATGGGCGTAATTGTATCAGCGATATGTGAGAGGTTCAATTCATGCGTGTCGTATTATGCTTTAATTTGGGATAGGCGGCGGAGAATTGGGCTTTTACTCTAAATCTGGTTTAGGGCTACCGCCATTAGCAAGTAAAAGCTTGGCACCTCCAAAAGCGCCGATGATAAGGACGATTAGTTTAAGAGAATATTCCGGGTACAATCGTTGCAACTCCCTTATAAGGTCTCGATACCTCTCTTTCTTTTCATTCTCCTTGGTTATGATGTTTTTGTCAGCTGATGCCGAAAATTCGATAACGAACTTGGTTCGCTTTTCGAAGTCAAGAATAACCATGTCAGGCCTCGAGTGCGCAACATAAATGATTATCGAGCATATAAAGTTCCAGTATATGCGGTACTTCACATTCTCGACAATTGACTCGATTTCCCTAGGAGCATTTAGAGGTGGGATATTAAGGTTAATGCCGTAAGAGTGACAGAGATGGTAATAAAGCACTCTTAGTGCCGCATTGTGCCTTTGAATGTAGGTCGTTCCCGCGTGAGTTGGACAACTAGATAGTATGTATGCTAAATGCTCGGGGTGTGTATAGCACGCCCTGCAGCTATCATCAGGAATGTTTTGGCTCAAAATGTGGCGACGGTATGTTAAGGTGGAAATGACACCGTCTTGGTATGCAAATATGAAACCCACCATACCAGACTTCAATCCGGGCGATTTAAGGTAAGCCAACGTTAGCTCACAAGACATTGGCTGATCCTTCACATTTCTATGGAAGATAACGTGCATCCTCCTATCGAGGAACTGTTCACAAAAGTTTTTCTCTTGTGCTTTCTTAATCCGGACTTTCAGGAATGAGTACTCGAGATAGATAAGATTTGATGCATTTTGCTCACCCCTAATACTGAAGTCAAGTCCGAGTGTTTCAGCAGCCTCCTCCGCTGCTTTGTACAGAAACTACCGGGACGGCAAGCATGTTCGTTGCAGATACCTTGTACCTCGCCGACAGTTCGGAAGACCAAATCTGTCGGACGAGACGTTTGTGCCTACTTCGGAGAGAACCCTTTATATATATCACATTCTGAATGCGGCTCTGTGGCACGCCCAGGTATGTATAAGTCTCTCCAGCGCAAAGGTGTCGTATAGCGCTTCTATCAACGAGCTCAGGATCTTCAGGGATGCCATTAAATTTTCCTCGCTTCAAATAAGCCTGGGCGCATTTGTTTAACCCAAATTCTATTCCAATTTCCTTAGTATATCGTTCGATAATCCCTAGAGCTAGATGTAGTTGCTCTTTGTTTTTAGCATAGATCTTAAAATCGTCCATGTAAAATACATGAGTGACCTTATACTTTCGATCTGCAGGTTTGCCGCACAAGTACCCGTCGGAATGGCGCAGTGCTAGAGATAGTGGCAATAATGTAAGACAAAAGAGGAGTGGGCTCATGGTGTCGCCCTGAAAGACACCTCTCTGAAAGGTGACCTTGTTAGTTGTCACACGATTTTTTCCAGATGAGATAGTAAATCTGGTTTTCCAAAGTGGCATCAATCTCTCTATGCACCTCACTATTTTCTGATGAACCTTCAAGATTTTCAAAAGACAGATGATAAGTCTATGGGAGGTCGAATCGAAAGCTTTCCGATAATCAATCCAGGCCATCGGTAAGTCACGCTGGTTGAATGCTACATATTTGCAGACACATCTATCGATGAGCAGATTCTCCCGACATCCGGCTACGTCTTTCTTTGAGCCCCGTTGTCTATGCGTTTCTTGCCACACAGGTTCAATTTCCCGAACAATCTCATAATTTAGGATAGCTGTGAATATCTTACAAAGTGTGTTCAGACAAGTTATTGGCCTGTAGTTCTTCGGGTCAGCTAAGTTGCCTATTTTCGGCAAAAGTATTGTGCGCCCTTCAATCAACTACTCCGGAATTGGCTCTTCCGACTTTAGATATGAGGTGACAATACGGGCCAAATGCTGATGAGTAGAAGGTAACTTCTTTCAACAGAAGGTCTTGATACAATCTGGTCCTGCTGCGGAATAGTTATTCATCCCTCTTAATACTTTTTTTACCTCCACGGTAGTGATGGGTGGGCATTCTTCATCAGGTGTTATGGGGGCATTACCCAGCTCCTTGAAGCTATTAATGTTATCTGAGTCTTCTTCCAGTCTATGCATTCGTCTTTTGGCCCTATGATCAACCGTTGGTTTTGTTTTACGGTTCGCATAGGCCAAAGCTCTCGCTGTATTATACACACAATAATTGATAGCCCAGAGGTCGGCTTCTCCGGAAAAATGTCCACGAAGCTCGTTATCCATTTCAGCCAGATCTTTAAGCTTGAGAGAAACCTTGGTGTTGATGTTTCTCCGGGTCGTAAAGCATCGCTCTTCCTCTATTGGATGCCTGCCCACGGTTGGTCTTAGTGTCGCCTCTCTTTCTCTCTTGCCGGCTTGTTCTAGCTGTGGTAGAGTAGGCGTTCCGCTTGCATAGCCCCTTTTTCGGAGTAGTTCAGCATAGTTTCGCAGACGTTGCTGCGAAAAGTGCGATAGCTCCGGATGTTTTTCGCACCACAGAGCATGCAGCCGTGCCATATTGGTCGGCATTGTTGGCCGACCCATTGCCGGGAGCCCTGCGCGTTCTTTTGCTTTGAACCGCACTTACTACAACTATGTTTGGTGTTGCCATTGTTGTTCCCACAAGAAGCCAGGGAAAGGGGTTCGCCCATTCCTTGTAGAGCCCCGCATGCAAGGATAAGGCTGCGTACTCTGAGAAGTCGCCCGGTATCCCAGAGTCACCGTTCTAGACACTTCACCTAGGTGCCATTCAGCTTTCGGCATGGTTTTCACACCTCTGCAACCAGACAAATGCGACTTTCTTCGCATCGAAATTGCATAACTAGGATACATTATCAGAAGCGATGTAGTAAAATGTAATCCGGGAAAAATTACTATTGTAGGGAATTGCCCTAGACCCAAAAATGTTAGGGCAACCAGACAAACGTTAGGCTATCAAGATATTATCGGCGATTTATTCAAAACTATGCAAAGTTAGCAACACCTTTAGCAGACGTGCTAAAGAAAAATGCTAAATTCTTATGGGGATCCGAACAAAGGCGACTGTTAACAAACTAAACACATATCTCTGCCGAGAACATATCTTAGAATATCCCGATTTTAACAAAATCTTCAAATTAACTACAGACTAACTACAGTCTTATCAAAGAAATGGACTTCATGGATACGCCTGAGACTTAACGACTACCCATATGGTATATCTTCAAATACAAAAACAGAAATTGATTTCTTCACCGATTCTAATGACATCACCTCTATGCAATTTAACTACATTAAGGCCCCAAAACGAAGCGATTGAAATCAATCGGCACTTCCTAGAAAACCCAACAAGGACGATGAAACAAATGGTGTTCAATCTATATTAGCGGACATGAAAACTTACAAGGCCTTGCCGCTTAAACAAACCTCGAATAAGGACAGAATTAAGAAACGTAAGAATCCCGAAACAGTATGTCGGAAGAAGCATAGTCTTCTCCATAGTATTGACTCTAACTTACCAATGCCTAAAAAAGATCGACCACTTCAAAGTGCACCCCCAACTCTACACAACTCTTGATTCCTAAGTTTATACGATAAGACTACGGACATATATGTAGACTAAGCGTGTATTTACAACAAACGCGGAGAACCAGAAGGCGATATAGGCGTGTGATTTGGTCACGATCAACCATGGAATATCTCTAAACTCGCTACTGGGAGGCAAACGAGTAACGCTGCCGAAATCCAATTATCGACAGTATACTAAATTTATCCCAAGCTGGGAAACCAACGGATGGAAGGGTCACGAAATGATAAAGGGCAATGAGATGGCTGATTATCTGGCACAAGCGGGAATCAACAGCAGCAATGTTGCCCTAGACAATCATGCACCAGAATCCAGTACTTTTCAGAAAGAACAGTGTCACTATACCTAACGGCCAAACAGGCCCTATAGTTTGTCAGTCCTCCGTTCGAGAGCAGCGAAGACAGTGATCACAGCGATGCCGGCCAGAGTAATAAAGACACAGTAACAAAACCATTTAAACCTATAATGTGTCGGGCAGAAGATCAACTATCCATTTCCAAATTCCGACAATCGTTTTTTTCGGAAGAAGAGTTACTAATTTCCTTAAAAAACATGGATCCATTCACCGCCATTGACAATACCCGGCACGCTAGAGTAAACGCATTTCTAGAATTTCAACTATCCGCTTCTAAATTCAAACAATTGTTAGAAAATCATCAGTCTGATTTTCGGGACAAATAAGGACTTGACGAAGTCCACCAAGATAAAACACTTCAAATAGAACGTACTGCGGTATCGGAAGAAGATGACCAAGAGTTAGTAATTTTTTAACAAACCATTAATCCATGCACGGATGTTAACGATCCCCTTCCCGCTAGGGTAAACGCATTTCTAGAATCCTTTCGTAAACGCCTCGATACAAGGGCCAAAACTAAACCTACGAACACTGCGTTGAACACAGAAAATTTAACTGAAACGAAAAATTCCCGGGTGGACAGAAGGAGAACAGTTCGTTTAAAGGACTCACACGAGGTAATAAAATCTCCCATTATAGGAACTCAATCGTTAAGAAGATCATTATTCCAGACCCCAGTGTCTTTGCCATACCTACTGCTAGTTCAACGCTAACAGTCAACAGACGCGAAAGTATATCTGCCAGACGGAAGCACATAATACTTTCACGGCAGCTCATTCAATTAGCATCTATTTCAAGAGAGTAAAACATTATCCTCCCACCGCGAAATACCCTAAATATACATCTGCCGTATATAGATAACTCCTCTTCCTTTTCAGATAGAGAGGACCCTAAACCAGACGTATAGCAAAAAGCTAATTTACCGCCGCTTAACCCAAATAAAGGCATGATACAACACAAATGAACTGAACCTCTTACATATCGCAGATACAATTACGCCAATTTTATTCAGAAGATTGCGAATCCACCAATTTTTAAACACCGTATCTCTCAAACAACTTATTAAATTAAAATGATTTTTGCAAGTGTCGCGTTTAGTTTATTGGATTTTTTTAATGCAATTCAAAATCAAAAAAAATTTCGAGAAAGGGTAAAACAAATTTTTATCAGTTTTTTGGCTTGAAAACGAATTCTTTTAAACCTAAATATTCAGATTCTTAATAATTTTCGACATCGGCTACAACAAATTTACGGATACTCCGTAATTTTTGGAGGAGCCATTTTCATCTGAGCCCCTGCGCGGCCTCACTATCCACGCTTAACAACAGGTACAGTAGGGCGAAATGAAAAAGCAAAGTTTAAAATGAGTTTTAGAACGCAATTCTTAAATCATTTTAGAATTTTCGTTTCGAATTATAAAGAAAGAAAATTTTAATTGATATGTGGAAGCGATTTTTAAATCGAGATTGTTTAAAATTGTATGTTAACGCAAATAGCGAAAGGTTATGTTTCATTATGATACCATTGGTTAATTTTAGAAACAAGTTATAAATTATTGAAGCATATTATATAGAAAAATATAAACCGTGAACATATAGAAGCAGATAAAAATAGTTTATTTTTTTTCCAATAACATTTATAACGTATATTTATGTATATAATTTGTTTTTCCAACTTCACCAATAATATCGAATGACATATTTTCATGATCAACTACATCTTGTCTATAAAAGCAAGTAATTTTATAAACAAATTATTACTTTAAAAACGAACGAAGCAACATTTGTTCGCTATTTGTACAAGCTACTTTAAAATCTGTTTTTTATTTGCTCCCATTGTGTCTGTCGTTGCTCATTGGCAGTGAGGACTCGCGACTTCCCTGAAAAATTAACATATTTTAAGATTAGTCGAGGTTTGGAACTGTTTTAAAACTACAGAAAAAGAGCACAAACATCTTGTATCTAATAATTTAGGACATATAGTCTTAATCAGCGAAATTTAAATAAACATTTGGTTGATATTGAAAATTTTTCTATGAAACTCACTTTTGGTACAGTTTTAGGTGAAATCATGCACCTAATAAAGTAAAGAAGATTAAATTTTCTGAAAAAACTAAAAAAAAACAAAAAAACAATGTTTCAGCTGTCTGTTTCAGTTTTACTGTGTTTCATGAACTGTTTTAAATAATAGCGATGACGCACAGTGTTAGCTGCCATTTCATTTTCACAGTGAGCCTGTTTTTCTTTGCAAAACTCCAGTCGGCAGACATACGTCATCTACATAATCATATCTTAAAGCACTCAGAGCCGATTTTTCAATAAAATGTTTACATTATAAATTATATATTCTAGATTAAACGCGGCGAAAATACATAAACATCTACCATTACACATTACTGATAGTGTTCGTCCGTTATTTATTCTTAAACAAAATATAAAAATTTTATGGAAAACCCGGCTCTGCTGTCTCTGAGATATGATCATGTAGATGAGGCATGCAAACACTAAAACAAAAATATTCAACCTTGCGGCCTCAATCTTTAGAACTGATTACACATTTGGATATCCGTAACGATAACTGCCCTTTCATTGTTATGAAATAAAGGCCTGTTACAAAAAATGGCACAATTAATTCATGGATTAATTAAATTTTTATTAGCAAAATAAATTTTTTCATATAATTACAAGAAAGTGAAGAAAAAATATTTTGGTAATAAATACTTTTTGTGCACTTGCACTGCAGTTTTCTATCAACCTCACGATAAAGATGGTATTTTTTTGGAATTTTTTGCACCATTGGTCGACCGAGTCATTGACTACAGAAAAAATAAGTTTGCACGATTTATAGGGAAGTAATTTGTTAAAAAAAAGGAAATTTTTTTAAATTGTTAAATATCACGAAAAAATATTACTCTCAGAATCCGTTAATTGTGTCATTCATCCCAGAAAAACACTTTTTTAAATTTACAGGAGAAGCAATTGCTTAAACAAATATAAATCTTTTCAATGATTAGACCTTTACAGATGTTTGGAATTCTACAACACTTCTACAATACAAGCGTAAGGTAAAATTGCAAACAAGGTATTGGAATAGCGTTTCGGAAATAAGCTTCCAATACATTTATTGGCAGTTTTCAACATAAATTCTTTATAGTGTAGGAAAGACCATTGAAAAAGATTTGAATAACAACATTCGTTAATTGTAACATTAACTTCCGAAAACAATTCAAGATATGATTATGTAGATGACGTATGCAACAAGTTAGACAAAAATAGTCAACCGTGTCATAAACTTCAGACAATAATTTTTACGATTTACGGGGGAAATTTTAAACAAATAAAGAGTTTTTTTAAAGTACTAAATATCCTGAACAAAAATAACTTTTCACCATTCCTACAACTAACAGGGGACTAACAGCCAGACTTACGTAAATTTTTGTTTGAGATTTATATTGTGTGTGTCATTCATTCCAGAAAATAACTTTTAACCATTCTTACGACTACCAAGGGAAACAATTGTCTAAATAAATAATAATTGTTGAATAAGTCAGAGTTATTACAAAAATACTTGGAAACAGTGCTTATGGATTAGAAAGTAGTTGTGTGGAAAAAATTCATAAAAATAACGTTTTTAACGTGAATTTTATAGAAAACTGCATAGCAGTCTTTTTATTTTACAGAAGTTATTTAATAATGAAAACTTTCCATTATTACTGCAAATATTAACACATATTTATTAATCTTTTCTTCAATCTTTTGTAAGTATATAAATAAATTAATTCTGTTAATTAAAATAAAATTATCAATGATTTCATTATCTCCGTTTCTCTAACCGGTCATAATTTCATAACAATGCCCGGGTTTATTCGTTCCGTATAATTCGACTCGCTCCGGGGTGTCTGCCGACTGGAGTTTGAATATAATTATTATTATTAAACAAAATGTAAACATTTTATCGACAAACAGGCTCTGCTTGCTCCAAGATATGATTATTTAAATGACGTATGTCAAAAATTAGGACAAAAATATTCAACCGTACGGCCTCAAAATTCAGAACCGATTACACATTCTGATAAATGGCCTTAATTGTAAAGCAACGATCTTCTAACGTGCATCTTAAGTTTGGCATTGCGTGTTCTTCCGCTGTGAGGATAATTATTCGAATTTTTCGCAGTTGTCGTCAAAAGTAGATATCAATTGTTTTGATGGAACTATTGATGCTGATCTCAAGATTGCTAATATTATGGCTGGAATCATGTCACATAGTTGTCTATATCCGTGTACCTAGTGCTGTGGAAAGGGAAATGAGCTAAGCGAATGTGGCACTCTAATAACGAATCGTAACATCCGAGAAAACTATGATAAAAATGGAAAAAAGTGGGGGTGAATTTTCCCAAGTTAAAAAAATAAAGAAAATATATTCATCTACCGATATTTACGAGTGATAAAGATACCACGCTGTTGGGCATTATTATACCTCCTGAGCTACATTTAATGTTTGATATAGAGGATACTTTATTCATCCAAATTTTAGCTACGTTTAAAGAAGGCACGACTGTAAGAATTCATTTTTTCATACATTTTATGCTTAAACTCTTTTTTTGTTGTTGATTTTCAATACGCTTGAGGGGGTATAAGATATTAATCGATTGAAAATAAATTGTACAATATATTCAGCTCATAAAGAACTAACAATTGTTGGCTATTAGAAATCGATTGCTAGATTTTTTTTTCGGCCGAACCTAGTATACAATCAGATTAATAAGAATTTTTTTCAAGAAGAGGTACCTTTGTTCAGTTATAGAATAAACTTTGACAAAACGCTCCTAAAACGACTAATTTTTGAAAAACTGATATTTTAACCTTTTTCCGTAACTTTAGAACAGCCACGATTGATCTTGAAGCCCTTTGCCATCTTCTGGAGTAAAAATTTAAATATATTAAGTAATAACAAAATCGGACAAGCACCTTTTCAGAGAAAGTTAGTTCAAACTAAGTGCGAAAATCCTAAAAATTATACGATGCACCTGCAAAAAACCATAAAATTCAATTAGCCGTTTGGGAGATATGGCATATAAAAAAATTTGGGATTCAAAAAACCCTTAGGGGACACTGTCAGAGCTTCCATTCCATACATATATTCCTTACAATAAAATTCACTCACCCAAAAAAAAAGTTTGAACAGGTTTTATCAATATCACTAGACTCCGCTATAACTTTTGATATTCAGGAAATGGAAAGACCCTGATGTTAACATTGTTGTTTCTCATAATCACAATAATTCAATAGTTAATTGTTCCAAGAAAGATGGTATTAAACTTAACGGTTACTTGACACAGTGAAAGAATCTGCCATTTTATTCTGACCTAGAATTTGGAAATCGCGTTATAATCGTTGACACCTGCTTTTAATTTTAGATAAATTTCAGGGATTTAAAATGGACACAGGGAAGCCATTTAAAATTTGGCTAAAATATTTCTGAAAGGCCAAAGGTTAAGAATTATCGTCACAGACTTTAAAATTGATAGAAAGAAAAATTCTGACCATGTGTGCCAGTGTGACATTCTCGTTCGTCTTGTAATCTTCGACCAGAGAATGATAGTGAGTAGAGAAAAAAGTGCGGCATTTCATTTTTGTCAGAGCATCGACAACCGCAGCTGCTATTGCCGTTCCATCATAAGTTGAAGTTCCTCTTCCTACAATAATACACGAAAAGAATGTTAAATATAAAAAAGCCTTTTATTTTTTAGTGTGCATAATATTTGAGTTAATTCGTAAAACTCACCCAATTCGTCAAGCAGAATTAAAGAATACGGCGAGGCATGCTGCAGAATTGCAGAAGTTTCGCTCAGTTCAACCAAGAAAGTACTCTGACCCGCCATAATGTCATCGTTGGCACCCAATCTGGTGAAAATGCGATCGACTATAGTTAATGAGCAGGAGCTTGCTGGAACCCGACATCCCTAAAGAGTTCAGATCATCAAAATGTAAAAAAATGAATAAATAATTAAATTGCTTAATTTTTTATTTATATATTTTAATTATAATCATACAATTTGGGCCATGACGGCTAGCAATCCAATTTGTCGCATTAAGGTAGACTTTCCGCCCATGTTTGGTCCAGTGAGAATCACCAATTGCTTGACTTCATTGGTCGCCAAAAATGTGTCATTAGGGATGAAATTGTTTGACATAATGCAAGGATGTTTTCCTTCTCTAACCTCGAGCACAGTCTGCATTATCACATAAAAAATCCATTAAATTAAATTAAAAAATTTTTCACAAGAAAGAATTTAAATATTAATAACAATATGATATAAAAGGTGGTGTATAAAATCTTGAACATAAATCTCCCATATTTCCAGATTTATTTCCAGCTTTTAAATAATGTTTCTTGTCATTCAAATCTAAATGCTACATTTTAAATCAATATTTCCTGATACACCTTCAGTATTAGTGTTTTCAATATGTACTAATCAAAACCGAATGGAGGAAACATCTTTGGAGATGTTCATAAACAATAAATGTTCAAACAGAGAAAACGGCAGCCCTTAGACTTCAAAGTAATTTCGCATTATTTTGTCTTTTTTCGAATTAGCTTTATACTTATTACACCCATCTAATTTCACATTATTTTTATTTTAATAGCTTCGTACAATGCATAATTGTAAATAAAAGCGAAATGACTAAAGTAAACGTAATTTACAGAATTCGTGTGCCTTATGTTAACGAAAATAAATTTCAGGACGAAATTTTGTGTGTTAGTTAATCATAGTAACAAAGATAAAGAATAGATATTGTTTTTCACATGTATAAGTAACATTAGTTTGAATATTTGTAATTTCTTTAAGTAAACCCAATTTTTTAAAATAATATTTGTTCCTTGGTTATTAAACTGTAATACTTTTAACTCAAGAATGATATATTCTATGTAAGATAGTTGTTATGAATATTTTTGTTAAGACTCATTTCCCTGCTGTGCAGATAGCAGCGTCCTTCCTACAGTGGATTTTCAGTGAAAAGCTATGGAGATCATTTAAACTTATAGGTTGATACGCATGTCTAATGGCGGAATCAGCTGAACACCATGTAAATTTCTATATAGATATTTTCTTGTTGCCTTTGACGCGGAAAGTTTGGTGACCATTTTAACCTCACAAACCAGTCCATTGCAAGATGTGACGCGAAATATGAGCGAAATGACGTGTTACTGTACTTTTACTGACATTATCTGACATGAAAATGGCGTCACTTTCTTTTGTTCTTATAGTAGCATAGGTATAAAATTAATGTTAGAGGTACGTATAAATGCATCTTTCTAATCAACTTCGCGATGTAGAATCGATGGTCCACTGTAGGGCGAACCTGTCAATAATGAAAAAAATTTGTACCACTCAAAATAAAACCAAAAACTTTTTATTGGCTTTTGACTTCTTTTTACTCAAATCTTACGACATAGCCAAATGTGCCAGCTTTATTTGTGTCATATGGGTAATTAGGGTAACTAGTTAATGTCATACTTTGTGTTTATTGCAATTCAAAAACTTTTGCTTTCCAATATAGGGAGGTTTTCCCTACTAAATTTAAAACCAAAAATAATTTACGGAATTAATTACTTTTCTGTATGGCGGAAATAATTTTATTAAAAAGTATCAATCATAACACGTTCAAGTCATTTCCGAGATTGTGATGGTTCACTGGCTACCCAGCCCCATAAAATAAATTCAAAGTTATTTAACAAAATGCACACCTTTCCATCCGAAACATCAAAAATTTCTGGAATACATGTGGTGTCACTATTTGAATATTCAGCAAGCGAAATAAGAACGTCAAGAGTTGCCAACTTGTGAACCGCTAAATTCCACGTGTCATACTTTTCGCTGAACTTTGCAAAAAGTCTCCTATTCAGGTCTTTCAGCACTTTATCTCTGTGTTCTTCTACTTCACATTGTCTCGATAGCAGTTCCTATAATAAGATTCACATTGGCTAAGTGGGAAATAGATTCCAAACCAATGTAGATATTAACATATTTACTGAAATACAAACCTTCGCTTCAGCAGTATAATATCTTTTGAATCCTTTACGTTGAGATTGCAGTTCGTAACTAGAGTTGACTTTCCTCACTTGAGAATCTGGTACTTCCAGTTGGTAGCGCTTACGTTCATGTCCGAAAAAAGATACTTTTACACCAAAGAATTTTCTCTGCTGTTCCAAGTAATTATTTCCGGCTTTTTTTATTTCAGCAAGCTCTTCCAAGACTGCATCGTATTCTTCATCTACGCCTTTCTTAGGAAGTATAGAACCTGCTTTTTTAGCTTCCTCTGGATCGAAGGCTGACTGGAAATTGTAAACGTACAAATAGTTAAGTGTGACAAAAAAGTAAATGTAAGTGAAATAATTCATCAAGCACTTATTACGAACCTTGAAATAGTCTAGTGCGTTTCTCAAATCTGGAAAATCGCCTGCAGGTTCAAGAAGTGTGCAACGCTTAATAAGATGGCTGTTGAATTCTAGAAAGACAAGATTCAACCTTTTATGAAAAATATGATGTAACTAGTTACAATAAAAAAATTCTTATCTAAATATGAAAGAGATGCCGCAAAAATGCTAGGGAAAATTTTCTTGTCATTTTTTAGTTTGTAAACATTGTTTTCGGTAATTGAAATTTCAAGATTCAAGATCGTACAACTAAACATTTATTTATTTAAAGGATAAAAACTAAACAGCAAATAAATTCAGTCTAATTTTAGTTCTAAGGGTTTAAAATTATACATGATTCGAAAATAAAACAATCAAATAGTAAAATATCAAATCATCAGCTTTCAATATTATACTGATTTGAAAAAATGCCTACAACATATGATAAAAGAGACGGGTTTTTGAGCACGTGAGCGAGCCGGACACTGCTGCTTTTCAATTTGGGAAAAAAACTATAGAAGGCTAGAAGGCAGTAAGTTTGAAACTTTATTGCATGTCACGACTTTTTTCCCATGTTCTTTTTCACGTATTCTGAGCATTCTGGATATTATTTATTTCCCGCATTGTTTCATTGTCTTCAATTTCACGTGCTTGCGGCGTTCTCGATCAACGACTTGTGCTGCATACATCGCCCTCGACAAAAAGGCCTGTTTTCCTTCCTAGACACACAATATTCAACTATAGTTTTTCATTCTGCCTGGTACAAAGGACTCCACATCAAATGTACAGTAAATATCTTTTTGTGAAAAAGTCTAAATCTAATTTTTTTTTCTATTTTCGAACCTGCAAAGCCATAATCCGAAAGAAAAAAATGGACATTTTTTTAACCAAAAATGGTCAAAGTTTCAATTTTTACATGTATTTTATTAGAAAAATGCTTATTTTAGTGTAAAGGTTTTTTCCCTCCCAAACTCTTTGTTAAATTTTGCTAAAAGTTTCACATTTTGACTATCAGTCTTAGCGAAACAAAAGTTTCATATCTAAGATATAGAAAGATTAACGGTTTTTTGGGTATACCGTATGTTATGGGGGTGTTTTCCAACTTTAAACATCCAAGTATGGAAATCATCATTTCTCAGTAACTAAAGTCACTAAAGATTTTTTATTTAACTGCTAGGGTCTGAAATCACTTTCAAATAATTAGAGGAAGCGTGCATAGCACGGATATTATGTCTTTGCATTTACTTCAAGGGTTATTTTGTTATCCCTTGAACATTCAATCCGGAATATCAACATTTCTTAATGATGAAAATCACAAAAAGTTTTTCGATTAATCTATGAGGATAGGAATTATATTAATATAAATAGGGGAGGTGTAGATGACAAGGATGTCTTTGAATTTTTCTAAAGGGTTGCCTAAATATCCCTTATTTAGAGAAGGAGAGAAATGAACTTTTCGTAAGGAATAAATCACCAAACATCAGGCCTACAATATCACTTTAAAACATACATATAAGAAGTGTCCTTTAGGTGGACTTAAATTATAATTTATTTACAGGGTAGTTTAATCATCCCTTAATTATTGGAACAAGGAAATTGATATTTTAAACGAATTAAAGTACCAGAGATTTTTTATTAAAATACATTGATTAACAAAATCACTTTAAAACATATACAGGTAGCATTATTAAAGCAGAATTTGCATTAGAATTGATTTTAGGGTCGTCTAATCATCCCCTAAGTATTGAAATAAGGAAATCGATATTTTAAACGAATTTAAGCACCAGAGATTTTCTAAAATAATGCATTGATTAACAAAATAACTTTATATAATATAATATACAGGTAGCTTTTTGTTAGCAGAATTTGCATTAGAATTTATTTCCAGGGTTGTCTAATTATCCATAAATTATTGAATCAAGGAAATCGATATTTTATACGGACTAAAGCATCAGATATTTTTTTATTAATACATTGATAAACAAAATCACTGTAAAACATATATGGGAAGCTTCTTTTAACAGGATTTGCATTCGAATTTATTGTTAGGGTTGTTAAATCACCTTTTAATTATAGAAACAAGGAAAACGATATTTTATTGGGATTAAAACACCAGATATTTTTTTATCAATACATTGAACTGAAAATTTAAATATTGTTTAATCGATAAAACATGAAAGTAAGTAAGTAATCAGCAAATAAATAATTATGTGCAGAACGATATATATATATAAAAATTTGTCATAAGGACAACCGCAGGATTTCGCCGGGAGCGGGTGCTAATCTGAAAAATTGCACCCGCTTCCAGCGAAATCGCAGTAAAATT
>NC_046664.1:130980277-130993988 GCF_010883055.1 Belonocnema kinseyi | reverse complement strand
GCACGGAGTAACCCGAGGACGACCGCCTTCTGCATTTTTCCCATAAGTGTTTTAACATATTGTTGATACGCAGGGATACTTTTCAGGCTATTGGCCAGTGAAAGCTTGGCAACTCCAAGAGCACTGATAATAACGACGATTAGTTTAACACAATATTCCGGCTACAATCGTCGCAACTCCCTTGTAAGGTCTTTATACCTCTCTTTCTTTTTATTCTCGATTGTGCAACAGAAACAGTTTTTGAGAATATGAAGTTCCAGTATATGCGGCTCTTTTCATTTTCGATAACTGATTCTATTTCCCTAGGAGCAATTAGAAGAACGATATTAAGGTTAATGCTGAAAGGGTGAAAGAGAAGGTAATAAAGCACTCTTGGTAACGCATTGTGCCTTTGGATGAAGGTCGTTCCCGCATGATTTGGACAACTATATAGTATATGTGCTAAATGCTCGGAGTGTGCATGGCACGCCCTGCAGCTATCATCGGGAATGTCTTGGCTCAGAATGTGGCGACGGTAGGTTAAGGTGGAAATGACACCGTCTTGACATGCCAAAACGAAACCCTTGGTGCCAGACTTCAATCCGGGTGATTTAAGGAACGCAAAAGTTAGCTCACACGACATTGACTGATCCTCCACATGTCTGTGGAGTCCGAGTGTTTCAGCAGCCTCTGCCGCTGCTTTGTACAGAAACGCTCATTGGCCCACGGTGACAGTTCGGAAGACTAAATCTGCCGGATTAGACGTTTGTATCTACTTCGATGAGAATCCTTTATAGACGTCACATCATGAATGCGACTCTGTGGCACGTCCAGGTATGTATAAATCTCTCCAGCGCAAAGGTATCGTATAGCGCTTCTATCGGTGATCTCAGGGTCTTCAGGGATGCCATTAAGTTTTCCTCGCTTCAAATAGACCTTGGCGCATTTGTCTAACCCAAATTCCATTCCTATTTCCTTAGTATGGCGTTCGACAATCCCTAAAGCTAGATGTAGTTGCCCTTTTTTTTAGCATAGATCTTAAGGACCTGCAGGTTTGTCACAAAACTTCCCGTCGGAATGGCGAAGTGCTAGAGACAGTGGCAATAATGTGAGACAAAAAAAGTGTGGGCTCATGGTGTCGCCCTGAAAGACGCCTCTCTGAAAGGTGTCCTTGTTAGTTGTCACACGATTTTTTCCAGATGAGATAGTAAATTTGGTTTTCCAAAGTAGTATCAATCTCTCTATGCACCTCACGATTTGCGGATTAACCTTTAAGCTTTCCAAAAGACAGATGATAAGTCTACGGGAGGTCAAATCGAAAGCTTTCGGATAATCAATCCAGGCCATCGATAGGTCACGCTGGTAGAATGCTGCATCTTTGCAGACACATCTATCGATGAGCAGGTTCTCCCGACATCCGGCTACGCCTTTCTTTGAGCCTCGTTGTTCATACATTTCATGCCACACAGGTTCAATTGCCCGAACAATCCGATCATTTAGGATAGCTGTGAATATCTTATAAAGCGTGTTCAGACAATTTATTGGCCTGTAGTTCTTTGGGTCAGCTAAGTTGCCTCTTTTCGGCAGGAGTATTGTGCGCCCTTCCACCAACCACTCTGGAATCGGCTCTTCCGACTTCAAATATGAGGTGAAAATACGGGCCAAATGCTGATGGGTTGAAGAAAACTTCTTCCACCAGAAGGTTCTGATACAATCTGGTCCCGGTGCGGAATAGTTCTTCATCCCTCTTAATACTTTTTTCACCTTCTCGGTAGTGATGGGTGGGCATTCTTCATTAGGTGTTATGAAAGCATCACATAGCTCCTTGATGCTAATTATGTTCTCTGAGTCTTCGTCCAGTATATGTTGCACTTCGTAGACTTCTCTCCAAAATACTTCGACCTTCTCTGCTTTAGGCGGGTTGTCGACAGTAACTGGTAGGTCTTGGAAGAGTCGAGATGGGTCATAGAGAAACTGTTGATTTTCTCGAACGCGCCTCTCTCTCCGCTCTAGACTTCTCTTATCGTCAGATAGTATCCGTATTCTCTCAACAATATTCAGCCTGATGTTCAGCAGCTTTGACTTGTTAAGTGTGTGATAACGAGTCCGGAGTTCGCGCGCGAACTTCCGAACCTTGGCGGTGAAATTCCGGGCAGATGGGATGTAGTCAATCATATACTGAATGCCGGACGCGTACTGTCTTGCCCAACCTATCTTTATGGCGAGTTGATGCATTCGTCTTTTGGTCTTGTGATCAACCGTTGGTTTTGTTTTACGGTTCGCATCGGCCACAGCTCTCGCTGCATTGTACACACAGCTATTCCTAGCCCAGAGGTCGTATACTTCGAAAAAATGTCTACAAAGCTCGTCATCCATTTCAGCCAGATCTTCAGGCTTGAGAGAAACCCGGGTGTTGATGTTTCTCTGGATGATAAAGCATTGCTCTTCCTCAATTGGGTGCCTGCCCGCGGTTCGTCTTAATATTGCCTCTCTTTCTCTGTTTCCGGCTTGTTCTAGCTGTGGTATAATAGACGTTCCGCTTACATAGCCCCTTTTTTGGCGTTCAGGGGCCACACTCGCAACGTATCGCTCTAGCAAGTTGCGATTTAGCCGCTCCTTCCACCTAAAGGTCCGGAGATTCCCAGCTCTAGAGTGGTCGGCATTGTTGGCCAACCCATTGTCCAGGAGCGTTGCGCGTTAAATTGTTTTGAACCGCACTTACTACAACTACGTTTGGTGTTGTCGTTGTTGTTCCACGAAAAGTTAGGGAAGGGGGTTCGTCCATTCTTGTAGAGCCCCGCATGCAAGGATAAAGCTTCGTACTCTAAGAGATCGCTCGGTATCCCAGAATCACTGTTCTAGACACCTCACCCAGGTGCCATTCAGCTTTCGGCACGGTTTTCACACCTCCGCTAAGGGGTTAATTCCTTCAGGACCACCCCTGGACAATAGTCCGCGACTGTCTATTCATTTTTTTAAATATATTCAGCAGAAACCCTTGGTACAGGGACCCTCCATCCGCAACCCGAGGACGCGTTCGGTGACTTTGTTATAGGCCCTTCGGTTTGATTCTAGAGGAATCAAACTTCCGCAGAAACAATAACAACAATGACAATACCAAACTTAGTTGTAGCAAGTGCGGTTCATAACAACAGAAAGCACAGGGCTCCTGACAATAGGTCAGTTAACAATGCCGACCATACAACCGCGGGCAGGCATCTGATTGAGGAAGAGCAATGCTTTATCACGCGGAGAAACATCAACACCGAGGTTTCTCTCAAGCTTAAAGTTCTGGCTGAAATGGATGACGGGCTTCGTGGACATTTTTCCGCAGAATCCGAACTCTGAAATATCAATTCTGGGTTGTACAATGCATCGAGGTCTTTGGCCGATGCGAACCGTAACGTTGCAGGAATTTTATCGCCAAGGTTCGAAAGTTCACGCGCGAAATCCGGACCCGTTATCACACACTTAACAATTCATAGCTGTTGACCATCAGGCAGCACATTGTTGAGAGAATACGGTTACTATCTGATGATAAGAGAAGTTTAGAGCGGAGAGAGAGGTGGGTCAGAAAAAATCAACATTTTTCCTCTGACCCATCTCGGCTCTTCCAAGACCCTCCAGTTACTGTCGACCATCCGCCCAAACCAGAGGAGGTCGAAGTATTTTGGAGAGAAGTCTACGAAGTTCAACATAGACTGGACGAAGACTCAAAAAATATAAATAGCTTCAAGGAGTTATGTGTTGCTCTCATAACACCTAATGAAGAATGCCCACCCATCACTACCGAGAAGGTGAAAAAAGTAATAGGAGGGATAAAGGACTATTCCGCTCCGGGACCAAATGGTATCAAGACCTTCTGTTGAAAGAAGTTACCTTCTACTCATCAGCATTTGGTCCGTATTGTCACCTCATATCTAAAGTCGGAAGAGCCAATTCCGGAGTAGTTGATTGAAGGGCGCACAATACTTTTGCCGAAAATAGGCAACTTTTCTGACCCAAAGAATAACAGACCAATCACTTGTCCGAACACAATGTATAAGATATTCACGGCTATCCTAAATGATAGGATTGTTCGGACAATTGAACCTGTGTGACAAGAAATGTATGAACAACGCGGCTCAAAGAAAGGCGCAGCAAGATGTCGGGAAAACCTGCTCAGCGATAGATGTGTCTGCAAAGATGCAGCATCCAACCAGCTTGGCCTATTGATGGCCTGGATTGATTACCGGAAACCTTCCGATTCGACCTCCCAAAGACTAATTATCTGTCTTTTGGAAAGCTTAAAAGTTCATCCGAAAATCGTGATGTCATAGAGAGATTGACGCCGCTTTGGAAACCCAGATTTACTCTTTCATCTGAAAAACATAGTGTGACAACTCACAAGGTGACCTTTCCGAGTGTTGTCTTTCATGTGTCACTCATGTATTTTAGCTTATTGATAGAAGCGCTATATGATATATTTGCGCTGGAGAGACTTATACATACCTTGGCGTGCTACAGAGCTGCATTCAGGATGTGACATCTATGAAGCATACTTTCCGAAGCAGATACAAACGTCTCATCCGGCATATTTGGTCTTCCGAACTGTCGCCGAGGAACAAAGTATCTGCAACGAATATACTTGCCGTCCCGGTACTAATCTATTCATTTGGAGTGGTATCATGGAAGAAGAACGAGCTCAGATCCCTTGATATCCGGTCACGAAAGAATTATGCACATGAACGACAGTATGCATCTTAAGTCTTCTTTTCCGCGACTCTACATCTCATGCCGTCAAGGTGGTCGCGGAATATTGAGTCTTGAATGTCTTCACAACAGGATTATTCTGGGTACAGCACGGAGTCGCAAATGGAAGAGACCCTCTTCTTGAAATGGTCAGGAAGCACGAAGAAGTGGGAAGAGGAGCGTTTACGTACAAAGCAGCGGAGGAGGCTGCTAAAATACTTGGACTTAACTTCAGTATTAGGAGTGAGCAAAATGCATCAAATCTTATCTTTCTCGAGTACTCACTCCTGAAAACTCGGATTAAGACTGCACAAGCGAAAAACTTCCGTGAACAGCTCCGCGATAAGAGGATGCGGGGCATCTTTCACAGAAATGTGAAGGATCAGTCAATGTCGTGTGAGCTAACTTTTGCTTTCCTTAAATCACCCGGATTGAAGTCTGGCACGGAGGGTTTCATTTTGGCAGGTCAAGATGGTGCCATTTCCACCTTAAAATACCGTCGCGACATTTTGAGCCAGGACATTCCCAATGATAGTTGCAGGGCGTGCAATGCACACCCCGAGCATTTGGTACCAGAGGCAGAATGCGGCACTAAGGGTGCTTTATTATTATCTCTGTCACTCTTACGGCATCAACCTTAATATAGCTCCTCTAAATGCTCCTAGGGAAATCGAGTCAATTGTCGAGAATGAGAAGTGCCGCATATATTGGAACTTTATATTCTCGGCAATTGTTTCTGTTGCACACTCGAGAGACCTTATAAAGCAGTTGCGACGATTGTACTCGAAATATTCTGTTAAAGTAATCGTCCTTATCATTGGCGCTCTTGGATGTGCCAAGCGTTCACTGGTTAGTAGCCTAAAAAGCATCCCTGCGTGTGAACAATATGCTAAATTACTCGCTCCGGAAACGGTACGGTAAAACGGAAACGGTACTCGTTCGAAAAATTCGATTGAAAAAAGTGTTAAAATTTAAAGACAACTGTTGAGCACGAACGGAATAAAACATGTCCTGGACAGTCAAAAGGAAAGAAAAATCAAATTAGGCAGGGTTATATGTTTTGAAATTAAATAAAGCAATTCTGTTTATTCTGAAAAAGCCCTGAATGGTTAGGCCAAAAGTTGAGGTTTAAGAGAAAACGTTTAATTAACTCTTTAGAACAGAAATTCTCCTTTCGCTTTTGGGACTTACATTCCAAAATTTGTTTGATGTAATAAAAACATCCAAGGATTGGTTCAGAATATGAGGACATCAAAAGGAAATCAATTCATGATTAAGAGCGAGTAATTTTCACTTGGAGTTTTAATTATAATTTGTCGTTAATTGAATCTTTACTTTAAAGTTATTTTATTGTTCTAGGATTGGTACCGCCTTTTTTACTCTGTAAAAATTTCCTGATCAGCGAAAATTAAATCAGTTGAGAAGTGAAAACTTTATAGATGTAATTCTGTCAAATAGTACCTTATCCACACAGCCTCACTTAAAGAGTAAAGAAGTCAACTTGAGTAGAGAACAGAAATATCCTCAAAATAAAAATCTAGAGAAATTAAGAAATGTCAGATAGTGAAATACCGCTTTATCCTATTATTTGGAAATGGAATAGAAATCCAAATGGTGAAAATGGAAATCGCTTTTTATATTGATTTACACCTTGATTATAATGATTTTTTATTCCGTATTGGTTTTCCTTTTTATCATTTTCACTTTACCTGATATCTTCTCTAATATTCTCCAAATTATTTTTGTTCTTATTAAATTTAGGACGATTTCTAATTTCGCTCAATTCTGAAGGGAAGCATTGAGTCCATTTTTGATTACTAAATTTAATTTTCGGTCTAATTTCCTTTGAAAACCTTTCGTAAGTGTAGGCATTTTTGAAATCTTCGAAAAAAATCTGATAGTTTTCTCCAAGAATATCTGTTTTGATTTAGTTATTTCTTTCCTCTAATGGTTTACTGTCATCGTTATGTTTTCATCTTAAATGATTAATTTTTATTGTGCAGCTTTCCATATTATTTTGAGAAAATTTACGAGGTTCTTGCAAATGTACCCTTAAATTCAATTATACAGCTTGCCGATTTCGCATTTCACTTTCATTATTCCTCTAGCTAGGTTCTATTCTTCTTTCGTAATTTTGAAAGAGCTCTTAGCTGACGGATCTAATCTAAGCCTTAGGTTATTTTTACATTCGTCGTTGTCTTAAAAAAAAATTGTTGGTTCATAAATTTAATACATTTCGCGCTTTTTAATAGTTCGTCTCTTTCTAAAACGAACTGTGTTTAACCTATTGCGAGTCGTTGGAATTCTAGTTTTTTCTCGTGAAACCCCAAACGCGATATATTAACATATTTATCGTGTTTGGAATGATGTCCGTGCTTTGGATGCATTTGAGACCGTATTTCTAATAGTAGGTGTACTTTTGTTTTTAATCGAATCAATGCTCTGGATTGGAAGTACAGCAACACCTTTTAAATCTAAAAAATCGTGATCACTTTCCATAAAAGCAGTGTTCACAGTTGTAATTTTCATTTTCCCTGATTAGTTTCATTTAACTTTAAATCCCGTTAAAATTCATCTAGATGGGACTCTATATTAAAATCTGCTTAGAATTTCCCGTCTAATCGAAAATTTTCGATTAAAATCTTAATTACACTGCAGTCCCGCAAGAAAAGTTCACATTATAGAGGAAAAGGTGGTCCAAGGGGGCGAGAGAGTGACGCTGTTAGGTCAGCGGAGCAACTCCACAACAACGTAGGAATTTATAAAAAAACGGTTGAAGGAAAACAAGAGGCAGCGTTTATCTTTCGAAAAAACTTATAAGCTTTTGGACGGAGTGAAATGAGGGGCCTCAAAACAGTCTATTTTGCAGAACTTATTTTTTGGCCATGGAATTTACAAATCCTCAGAAGAAAAATAGGTGCAAGCTTGATTCTAACACCTTTTAAAATAATCAGTTGAATTGTTCTCTTATTTAATTATGATACCATTCACTTGACAGTGCTCAATTTAAAAATCTTTCAATTTAAAAACTGTCCATTTTAGATTTTTATTTTTAGGCTGTCACTTTTAATTCAAATAATTTAAAATGCAGACTTGATGACTTGAACAATTAAAAATTAAAATCGGTTGAAATTAAAAATTTTTGATAAAAAGCATTTATCTTTCAACATTTATTACTTATTAAAATATTTAAAAGTTCCGAAAAAACTTCCAAAATAATTTTAAACTGGAAGCAATTTAAAACAACTTCTATATTTCTCAAAATTTGGAAATTAAATTTTAAAACTTTTCAAGGATGTTTGAACTATTTGAAATGAAAATAATTTAATTTCTAATTCATGAAGTGATCAGTTAAATTTTTTGTTAATTTCTCAATTTTCAATGTTTTCAGCTTAAAATTGCTGCAAACAATAAAATTTTGAAAATTTTCAAGTTCATTGATTGATTCTCTAATTTAGAGCATTGAAAATGATAACGTGGATGCATTTCAGTTAAACTTGCTTAATTGGGTAGTGCTGCTACTTTCCATTTTATGCCTGTAAATTTTTTAGCATTCGGATACAAACTTTGATTAAAAAATTTTAAAATGTCAATTTTAAAATTTTGAAATTCAAGAGTTCCAATTTGAGTGCTTTAATTTTTAGTTTATTTTTTAATACTTTAAATGTAAAAATTCTTAGCCATAGAGTTCTAGTTCTTTTATTTTATTGACCGTTAAAAATGTGTGCAACTCGAGAAAGATACAGGAAATGACAGAGAATTTTTTTCTTCGATTAAAATGGCCACCCTGTTATATGTACGTACATACTTCAAAGTCAGTACTTTTATAAAGTTTAATTTTTTTTATACATTTAGTTTCATTTTTTAGTTTAATTTTTTTAAACATTTTCACGTTCATTATGTCATTATAAAACCGAAATGGAAAAAATACAAAAAAAAAATGTATATTTGTAAAGACCAAACTCCAGAAGAAATGATTCGTACGGCCCGGGTTATTTATGATTTGGCGAGTCCCGGCAATATGCGAAGGGGATAAAAGGTAGCCCCCCCCCCACACACACACACACAAACGGCTTCTTTAATGGGACAGCAGTGTAGTTGCTTTATTGGTTGAGGATTCGAACATGTTGACATGTTGGTGAGGAAGGAAAAAGAAGTTGAGATGAAGCCGATGGAAGAAGAGATTAGGGTGTGGAAGAAAAGGGTGAAAAAGACTTGAGAAGTTGCAGGAAAGGTTGTAGACAGAAGTATATGACGCGGGGAAGGGCAAGAAGAAAAGGAATGGCAGATAGGATTAATAATGTTGTAATAAGGGGATTGAAGCTAAAGAGCGGAGTAGAAAGAGAGGATGTGGGCCTTCTGTTTCGGAAAAATGGGGGAGGGTATGATCATATAAAAAAGAGAGTTAGAAGGACAAATGTAGTAAGATGAGTCAGGGAGAATCAAAGTTTCTCGCTGATCCATCGAGCGGCTTCAGCGTTCCCCTTGTTCATGTCAAAAATCCACCTAAGCCTAACGAGGTAGAGACTTTTTGGAGAGATATATACAAGATCACGAAAACACTGGAGTTAAAAGAAGGTACTAATAATGTCAACTGTTTCAAGGAGTTTTGCAGCAACCTCATAACGTTGCAGGAAGAATGTTCACCAATCTTTTCCGAAATGTGGAAAAAGAAATTGGGGACACGAAGAACTTTTTCACTGCAGGGCCAGATGGTATCTAGACCTTCTGGTGGAAAGAGTTTACGTCCACCCACTAACATCTGATCCGCATATTCACCTCATATTTAAAATCGAATGCACTATAAGCTAATAATTTGTTTGAAAACGCTGTATAAGATTTTTACAATAGTCTGCCACGACAATTATGTTAGAATAATTTACCCTGTGTAGTGGGAGACCTACAAATAACTTGGCTTGAAAAAGGTGTAGCAGGTTGCCGTGGGAATCTACTAATTGAAAGGTGCGTCTGCAAACGCGCAACATCTCAATCAACGTTTCCTGCCAATGGCCTGCATTTATAACCAAAAAGCTTTCGATTTAACCTCTTCTAGACTTATCATCTATCTGTTAAAAAGCTTAAAAGGTCATTCACGCATATTCTGAATGCCATACTAATACAAGTAAACTTAAAAACTTAAAAGGAATAAAAATTTTAGAAGATTACCACTAAAACATATCTTCTAATAATAACCTCATATACATAGTAAAATAAAATAGTACAAAATAGTATTAAGAAAAACGTATTTGGTAAAGAAAGATTGACCACTTTCGGAAAAGAAAAAGTTTTTCAATTTGAGGGGGAAAAAAATTTTTTCCCGCAGAATACAGATTTCGAATAACTGTTTATTTGTTAAAAGTTTTTGAAAACACACATTCTACCTCAGAAAGAGATTATAAGATATGAGAACCAGGATAATCAGTGTTATAATTTTGATTTTAAAGTATGAATACAAATTTTCTTCGATTTTGTAGAACGTTAAAAAAAATATCTGAAAATTTCAGTTAATTTGAAAATGAAATCAAAATCATGTAAAGCGAATTTCTTTATTTTATTGGATTTTACAAAAAACTGAGGAATAATTGGCGTCAGTGTGGCCTTTAAACTTGAGGAGTTTTAGAATTTTATAAGAAATTAAAAAATATTATATATATTTCCCGAAACGTTTTCAAGTTTGCAACCATTTTTAATTTCTTAAAAATGTTTGAAATTTCGACGTATCTTTTAAACTAATTAAAATTTTTCTAACAGATTCTGAAAAGCTTTCAAAATTGCAATAATTGGACTTCCACATTTCGATATTTTTAGAATTCTTTTTAAATTGTTTTGAAGTTTCTTTAAAACTTAATTAGGAAAGATACAAATTGTTTAAAATTCATAGGAATATTAAACAAATATTTGTATTCTCCTGAAATATTTCAAAATGCTTAACTTAACTACTCAAGTTTCAAATATTCGAGTTTTCATGAAATCAAAAAAAAAATCTCCAAAATTAAAAACATTACATTAAAATTTTCCAGATTCTTTTTGTGACAAGTTTTCGAATGTTTTAAAATATTTTTAAATATTCTCTTGAAATTTATTTTCGATAAAAAATAGAATCATTTTAAATTTTGCTAGGAAACAGATGGCACTGTAAAGCGCTGAATTTTTGTGGTGCATTCGGTGCTTCGTCATTTCTACGAGAATAATTCTGTTTAACTTTGCAAGGTCGGTGTTAGACCATCTTATGAGCCCGAAGGAGTACGTGAGGACAGGGTTGGCATATGTGTTGATCGCCCTGATTTTGTTTGCCGAGTTGAGAAAACTCTTCATAATTAATCTGAGTCTCATAGTAAAGGCTGTCGTTAGGCTTATATTAACTATCGTATGCTGAATACACTTAAGATTCAAGAATACCCAGATATTTATATGATTCGCCTGCAGCCATTGCCTCGATGTCATTTCCGAACTCGTTCTCTAACTAACCGTCGTAAAGCGTATTGATGTAGTTATCCTTGGTTGTTAATGTTCAAAATACTTGATTCTTGTACCTCAGAGCCACATCGCATGGCTTAGAAAGTTAATGATGCGTGGGTTGATTTTGTAAAGTTTTAAGACCTCAAGCAAATAGTCATGCGACACGGAAGGAAACGCTTGCTTGTAGTCAATGTATGCCATGTGTAAGTTCCTTTGATGCTTACGAGCTTGAGCCATGGCAACAGCGTGTATAGTGACTAGATCTTTACAGTCTTGTGAGTTTTTACAATGTCCTTTTTGTTCTGCTGTAAGAAGGTCATTCTTGTCGCAATGAGAATATACCTTATCTGCAATGATAGCTGTAAGATATTTATAAATTGTTGGAAGGTAGCCTATCGGTCAAAAGTCAGATTAATTTTGAGCGTCTGGTTTTTTTTTTGTATCGTACACGTAGTACCTTGGAGCATAAAACCTGGCATCAGATCTGGGTTTTCAATGATCTTCTAAAAACACCTTGCCAACGTAAGATGCATACTCGTACAATTACTTTCCAATTACTTGCCCTTTTCAAGACCGCTGAAACATCAAAAGCTGTGATGTTTGTCAGATGCATTTCAGGGCTATTTCTTGCCCTTGCTTCCTCCAGTTTGAACCATGCTGTCTTAAAATTACATCTGTTTATTTTTTACCGAACATCCGACCAGTAGTTAGTCATATCTTCCAATTGAGGGACTTCGGTGCCTTGCTGGTTATTTGGCTTTACTCTCAGTTCACGATAGAACCTTCTTTCATCTCTCTGAAAGTTTTGATTTTGTTCCCTTCGTGAATTAATTTTCTTGTACCGACGCAATCTGGTAGTAAGAACATCAAGTCTCTGTCGTTGAGAGTCTAAAATTTTATCCAATATTGCTGGTGTTAATGTCTCGATGTGCCAATGGTGGATGATTTTATTAACATGGTTCATCAGCTTTCTTGTTCTATTTCCTTTTTTATATGGAGTTAATCGACCCAATTTGCACCTTACTTTTCTGACATCCATATCCAACCTGATCTTCCATGGTGGATCTCGATCCCTTGCTGGGACAAAAACTGCATTTGCAGGCCTTGTTTTCCGGCCCAACGTTCTAACGGTTGCCACAGCTGCACATTATACAAGAGTTTGCACCTCTAACGCAGTGTGTGCTACATTCAAATACGTAGGTAAAACCTTGCTGTCGAGATGTGCTATTAGTGCTCGCAGATCATTTGTGATGTTCATTTTGGGTAGAAAATGCCTTAGTGTTGGTTCTACATATCTAAACTCTAGTAAAGCATGACCAAAATTCCTTTCCAGGTGCTGTAGTTTTTCTGAGATTTCCTTATCCACATCATCGTTAGTAATATCCGGATATGGTTCTAATGGATCTGGTACATGATGTTCATTATCCCTAGCACATATGCCTTCACACTTTGCCCACATTTCTCTGACAAAAAATAAAGGCGCATAACATCTCTGTTCATATGGTATGTCCATTTTCGTCACTTTTTTAGTTGCTGAACATCTGCTTCTGCCTCTGGTTGTATAAGGTCATCCACCTCTGGAGGATGTGGTGTTGGATCATCAATAGGTTGAGGAAGAACATCAATGTTTCTGCTTAACCGTTTGACCCGGCTTTCTCTAACTGATATTCCTTGCCATCATTTTTCCACGCCAAATCAACCTGTTGTTTAATCTCCATTGCTCGGTCTTCTGTAACATGTAGATTAGTTCTGATGTCCTTCACCTTAGAGATAAGATCTGTTATTGCGACTTTTTGTATATAAGGATACTTTTACAGCAAATTTTGTTCTTAAATTTTATCCTTTTTCCATTTTTGTTTCAAACTTCGCACTTTCGTAATAGAGACGCACCAATTCCTCTTTCATTGTGGTATCCCAATTGATGTTCTCCCACAGTATTTCTGTCGAGGTGGTTGGCTGCAAATAGCTAGCGCTAGCCAAAGCATCCTCAGCAGGCACAGTTGATGTTCTACTGCTTACCGTTTGTCGCAGATGTTCTTGCTGGCCAGCTGTTTGATTAGTGAGATCTGCCTGACCATCTTGCAGCTCACCATCGCCACCGTCCCGCATGCTGTGGCCCCCAGCTGTGGCTCCAGGGGCGCCCCGACGATCCTCGGGAAGCGAAAAGCGTTTCAAAATCTTTAATATATTCTCCATTTGTGATTTATTAGCTAGATTCTTCTTAACAATATCATACAAGCGCTTATCGAAATTTAATTCAATGTGTTGAAAATATATTTTTATTATTAAAAGTATTTCTTAACTGTACATTTTTTGAATGGACCAAAGAACATAAATTTCTGACCAAACGAAAATTCTTATAAGCTGCTAAAGTGTTGCTACACTTTAAAATGCGTCAAAAATGTATCTATAAATTTTTTGAGCTTTGAAGCCACTTTTGTTTTATCTTCGAAATACCATTTCTCGAACAAAACTTAAATTCTACATAATTTTATTCATCACTAACATTTTTTTTCCTATAAGAATGTTGTTAAAATTATAA
>NC_046664.1:130977078-130980177 GCF_010883055.1 Belonocnema kinseyi | reverse complement strand
TAAATAAGTGACGACAGAAAGTTGAAATATATGAAAAAAGTCACTTTTTCATTCTTTCAAATTTTAAATAGTTTCCAATAATTAAAGAAACGTTTTAAAAGTTTGAGAAAAGTAATAAGGGCCCTTCTAATATGTAGTCTCATTCATTTTGTTTTGTTTTTTATTTACTCATATACCCGTGGTTATACCACGAGTAAGCAACCATGAAATATACATATTTACATACATTTCAAGCTTAGTTCTTAAAACACAGTAATAATATTTCAATGTCTTCGTGTGTTTATTGACATCTAAAATCTCGCGTGGATGGTATAAAATATAAGAGATGTACAATACATAATAATAGAAATTCAGTTAGTGAGGAGCTTGAACAATAAAATATTTAGCGATATTCGTCATGTGAAAGATGTTTAAAATTATGAATTAAAGTACAGTAAATGGCTTTTTGTGAAAAATTCTAAATATAATTTTTTTTTGTATTTTCGAACATGCAAAGCAGTAATCCGGCAAAAAAGTGAGAAAAATGAACAGTTTTTTAACAAAAAATTGTTAAAGTTTCAATTTTTACATGTATTTTAATAGAAAAATGCTTATTTTAGTGAAACGATTTTTTCTCCTAAACTCTTTGTTAGATTTTTCTAAAAATTTCACATTTTGATTACCGGTCTTACCGAAACAAAATTTTCATATCCAAGATCTAGAAGGATTAACGGTTCTTTTCAGTATATAGCATCTTATGTGGCTGTTTTCATACTTTAAACATCCAAATATGGAAATCATCATTTCTTCCAAGAAGAGACCTTTTGCTGCGATATTTTCTAAAAATCAGACTAGATTTTACTATTTTTAGTTTGCAATGGAGGGACATAGCGGAACTTTTGTAATGTTTTCTACTTCGAGTAGTAACTAGTAACTGCATGCTGAACTACAAAATTCATTGGAATAAAATTTAAAAATATTACATTTATTTTTTTAAAAAGTTAACAGTATTTACTAAACTCTGTAGTAAACCAGCAAGCAATGTATTATGATATTCACTTACTAATTTCAGTAGAAGAAATTTCTAAATTTCTTGAATTAATATCTACAGAAGATTGCAATATTCGCAAAGGACTATAGTAACGTCAAGAGAGATAAGCGCACTGAATTAGTAAGCGACTAAGTGAAAATTGGTGCAGTCAGATTAGCGGACGAAAAAAAACCAACATGCGCCGCGTCGCGTTCAAGGTTATGACATACGTATCCTCTACACGAGCATACGACGTAAATTCAGACTTATTTATTATGGGATTTTGATCTCTTTCTTACTATTATATTTCTTTAAATTGCAATTGCACAGCTGGTGGGAATCAAACACGGGTCTTCAACGCGGCAGTACGGCGATATTTCATTCTGCTAAACTTGATATGCGATCCAGAAATTTATCGCCCTTAGGAAGTAAATGCTAGCACTCAAATTGATTTCCCTTGAATTATTCATTAATTGTTCACAGTGATGCCATTTTTAAAATTCTAAGCACTATATCTTAACGTAATCAAATTTCCTAATATCGAGATTTAAAAATAATGTTTTGCTCATTGTGGAAAATTTAATTTTCAGTTGTAACTTTTCGAATTATCCTAATTTATTGTAATGAGGATCTTTGCATTAAACCAAATTGAGTGATTTATAAATTTAAGGAATTTCAATAGAGCGTGGTTCAGCTGACATCGTTCACGCTCGGCTGCACTCGGATTTTACTATAAATTATATAGGATTATGTACGATTTTACTGTAAAAAATACTAAGACTTCTTATTATCAATAGGAAAATTTCATATAAAAATAATATAGCTTACGATTATTTTATTAAAATACACGAATTATCGCTTTGGTCCTTCGATTGTAACCTAATTTAGTAATTTTTGCAGTACAAAGTTTCTCAGTGTAGCAAGTAGTCACTAGAGATTTTTTATTTAATTACTAGGGTATGAAATCACTTTCAAATAAGTAGAGGAAGCGGGCATAGGACAGATATTATATCTGCATTTACTTCAAGGTTTGTTTTATTATCCCTTGAACATTTAATCCGCAATATCGACATTTCTTAATGACTAAAATCACAAAAAGTTTTCTGATTAATCTATGAGGATAGGAATCATATTAAAGTAAATAGGAAAGATGCAGACGACAAGGATGTCATTAAATTTTTCTGAAGGGTTGCTGAATCATCCCTTATTTGTAGAAGCATAGAAATTAACTTTTCGTAAGGAATAAATCACCAATGATTAGACCTACAATATCACTATAAAACACACATATAGGAAGTGTCCTTTAGGAGGACTTGCATTATAATTAATTTACAGGGTAGTTTAATCATCCCTTAATTATTGGAACAAGGAAATCGAAATTTTAAACTGGATAAAGTACCAAAGATTTTTTATCAATTCATTGATCAACAAAATCAATTTGAAACATACGTAGGAAGCATCTTTTAACAGAATTTGCATTAGTATTTATTGTCAGGGTCATTTAATCATCCCTTATGTATTGGACAAGAAAATCGATATTTTATACGGGATAAAGCACCAGAGTTTCTTTTATTAATACATTGTTCAACAAAATCATTGTAAAATATATACAGGAAAATTGATATTTTAAAGGGGACAAAGCACCAGAGATTTTTTTATTAATTCATTATTGATTAAAATAGTTCACAGAGGAAGCAATAAGACATGCTTCCAACAAACTTTTCACACATGAACAAACTTGCACCAATCTGTACAAACCTGCTCCAACTTGTTCTAACTTGTTCTAACTTGTACCTTGTAACTTGTACTTGTATATTAGTATATTAGTATTAGTATATATTAGTAGTTCATCCAAGATGAACTACAAAGGGATATCCTCTATGGATAGCCTACATCAGTCCAGCGGATGCCGAAAACGAACTTGACGAGGTGTCTAGAACGGTGACTCTGGGATACCAGGCGACCTCTCAGAGTAAGCAGCCTTATCTTTGCATGCGGGGCTCTACAAGCATGGACGAACCCCTTTCCCTAGCTTCTCGTGGGAACAACAATGACAACACCAAACATAGTTGTAGTAAGTGCGGTTCAAA
>NC_046664.1:130961761-130976978 GCF_010883055.1 Belonocnema kinseyi | reverse complement strand
CACAAGCATACATACATACATATATATATATAATCCTTTCGGTTACGAATTCATGAAAATATTACCAATGTTTAACTAAAAGACAATAGACTCAATTCAGGGTAAAAAGAACCCAATCATCGACTTTCCAATAGAATACTGGGTAACTCGAAGGGTGGGCATTAGGACCGAAAATATGAAAACCTACTACCGGAACGCCAGAGATATTGAATTCGGATAAAGGCGAAATAACAGAAAAACGTTTCGACTGCATGACTGAATTGCAAAACAGTTCATTTCGAATATTAGTGGATACAGGCGCAACACACTCTTACTTGGGCAAGAAATGGCTAAAAAAAGAATGAAAACTATTCAATTTTCCGACTCGTTTCGCAAAAATTAATGGACGCGAACGGACAAACGGTCGATATGATTGGACAGGTAGTAATTCCAGTTATAATCGAGAAGCAAACTAAAGCTTAAAGCTTATTAGGTTTGAAAATTAAAATCCGTATGAATCTGATGAACGGACGCGATAAATTTCTCACGTATGTCCCTAAACGATTACTCAGAAACTTAGTGGTTAATAGGTTATTTTCTCACTCGCTATCCTCTTGAAGCCCATCCAAACTCATTACCCTTCCCATTAACTGATGAGAAACCGAAAAGAAAGCTAGAATTAAAGTTAAACAAAACAAGGAAAGTAAAAGTATAAACATTAGGGATAAACCGCACAATGATAACACCGGCACACAAAAAAAGTCGTCCGGGGTCCAAAAAACTCTGATTCATAATTTTTCTAAAAACGCAAAAATAGACGTAAAATCGACGAAAACAGTGATTTTTCATGTACATTTTTGCAAAAAAATTTCACTCTCGGTGGACTTAACCCACTTATCTATATGTTTTGGGGTCGCTGAATCCAAATCTAGAGTCTAAATAACTCAGTTGGCTCATATTTTTTCGAAAACCCCAAAAATAGGCATAAAAATGACGAACACAGCGATTTTTGCTGTATTTTTGGGTAAATGGAATTTTGTATGTCAATTGAACTTAATTACCGTACCATTATAATGTTTTGGATCACTAAATCTAATTTCGCGGTAAAAATAACCCATTTAGATCGTAGTTTGTCTTTAAAACTCTAAATTAGCCATAAAAATGCCGAAAGTGGTTATTTTTCCTTTATTTTTCAGATGAAAAAAAAATTTACTGCTAGTGGACTGAATTACCATATCTATGTTTTTTTAGTCGGTTAATTCAAATTCAAGGTCAAAATAACTAACCAGGCCATAGTTTGTCTTAAATGCTCAAAAACACACGGAAAAATGCCATAATCGGCGATTTTTTTTAAATGTTTGAAATAAAAAAAGCATTTTTATGCTCAGTGGACTTAATTATTATTTATATGTTTCTGGGTTACTGAATCCCTTAAACTATCGTACAAAGTTACTGAATGTTTTATTAAAATTGATAAACGTTTAATCCCTTAACCTTTCTCGACAGGCATTGTCGCTTACTGTAGATTTCCTTTGCCTCTCACATTTCGGGGTATTTAATTTGCGTTAGTCCTCTGCCATTGCATTAGTAAAATTTTTTCTAAGTAAGTTTTATTTAATTTTAGCGTTACCCAGGAACAACAACGTGGACTTCGTATCGAACCCTTTTGTCCTCAAAACACCTGCTTAGTTGGTTTTCACTTTTGTTTGTTACCTTGATTAACTTGATCTCGTTTTAAATTCTAACAGTAGTCAGCCAACATGTTCACATCCCAACGTCAGTGATATCGCCTCTCAATGAATTTTACATCCTGTTGGAAATGTTCGCATTGCTTTTCACTAAAATCTCCAGGTTTGTCTGGAAACTTAGTTATATGCGAATGAAGAAAATGTAGCTTCAAATTCATAAGGCAGCCTAGTTTACCAAAGTTTGTTACCATTTCTAAAACTAAGCCAGGCATCTTTTTCATTGTCAGTCATTTTTGCAATGAACTCTGGATCCTGCAAAATTTTTCTTCTCTGCGATCCATCGAAGATCTCCTGTTTTCCTTTTGCTTCGGAAAGTTGTGGAAATTGATCTTCCAAATACGTATAGCAATAAAAAATCTCATTTTTAATAACAAAATGCAGTAAAAATCGCTGCTTTCGTCATTTTTACGTCTATTTTTGCGTTTTTCGAAGAAATATGAGCCAACTGAGTTATTTGGACCCCGGATTCGTATTCATCGAACACAAAAAACTATAGATATGCTGGTTAAGTCCACCGGACATAAAAATATTTTTTGCAAAAATATACTCAAAATATCGCTGTTTTCGTCGATTTCACGCCTATTTTTGCGTTTTTTGAAAAAATGCGAGCCAACTGGGCAATTTTGACCCCAAAAACATATTGACATGCTGATTAAGACAACCGGACATTATATTTTTTCTTCCAAAATATACACAAAAAATCTGTTTTCGTCGATGTTACGTCTATTTTTGCGCTTTTTAAAAAATATAAGTCAACTGGCTTATTTGGACCCCGAATTCGGTTTCAGAGACACCAAAAACATATAATAGCAATCAAAATAGGACACCGAAATTCAAGCTTAGTGCATCTCCACGAGCATCAAAAACCAAGACCTAGAGAGCATTCTCACCCAAGACATTAACGACGACTCAAGTGTACAAGACTCATTTAGTATAGGTAATAATAAAATTAGGAGGAAAAATAAGAAAAACAATTCAGGACACATTTTTCTAATAGTAAATACGAGGACACCTATAAGGATAGCGGTATTAACTTTTGCAAAAAACAAAAAAGTTATCAATCAAGAAAAGTTAAAATAGGAATTTCAAAAAGCTAATGAGATATCGGAAGTGGGAACTAGAAACCAATGGGTAATTTTTAAAATAAGGCGATCGGATTAAATAATATTTCTGATAGTATGGGAAAAGTCTACGATCAAACTAATAGTTCACTAGAAATTTACAAAGGTATTGTTGAGATTAACAAAAATCAACAATACAATTTAAAAAAGCTTCTAAAAAATGAAATAAAAATTTATTTGGGGAAAGCACATACAGCGATTCATGTGACAAGACAAAATTGACGCCGAAAGGCACGATCCGTTTAAACAGCAATATTAGCATGTAAGCCCAATAGTGAGGAAAACAATTGATCAACCATAAATAAATTATCAGAACAGAAAACAATAGACCCCTCTTGTTCCGATTGGTCAAATCATATATGGTAGCTATGATAAAAACTCGGATTCTGCTTAGGTTTTGGAAAGGTTAATTTAAAAAATAAAATGATCTTATTTACAAATTTCATTAGAAGAAAGTTAAATACCAGTTACAGTATTCACAGTCCCTGGAAAAAAGATTGACCAATTTAAAATTATGCCATTTGAATTAACCAATGTTCCAGAGACTTTTGGATAAAATTGTCACTCCACACTAACGCCAAACTTTTTTTTTAGACAGCATAGTAATAGTAACTAAAAATTGCGAAGAACATTTTAGATATTTAAATAATGTATTTCCAGTAGGAAGATTCTGATCTGTCCATTAAGGGTTTACATTTTTTTTGTACTTTCTTCCCCATTCCTTTACACAACTCCCACACACTCACTTGTTCGTGGGAAGGGGACCTACAGTTTATGGTGGGTTCCGAACCACCAAGAGCAACAGCTTTAAGTTTTTAGAGAACTTTTTTCTATAGAGGTACCGGTCCCACGACTCTCCGAAGATGAACAACTCTCTTGCTAGGCTAGTGAAAAATGGTCGTATACAGGTCTTAAAAAAAGCATTTTGAAGCTTTTAGTTTCTAGTTTTGACATTTTTTGGCAAACAAATTTCGGAGCTACATGTTCCGCGCAATTTTAACAAGTAGTGTGAGAAAATTTAAGGGCAGTCCTGAAAACTGGAATAAATTTCGTACAAGAGTCTGTTACGATATTGGATAAATTTTTTGTATTCGTGACATAAATTTGAAGAAGTGGGAAAAGAAGTGCAATTTATGATTTTTCAGAACATCAACGGCTAAAGGACCCCGCACGAAATGTATGGGAAAATGGATTTCGGTGGATTTACCTGAAACTTTGTAATTTTTAAGGTTATAAGTGCCGGATGAAATGGCCGTAAAAAACCCAAAAAATGGACAGTTTTAGCGCTATGCGGCGTTAAGCGCTCAAGACCAGTGACTAAAACGAATTACAACAGATTTTGTTACAAAAGCGATGTCAACATAGAAATCACGGTTCAGATCGTGGTCTGACATATTTTCGCCTACACCGTTGACTCATATAGCGCGCTTCTCACAACGATCAAACGCTAAGCGCCGAAGATTTTAACTTCACTAATTCATCACTTTTTTAAAGGCAGAAATGGTACCCAAAGTAACATTAGTAACTAGTGCGCACAACGATAATAACAGTGTACCCTTCGGCAGAGGGCTGAACGCTAAGCGCCCATGATTAGCGAATAGAACCAAGCCTAGTAGCTTTAGCGACACAAGCGATGTCTGTATACGAAACACGCATTAAGAAGTGGTCAGTAACATGTTTAGCCAAACCAATGACAATATGAGTCAACACCGTTGACTCATATAGCGCGCTTTTCAGAACGGGCAAACGCAAAGCGCAGAAGATTTGAACTTGACTAAGAAATCACTTTTTCAAAGGCCTTTCACAAAAGAAATGACAGAAAAACATACCGTCGTCGATGGAAATAATGAGTGAATGCTGCATGATAAACGACTGTCACTTTTTAAAGCAAAAAGCGAACAACTCCAGGATGAGCGACGAACTGAAAGTAGGCCTAATGATTTAAAAAAAGTTGAAACCTCGACATTCACGATGGTATACTTGTCATTTCTTTTGTGAAAGGTCTCGAGAGCGCATAGCAATTTTATTGGTAAGCTTAGGAAAAAAAATTCCTATCTGTTCCCTTCTGTATTAATTGTGTTGTATTTCTTATTCCCTTTTTGTGTCCCCTTTTTTGTGTAAGAAATTAATGAGTCACCTTTTCTGCGCTTGAGCATGTCGTAATCATGGCTAAAATAAAAAACAACAAATTTTCAAACTTTTTCATTATTTTTTTCCCAAATACCGCTGAAAATAAAAAAAACTGGTTCGAAATCTGATTTTCTTTAAAGGCTTCCAAAACTTGGACAAATTTTAATTTTCACTACCGCCGGTATTAGCGTTACCCGAAGCGTACCATGTGGAGCTTGCACCACTCTCAATAAATGTCCTTAAACGTTGGGCCATGTGGATACATCGTGAAATGTGGGGCTGCGAAAAACATGCAGCTTGTAAAACTCTTTTGCCAAAACATCTCAAAATTAGAAACTTGAAGCTTCCAAATGCTCTTTTCAAGACCTTTATGCGACCATTTGGAACATGGGACTCCATGTCACATTTTTTATAATGGATTTCATCACCGCTGCAATAACGTTACGCCATTACTGAGTATCTGATCCTGTCATCGCTTTCTCTATTAGTATTTCCGACATGAAAGTGTACTCTTCACCTACAATCGTTTCGTCTTCTTCCGGAACGAGAGATAGATTCCTTTCATGTAGAGTACTGATCTGTAATCCTGTTCTAGTACCGACTTCAGTGGTCTTGTTTTCCAAAACAGTCTTGGATCTATTCCCTTTTGGCCGTCCTGGTTTTCTTTTCGTTTCAGGTACCTCTTCTGTTAGAAAGTTTTCGACTTCATTGTCGATTTTGTTATCGTTGTCGAGTTGGTCACTTTTATTTTCCGGTCCAGGTTGTGCAATCTCCTGATGATCGAAATGTCGAAAGTCTTCATGTTCATCCTCGTTCTGCTCAATTTCTTCTGCTGCTGGTGACAAATTATGGCCAATTTTAACGAAACGACGACCTTCCTCTGGTTTTTGATCTGGGGGTAAAAAATTTGTTTGAGTTTTAGCCGCTGTCCTCACATTAGAACTCAAATTTTCCGCGCTTTTTACGTCATGACTGATAATCACTCTCCTTTTCTTGTTCGACCAGATGTAGTACACCTTTGATTCATCGGAGTATCCTTGAAGATTCAATCTTGGTCCCGTTGATCTAGCTTTCCTCGTTCAGGATCCATGTCCAGATAGTGAACTTTGCTGCCAAACACTCTCAGATTGGACACATCTGGAACTTTTCCTTCACATAATTCGTAAGTTGTTTTTCCATTTAGGCTTTTAGTTGCTAATCGATTTTGTAAATAATTAGCCGTGTTGATTCCTTCGGCCCAAAATGAATTACGCAGATTGACTTCTATCAAAAGACATCTGGCAGTATCTAAAATGGTCCTCTTATTTCTCTCAGCAGTACCATTTCGTTCCGGATTATGTAACACTGTCAATCTTCGTACTATTCCTCGATTTTTAGGTAAGAGTCGAATTCCCTATTGTAACTCGATGTAATATTTCGCACCTCCAATTGAGGTGTATTATTAGCAACAATTCTGATCGCCGATTCGACTCCTTGGGAAAAGGGGTTCTTGACATCTTCCCCTTCAAACAAACGTCACACTCTACCTTTCGCGTGAACGAACCGACTATGTAATAGTTCTTGCGAGGCTTTACTCGATTTTGCATTTGAAACTGTGCACGCGCTTTCTCTGATTTCTTCCACGCAGTACAAGTCTCCGATTCTATTAGCGTAAAGTTAAGCATTTTCGTTATTGTTGATAACCTCCGCTAAGCTTTTTTAAACAAAACACTGTAACCGCGGTCATTAATTTTTGCTACCCATAAGAGATTGGTTCTCAAATCATGCGCGTGCGACGCATTCTTGAACTAGACACTTTTTTAATCGCTGTGTATCTTTGCAGTAAATTGCACTCTTCCTTAACCTATAATTTTCGAGGTGGAACTGTTAGCAAGGTTTAACATTCCGCTGTCAGAAACGGTAATTTTCCGGAAACTTTTCTTATTGTTGCACAGGTGGGTCGTCGCCCCACTATCGAGACACCAAGTTTTACGTAGATCAATGGATCGATGACTGAATACGTTTAAGCACAGGTCTTCCGCGCACTTTGCTAATTGCTTTCTATTTTTATTAAAACGACCTTCAGATTTCTTATATCCGAGCTTATATACACGAAGCACCTAAATTGATCCTGAGATCCTTTTTCCACATTAGCACTATCTTTCACTTAGTTGTTTCTTTTCGATTATCGCGCTTACTATGCTTATTCACAAACATGGCATCTGAACTTTTGCCTCGTAGACCGTACGTAGAGATTCGGGGGTCGGTAAATTGTCTCTGGACTCTATAGCGCACCTGAAGTTTTCGAAACTACCGGGAAGGCTATATAGGATCATTACAGTCAGTAAATCTGGGTTGATTGCAATTTCCATGTTCGCTAATTTTTCCACGGTATCGAAGAAATCATTCAGATGATCACGAACATCGTTTCCTTCCGCCATGTTATGTAACGTGAGTCTTTTCAGCAACGTGGCCTTTCTTGCCGGCCATTTGGATTGGAAAATTTCTTCCAATCTCAACCACATTTACCTCGATGTCGCACAGTTCTTCACCTGTTTAATTTCACTCGTAGAAATCGTCAGGATAATGTCCGATTTAGCTTTTTGGTCGCTTTTTATACAAGCACGTTCCGCAGCAATAGCTTGTGCATATTCCTCACTTTCAGGTTTCACAGCATCACCACTTATATATTCCCATAAGTCTGCTTTTATCAAAACTGCCTGCATTTGTAGTTTCCACGTATCAAAATTGTTTTTACTGAGGAGTTCAATCCTCGTAGAGTTCGCGCCGTTCGTTTTCATGCTTTTTCACGCGTCGTCACACTAGATATTATTTTGTTTGTTGCAAAAATCGTTAATATTTAAACTCGCGTACGTCTGGGCGCCATAACCTATTAGAATAACTGGGAGAGATTAACGACAGTGAGACAATCATTAACCCGTCATCAAATTTTATTGTAATAGAACTGATGAGATTAAAAAAAAGAGCGACAATTCATCACGACAGTGGTTGAGCTTGTACTAACACGTTTATGGGATTCACATAAGAGAATTAAAAGCGGTGGCAGGAATCAACCCCTTTGCGCAAGCGCGTATGAAATAGTACCTTGACTCGATCAGTTCAGTTTATAAGAAGTATCAATTCTAAACATTTCTGATACACTCCTATCATCAACGAGTCTCTAATTTATTTTAGCGTTCAATCAAACCAAATTTTGAAATGACGTCCAAATAAAATATTTTCTAAAATAAAAAAAACTCCCTAAAAATTTTATTAATTAAAATTCGGGCAAGTTATATTTCTTCGTGACATCTTTCTGATACACCATTATCGTGAAAGTTACTTAGAATTAATTTTAGGGGCTGATCAACTGCCAATTTGAAAATCAGTTCCAGAGATAGCAACTTCAAAAATAGAAAAATTTCTGAAAAAACTGTAATGTAAATTCGGGCATAAAATATCTCTTCTAGACTTCTTCTGGTCCACTCCTATCCTCAGAGAGTCTTTAGTTCGCATAAATTAGAACTCAGTAGGTAAAAAAGTCGAACTATATCTCTTCATTTAATTTGTAATTTTATCGGTTTGAGTATAGAACTGAAGCTATAGAAATATCGAATTAAATCGATTAAGTAAGTATTGCACTAGAGCAGTTCATGTAGAACTCGCAACGTTCATAAGTTGAATGTCATCTGTTCTAAAGCATCGAGACAGATACTGTTTCACTTTTGTATCGGGTACGTAAGGAAATTTGAATCACAGTGCGTCGATATAAATATACTCGCTATGCTTCCCTTCGTTCGACTCTGCTGGTTCGAATGACGACGAACAGCGAGGATCCAACGAATCTGTAACGTTTAAATTTGAGAGCACGCGAGATCTGATATTTAAATAATTATTCATTAATTTTTCCCAACACATATTTTCCGGGGTCTCAACTCAGCGTAATGCTCATGCGAAGCTCCTAAGTTACAGATTTGTTGGATCCTCGCTGTCCGTCGTCATTCGAACCAGCAGAGTCGAACGATGGGAAGCATAGCGAGTATATTTATATCGACGCACTGTGATTCAAAGTTCGTTACGTACCCGATACAAAAGTGGAACAGTATCTGTTTCGATGCTTTAGAACAGCTGACATTCAACTTATGAACGTTGCGAGTTCTACATGAAAAACTGCTCCATTTCAATACTTACTGAATCGATGTAATTCAGTATTGCTATAGCGTCGGTTCTATAGTCAAACCAATAAAATTACAAATTAAATGAAGAGATCCAGTTCGACTTTTTTACCTACTGAGTTCTAATTCATGCGAAGCGTCGTAGTTCAAGGTATTATTGAACTAATATAGGTACATATTTTTTTCGGTGTAGAAAATTTCAACAGCAACAAAATTGGAATAAATATTCCGGCCCAAAACTTCGCTTCTATATTTATTTCTGATATAGTCCTATCGCAACGAGTCTCTAATTTAATTTAGTATTTGATCAAACGAAATTTTGATATGAGGTCCAGAAAAAACATTTTCTGTGATAAAAAAATCCCTAAAAACTTTATTAATTAAAATTGAAGCTAGTTAAATTGGTTCGAGATTTTTTTTGATTCACCTATACCATCAAAATATCGCTTCTGGATTTATTTCTGATACACTCCTATCACCAGCGTAACTGTAATTTATTTTAGTGGTTGATCAAAACAAATTTTGTGATGACGTCCAGAGAAAATATTTTCTAAAATACAGAAAATACCTAAAAACTTAATAAATTAGAAATCGAGCAAGTTATATTGCTTTGCGATATCCTTCTGATACACTCTCATCGTCAAAGTTACTTAGAACTGATTTTAGGGACTTATTAAATTTCAATTTGTAAGGCAGATCCACAGATAGCACTTTCAAAAATTGAAAATTTCAGCATCAAAAATTGTAATACCTATTCCGGCCAAAAATTTCGCTTCTAGATGTATTTCTGATACACTCCTATCACTAACGAGTCTCTAATTCATTTCACAGGTTGATCAAACCAAATTTTAAGATTCAAGTTTTTGAAACAGAGTTATAGGAACAGAGTTTCGGTTAGACTGGTTAATCAGATAGAATATTATTCTAGAGGCCTAATATCAGTGGTTATTTGATATTTATACGACAGAGGTCTCTGTATTATACGGTTGCTAAGCAGAAGAACTACTATATCATAATCAATTTTTATTACGCGAAATTAATTGAAAACGCGAAAAAAATAAGTTCTAAAAAATTCACTGCGGGCTGGGTTTGAACCAATAACCTCCTTATTACATGCGAGGGGCGCTACCAATTGCGCCACCGCAGCACCAACAGTGAAAATTTGAGAACTTGTTTTTCCTTAATTTCGATCGAAATTATTTTTTATAGATGTTATTATTTTAAGGCCAGTTGTTAAATTCAAGTGTTTGAAACAGAGTTTCGGTTAGACTGGTTAATTAGATAGAATATTGTTTTAGAGGCCTAATATCAGTGGTTATTTGATGTTTGCACGACAGAGGTCTCTGTATTGTACGTTTGATAAGTAGAACTACTATATCATAATCAATTTTTATTACGCAAAATTAATTGAAAACGTGAGAAAAATAAGTTTTAAAAAATTCACTGCGGGCTGGGTTTGAACCAACAACCTCCTCATTACATGTGCGGGGCGCTACCAATTGCGCCACCGCAGCACCCAACAGTGAAAATTTTAGAACTTGCATTTCCTGAATTTCGATCGAAATTATTTTTCATAGATGTTATTATTTTAAGGCCAGTTATTGAATTCAAGTTTTTGAAACAGAGTTATAGAAACAGAGTTTCAACAATACAGAGTCCTCTGTCGTACAAACATCAAATAACCACTGGTATTAGGCCTCTAAAAGAATATTCTACCAAATTTTAAGATGCCGTCCAGAGAAAATCTTTTTAAAAACTCCCTGAAACGTTATTAATTAAAATTCCAGCTAGTTATATTTCTTCGTGATATCTTTCTGATACAACCTTATCATCGACGTTTCTTGGAATTAATTTTAGGGACTGATCGAATTTCAATTTGGAAAGCAGATCTACAGATAGGAATTTCAAAAATAGCAAATTTCGAAAAAAAATTGAAATATAAACTCCGGCCTAAAACTTGGCTTCTAGATTTATTTCTGATACACTCTTATCACCAACGAGTCTTTAATTTATTTCAGTGGCTGATCAAACCAAATTCTAAGATAACGTCCAGAGAAAATATTTTCTAAAATAACAAAGTCCCTAAACACTTTATTAATTAAAATTCGGGCATGTTTAATTGCTTCGAGATTTTTTTTGATAAACCTATACCATCAAAATGTATTTAAATTAATGTTAGGGACTGATCAAATTTTAATTTGGAAAGCACATCCACAGATAGCAATGTTAAAAAAAGAACATTTTACAAATAATCAGAATAAAAATTCCGGCCTTAACTTTCGCTTCGAAATATTTCCTGATACACTCCTATCATCAACGAGTCTCTAATTTATTTAAGTGGTCAATCAAACCAAATTTTGGAATGATATACAGAGAAAATATTACATGAAATAACAAAGTCCCTAAAAACTTTATTAATTAAAATTCGGACATGTTAAACAGCTTCGAAATTTTATTTTTATGCACCTATGCCATCAAAATGTATTCGAATTAATTTTGGGGACTGATCAAATTCCAATTTGGAAAGCAGATCCACAGATTCCAATTTTTAAAATAGAAAATTTCTAAAATAATTGGGGTTAAACTTCCGGCCTTATATTTCCCTTCTAAATTATTTCCTGATACCCTACTATCATCAACGAGTCTCTTATTTATTTTAGTGGTCAATCAAATCAAATTTTGAGATGACGAGAAGAGAAAATATATTATAAAATAAAAAAATCCCTAAAAAATTTATTAATTAAGATGCGGGCAAGTTATATTGCTTCGAAATATCTTTCTGATACACACTTATCATCAAAGTGACATGGAAGTCATTTCAGGGGCTGATCAAATGCCAATTTGAAAATCGGATCCAGTGATAGCAATTTCAAAAATAGAAAAGTTCCTTTAAAAAATTGGAATAAAAATTCCGGCCTAAAATTTAACTTCTACATTTATTTCTGATACATTTCTATCATCAGCGGGACTCCAATTTATTTCAGAATATGTTGATTGTGCGTTTGAATATATAAAATCTACTTTCCTTTTTTTGTTCCACAGTTATTTTATTAAATTCAAAAAATGCAAAGCGTTCATTTTATTTCTAGAATTTGTATATTATATTAACATTCTGCTGTACATTTTACAATTATGATATGGTTCAATTCTACGACTATATTATTACAGTATACGTAGACTCCTATCCTAAGCGAGTCTCTAATATATTGCAGTGGTTGATCAAACCGAATTTTGAGACGACGTCAAGAGAAAATATTTTCTAAAATAAAAAAACTTCTTAAAAACTTTATCAGTTAAAACTTGGGCAAGTTATTTTCTTTGAGATATCTTTTTGGTACACCTATACCATAAGTATGATTTAGAATTAATTTTAGGCTGATGAATCTATAGTCTTGGGATAAGGTCCACAGGCAACGATTTTTCAATGATGGTGATTGAACTGATGTGTATTTCGTCTAGGATCTATCTGTGAAAAACAAACAATGGAAATCAATTATTACAATCAGAAATAATGTGTTACTTAATAGAATTACTAAAAAGTAATTATTGTTACATTTTTAATAAGGAATTATTGTTTAAATTTTTACTGCCATCTCTGTCAGTAATAAATATACAAAACCATAAAGAATTTCTTTGGTAAAGAATAACCAATCGAAACTATAATCAACATTCCGGGCCAGTTTTGTCCTTATTTCGAGATTTTGTGTGAAATTTGAAACTGCTCCTGTAAAATGGCTTCTCCTCTGCAGTTATGTGATTCGGGTAGCATTTAAGTTCTCCATGCAAGCAAGCCCCAGAGTGTCAACCCCACACCCACCCACCCACCCACCCACACACACACACACACACACACAAAATCTATTTTCCTTTTTCCCAATTTATTTCAGTAAATTCAAAACACGTAGGTTACATGTACCTTATTTACATATCAGTTATATAGATTTATGATATAAAACATTTACTTCATACGCACAAAAACTTTTATTGAATATGACACGCTCTATCGGTGTAACTGCAAAAGTAATAACATTTTTTGGCAAAAAAATAAACAGCAATTTTCCAAAAATGCTTCATAACTTCAGATAAACGCCCCAAACTTCGTTTGCTTGAGGCACTAGATCTCCAATAATGAAACCAATATATCGTAAAAAACAAGTCATTTCAGATACAGGCATTTTTATTTATTACAAACAAGATGAAAGTCTATAATTTTATTCCGTACACATGATTCTTTTTTTCCTGTATGTGGAATGTTTTGTTTTTTAACGTTTGCTTCATAATTTTTCTCTGTTCACAGAAATGCTTCGTCTTCCCTCAAAAGTTTTTTCATTATCTGTTTCGGTAATTTACAAAATCAACAATAAAAATTTCCATTAATACAATCAGTCAAAACTATTATGGCATTTCGTCATAAATTGTCTTCGAGAACCAAAACGCACTTAAAGTATAATGTAAGTTCAAAATCTTTTTCAAGCCTTATTTTGATTTCACATTCTTTCAAATAATTAATTTCTTCGATTAAAATTTTAAACACGGCTTCATTCTTGAACTTTTTTCGATACTCACATTTAGATAAAAGCGTTAGGCATACATGATTTAAAGAAGAACGTCAATCAGGAGGTAAACAAGCAAAGGCAGAAAATGTTGCATTAAATTTATTTACATCAGTATGAGATCCAAAGACATTTCCTGTTTCAAAATCATAGTTTTGTATGAAATACGGAAATAAGATTATATTATCATGAAATTGAATTTTTTCCAGTAGTCACCTTGCATAAGATTACTTATTGTATCCAAATTACTAAGCATTAATTCAATAACGTCATTCTTTGTAGCTTTAAAAGCGCCAGGAATTTCAAAAACTGACTTAAAAGTGTCTCTCAAACGTATAACCTTGCCAACAACATTTTAAGGTTGAATTGTGACTATACCGTTGACTTTTTTAGGCTTATCAATTAGTCCGATTATATAATCACCAGGTGGTGTGAATGAAAAATAACCTGCGAAGTGTTTGAACCGTTTGTATACTGAAGTTAAATCTTCGAAAGGATCAACTGTGTCTACAGCTTCGTCAATTTTTTTTAATATATCAGAATTAGGTCATTCAAAATTTTTTTCTACTGTTTCTCAATTGTCAATATTGATTGGTAATGTTTTTCGAATTCTTTCCTTAACTGTCTAGCTACCTTCATATTTTACAAAGAAATGCAAAATGATACTGCTTCCAAATGCAAATCTGCGCATGTGTTTCTGGAAATAGCTAATTCCTCCACTACATCAGGCTCTTCATTAGGGGGCTCAAAAACGATTTTTCTTTTTTCTTTTTTTGAGGGCAAAGATCCCCCCATTTCATTCCAAATCCGAAAAAAGTAATTCCCTAATTAAAAAAAAACTTTTCCTTTTAACATGTGCCGGCTTTGACTTGAAGTTTCCCATGTAAAATGCATGGGGAAAAATCACTTTTTGGAGCTTTTGGAATCATTTCTTAGGTTTTGAAAAAATGTGACGAGAAAGTATAGGGGCCTGTATAAAATTATTCAGTGAAGAATTTCTCGTATCAGACATATGGGTTTGACGACCCTGCTCACCCCCGCGAGTGCCTGAAAACTAACCTCAAAACAAAAAATGTCAATTCTTCATGAGATCGACCTCTTGAGCACTCTATGGTACTCTGGTCTTTTGTTGACTTAAAAATATTAATGTTGGTTTAGTAGAATATTTATTATAATTGGTTAATAAATTTTTAATTATTTACCCAAATGGGATTTGTTTAAATAATTGTTTTTCAAAAATTGGGTTTTTCTTCGTCCTAAAATTATTACTGTTAGTCTAGTGTAATATAGTTGGATAAATGAGAAGAGACAGTTTTTTAATAGTTTAAGAGTGGTGAGTTATAGTGAGAGAAAAATTTTGAGTGATTTTTAGATTGGTGTCTTTAGATTTAGATTGAACGAGTGGCGTGAGGAATTGAAAGCGAGGAAAAAGAAAACGTGACGTAGGAAGGAATACCTGGCAGTCATGCCGGTGACACCAAGTCCAGAAAGGACAGAGAGAGAGAGAGAGAGAGAGAGAGAGAGAGAGAGAG
>NC_046664.1:130953427-130961661 GCF_010883055.1 Belonocnema kinseyi | reverse complement strand
CGACGAACTTGCAAAGGCTACAGAGAGCGCACAGTTTGCATATGACGAACGCAAAGGGGTTTTTTGAGAAGTGGCAACAACCACTGATATTGAGGCTCAGGTGAGAGTGGAGGTGGTAAAGGTGCTAGGGAGAAACACAGAAGGAAAAACAGGGGTGCTCATAGTGAAAGTGGGAAACGAGGAAGAGAAATTATGGAAAGAAAAGGAGTACTTAGGGGAAGGAGTGAACGAATTAAAGAGGACCTGACATGGAGAGAGAGAAAGAGAAAGTAGATGATCGAACGAAAAGCATGGATAGAAAGGAGGAACGGGGATGTTTAGATAGGGAAAGACAGGGCGTGGGTGAATGGTCTGAAGTGAATCTGGGACGATGAGAGAGAAGGATTGAGAGCAGAGAGAACAATACATGAAAGAAGGGTAAACAAAGGTAATGAGAGTAGAAGAGACGAGGCGGGGTTTCCACCAGAGAAGAAAAACTGGGCACAGGAAAGAGGTGGGGGAAGGACAAAAAGAGAGGGGTGAGTGTGGCTTTATAGAATGTGTCAGGGTTAAAGAAGAAAAACAAGGGGATCTCGGAGGCTATTGGAAAGTGGGATGTGGTAATGCTGAGTGAAAAGTTGGTAGATGAAAAAGATTGGAAGAGCTTGAAACGAAAGTTACCGAAAGTGTCTGCGTGGACAATGAAAGAATCGAGAAAAGGACATGAGAAGGGAAGGGGGATAGGAGGCATGGTGTCAAGGGTTAAAAAGGAGTTGATGGAAGATGAAAGAGTGGAAGAGAAAGTGGAAGAGAGTGAGATGAAAAGCGGGAGGACGTGATGGTGAGAAGAATAAAGATAGGAAGAAAGAAGGTCACCATTGATGGTGTGTATAGAAAGAGGGGAAAAGGAAGGCTGGAGAGTATTAATTGAATGGATGGAAGATGGTCTTGAGAGGAGGAGACTTGAATGCGTGGACAGGAGAGGTAGGTTAGGGGATATGGGATGAAGAGAGCAAAAATTTTCGAAGAAGTTCCAAGCACAGGAAGATAAATCGGAAGGATAAAACTCTTTTGAAACTGATAGGAGAGGAAGGGTGGTTTCTCTTCAATGGAAATATAAGGGGAGATGAAGGGACAGTGACGTTTACGGGTAAAGGGGACACTGTGATAGATTTCATCATAGCAAAAGAAAGAATAAGGAAGAGAATGGATAAAGTGGAAGTAGGTCATGAAATAGGCTCAGAACAATTCCCGCTAATAGCGAAATTGAAATGCTCACGATAGAAGCAGCGTAGCGAAGAAAAGGAAAGAACTGGCGAAAGGAAAATGAAAATGGGTAGTGGGGTGGGGGGGGGGAGGATAACTTGAGAGAATTTAAGGAAAGAATGGACAATGAGGAGATTAGAGGATTAGACGGGGAGATGCGCCTGGAAAAGATAAGAGAAATAACAGAGAGGATGAAAGAAGAGGTAAGAACAGGGGAAGAGGAGGGAATGAAGAGGGGATAATGGGATGTAGAATGTAAGGAGAGTAAAGCTAGAATAAAAGAAAATGTAAAAAAATGGAGAAAAAGGAAGATAGGGAAACATGAATATAATAGGAAAAAGAGAGAACATGAAATATTGTTAAGTGATAAAAAGCAGTTAGAAAAAAGTAGGTATATGGAAGAGGTGGAAAAAGCAATCACGGAAGGGAGGGAATGGGAGGTGATCAATAGGGAACGAGGGGAAGGAAGGGCATCAATGAAGAAATCGAGATGAATGAGTGGACCCTGTACTTTAAGCGACTGTTGGGAGGAGTGAAAAATAAGGTATTAGGTGAAATGAGAATGGTAATAGAAGGATAAGATGATAATGATAACGGGATAAATAGGGAGGAAGTGAATAGAACAAGGTTTTGAGGTTTGGAGCGGAAGAGGTGAGAAAGAAAATGTGGGAGGTATGTAACAAAGTTTAGAGAGCAGAAGGATGGACTAAGGGGTGGATCATCGGGGTTGGTGGTACCGATAATTAAAAAAGGAGAGGGCAAGAAGGTGGAGGATTATAGGGGAATCACATTTATGTCCGTGGGCTATAAAATATATACAGAGATACTCCGAAAGAGATTAGAAAGGGAAGTGGAAGATAAAGGGATCATTCCACATAATCAGACAGGCTTCAGAAAAGGGATGTGAGCATTAGACATCATCTATGTACTGAATTATTTAGTGAATAGGAACTTAGGGAGGAAGAAAGGAAAACTAGTGGCCTTATTTGTAGGTTTTAAAGCGGCGTTTCACTCGGTTAACAGAAAGGTGTTATGGCAGGTTATAAAGGAGATGGGGTGGCTGAAGGGTTGGTCGAGAGCATAAAAGAGATATTCGAAAAGACTAAGATAAGGGTCAGGATTGGGAGACAAAAAGGGAGATGTTTTGGCGTGGAAAGGGGCTCAGGCAAGGTTGTTCATTGAGTCCACTACTATTCAGTCTTTTGTTGGAAGATCTAGAGGAGAAACTGGAGAAGGAAGGAAAGGGGGGAACTGTTCTGGGAAATAGCAAGATATATTCCTTAGCGTATGCAGACGATGTCGTATTATTAGCGGATGACGACAGAGGGATGAGCCTCATAATGAGAGTGTTTGAGGAGTATGTGAGAATTAAAGAGTTAACGGTAAATGTAAATAAGACGAAGATGGTGTGTTTTAAGAAGAGAAGGATAAAAGTAGAATATGAATAGAAGATTTACAGGGAGAAAGTAGAACAGGTCGAGGAATTTAGTTACTTAGGATTTTAGTTTGAGTCGAAAGGTGGGGTTGAACTACAGGTAAGGAGAAGGATAGAATGTGCGACTAAAATAATGGGGCAGGTGTGGGGTATAGAGAAGAGAGTTTAAGAGAGCTTAAGAGAGTTTAAGGATGACTGGAAGATGAGACTGTAGATGTTTGATGCGTTAGTGTAGTCATTCTTAAGTTACGGAGTGAAGATCTGGGGATGGAGGGAGCACAAGCGGATGGAAAGTATGCAGCAGAGATTCTTGAGATGGGTAATGGTAGTGAGCTGGAGTTGTCCAGGATATATGTTGAGGAAGGATTTAGGTAGAGGTTATGAAACAAATAAAGAGAGCATGGAACTTTGAGAAGCTAAACAAAAGTGGGAGGGGGCAAGATAGCATAAGTTTATCTACTGGAAGTAGTAAACAAAGAGGCTAGGTGTAACCACGAAGTAATAGTAAGGAGAAACCACACTAATGCATTTGCGGCGGCAAAGTATCGCAACTTTTTCGGAATAGATGGGGGGGGGGGGCTTTCTCAACTTGTGAGTGGAGTATCTGCGAGATACGATAGTACCGAGAGACCAGTGTCATGGCTGTAAGTATTTAATGCATAATTTAATTCGGAGTTAGCTTGCAAGTAAACTTTCCAAAAGTGCTTTTTTTAAGTTGAACAAAAGTAATTTATAGGCTAAGTGGTGCGGATTTCAATTCTGTAATTTTCGTAACATTAATAAGATTCGTTGCAATAATTTTGTAGATAATGTGTGCTATACAAGATGTAAGGGGAAAAACAAGAATGTGAGATACAAGGTTGGTTGGAAACTTTCAATTCGAAACAGCATTTTAAAATTGGTCAAAGATGTTAATGAACATTATTTTCACAAAAGCATAAGTACTTAATAATAAATGTTGCAGAACATTTTTATGAATAGTTAGTTTTGTAAATGTCACTGGAACCTTCATGTAAGATTCCGAATTTTTAAATTACATGAATTTGATAACGTCTTGATTTCACAGTATTTTATCATTCAAATTTAGCGCTGAAATAGGCGGTAACTCTTTCGGCTCTTGTCAACAGTCCTTCGGGAATCTTCGTGGTTCTTGCAGATATTTAACTTAAAAGTCAGGATATCTATTCCGAAAAAGTTGCCATGCTTTCGTAAGACACAGTTAGAGAATGAACTGATAGCTAAAGAGGAGGATGAAAGATAGAAAAAAATCGTGGAATCTAAGTATAACAGGTGGTATAAGGTAGTAAAGGCTGTAGGAGAGCCAAAATATTTAAGAAAAGTAAAAAAGGAGAGTAAATGGAACCACGTTATACGATTCATGAGGAACGAAACGGGTGGTGAGAGTGTGGATGATAGGAAAAGGTGGATCTTGGATGGAAGTGGACAAGGGGCAAGCTGGATGATGAGATTGTAAGAAATGTGAGAAAGTAAGGGGCATGTAGTAAAATTGTTTGTACAAATTCTATTTATTTTAACAGTGAAAAATGATCAAACCAATTTTAATTAATATTCCACTAGAAAAATAGTAATAAGTTTTATGGGAAACAAAGAATTAAAAAAAAATTCATACAAATTCCATTTGTTTAAATAATAAAAAATTAATTAACCAATGATATTAAATATTTCACTAGACCAATATTAATCATTTTAAGTGAAAAAAGACGAGAATACAGTGTTAAAACCATATTTCAACCCATTTGATACATGAAATAATGAAAAATAGAAAATTATGAATTTTTTTCTTTCGGATTAAGAATAAAATTTGGAGGGGGAGGTCGTTGCCCTCTAGCAAGCAAAAAAATTTTCCATGCATTTTTGGACCTCCCTAATCTTCACGTTTTTCGTTATTCGTATGAACGTTCTCTACTTGCTCAGAACCATTGTTTTCATTTGAAATTTTTGCACTTGTAATGGAAGTCGTTTTTTTATATGGTATATGGACAAATAATTTCTCAAAGAATATTAATAAAATAATAATAAATTGTAGTCGCATTAACATTGTGCAGGGCACATTGGTGTCCATGCATTATATTATTAAAAGTACTGGTTGTATTATTGTAAAACTTGGTAAAGATCTTCATTTTAGTACCCCATAACAAGTCCAATAGTAAAAATTAGGTTATACTATTGTAAGCCGGAGTAAAACAAATATTATATACTCGAGAAAATTTGCTAGTGCCGGGCATTTTGCGTAATCGAATTTGCACTTGTGTACCGTTTATGGGTGCAGCAGTCGTGCAAAAATCTGTTTCCTTATCAATTTAATTTAATAAATATATTAAGTCTATTAATAGTCGGCCACGATGCTGCATCCATAAACGGCATAGTAGTGCGAATTCGAGTACGTAAAATGCCCGTAAATTGACAATTTTGTTGTTGCGAATTCTCAGTAGTGTAAGGTGAGAAGTTAAATGATCAAGATTGTACTAGTTGAGTATAACTTTAGTATTCTTGAGCATAAATTTTAAACTAGTTTTTGACTTATTTTCTACGTGGCTCAAAAATTTACCCCTGGCGTATGTGGGCCTTTTTAAAATCGATTTCTGGAGTACATAATTTTTTTTCTCTGTCTTACAACAATATAGCCTAATTTTTACTATTGAACTTGTTATGAGGTACTAAAATGAAGATCTTCACAAAGTTTTACAATAATACAACCAGTAGTTTTAATAGTATAATGCATGGACACCAAAGTGCCCTGAACAATGTTAATGCGAGTACAAATTATTATTATTTTATTTATATAATTCTTTGAGAAATCATTTGCCCATAGAGCATACAAAAAACCTTTGGAAGCAGTACCATTTTGCATTTCTTTATATAATATGAAGGTAGCTAGAAATGTTGATGATTTCGTCATAGAAAGAGTAGACACAGTTGATTCTTTCGAAGGTTTATCTTCAGAATACAAACAGTTCAAACACTTGGAAGATTATTTTTCAATTACACCACCCGGTGATTACATAATCGGACAAATTGATAAGCCTAAAAAAGTCAACGGTAAAGTCACAATTCAACCTCAAAATATTGTTGGCAAGGTTATAACATTGAGAGACACTTTTAAGTCCGTTTTTGAAATTCCTAGCGTTTTTGAAGCGATAAAGAATTACGTCAATGAATTAATGCTTAGTAATTTGGATACAATCAGTGATCCCAGATCTGAAACGAGATGTGGTCCAATAATATGACAGGGCCATGTCCGTGTGAATATAGTAGGACGGTATAAATGACTGGGTTGCGCGCAACCCATTTCCCCTCTTCTGAATTTGAAAACGCGAACGTGCACGATTGCCGGTCGGAACACTTCGGCGGTTCTATTTATATATCTATCTGCTTTAAAATATAATTAAGAGATTGGGATTTTAATATTTCAAGATTTCGATGCTGGCGATTCTCATGATTTGAATAATTCGCGCCTCTTTATATGCGCATATTTTAAGGTTACGTTATTTCAAGTATAAAATATAAATTATATAAATATTATTACTATTATACATATAAATATATACATATATTATTAATCATAATATTATAATTATGTTATATTATAACAGACTTGTTTATATCTTGATCCGCATTTGAAATAAATTAAAGAAATTGGCGATTTTAATGATATTTGAATATTTCGCACAATTTAAAAATAAAAATATATATGCAATATCATAATATTAGTACCGTAATTAATATTTCGTTGTATATTATATTGTGTTCATTATACTGTATACTTTATATTGTGCATATTATTGTACAAGATGAAAATAAATTATATAATTAAGTTTTAAATAAAACGAAGCTACATATTTTCTCTCTTAGAATTTTTACCTGAACAGATAATAATTAAATCATTACATATTTATGGGTCTATAATACAGTTCCTCTTGTCCTTCGGCTATATTTCGGCTATATTTCTCCTCTATGTGACTATTTTATTCGATATTATAATTATATTAATATTAATATTAATTAGCTGTAAATCATTGGGCTGGAGCTTTTAAGCGTTTGATTTATCTATTCTACCAAAAAAGTTTAAATAACCTCCGGACTTTCGAAATTATAAAATTTGTTTATGAGAATCATTTGGAATTAAACAATAACAAACTATAGCTTCCTAGAATTTGGTTATACTATACTTTTTTCATGACTACTTGGGACTTCGATATTTAAGATTTAAAATTGCTAGCAATTTAAAAAAGTGTTGATACACAATGTTGTACTTGTTAATACTTTTAATTTGTAATTGTTTTATTTTAAATGATTCTCATTAATAAATTTTCTAACTTTGAAAGGCTATTAAAATTTTTTAGGCTTAATAGATAAATTCAACTTCCAACGCTTGAAACTGTAGCACAATCATTTGCTACTAATTAATATTAATGTTAATATCAATATCGGTTGAGAAAATATTATTATAATTATATTATCATATATCAAAAATTTTAATTATTTTTTAGAATTCCTTGTCCCAGATCTGAATTATAGTTTTTTCAACAAATCTGAAAATGCTTTACTTGAGGTGGAAATCTTTTGAATTTTAAACTTTTAAAACTGAACTTTGACAAATTTTTAATTCAGAAATATTTCATTCAAACGCTCAATAATTCATACGTATAAAATACAAAGTTTTAACACCTTTTAATATTACCATTTTTTTAATCAAATTATGTTAAAATACGAAATTACCAATTTAAATTTTTTATGACTTTAACATTTTAGAGATTTTTGGTTAAAAAATATAAATTGCGCTATTATTTTTAAGGTTAAACATCATAATACTTCAAAAAAATTTGAATTCCTAACAATAAAAATTGAACGATTAAACTAATTTTTTAACTAAAAACTTTTTAAAATTAAAAGTTGAATTATTTTTATTTTAAGTTGTTGCAGATTAATATTTTTGCATTGTTATTTATAGATAAACAGTTTTTATTGTTAAGAATTGAAATTTTCTTAAAGTATTATGATTATGAACCTTAAAAATAATAGCGTAATTTATATTTTTTCACTAGAAATCTCTAAAATGTTAAAATCATAAAAATTTGTAATTTCGAATTTTAACATAATTTGATAAAAAAGATTGTAAAATTAAAAGGTGTTAAAAACTTTTTATTTTATAAGTATGAATTATTAAGCGTTTAAATGAAATATTTCTAAATTAAAAATTTGTCAAGCTTCAGTTTTAAAAGTTTAAAATTCAAAAGTTTTTCACCTCAAATCATTTTCAGATTTAAAAGTTTGAATTTTCTAATTTCACCCTGAATTTTGAATTGAAACAGGAAATTTTTCAAAGCAATTGTATGTATTTCTGAATTGGATCAGAGATTTTTTGAAAAAATTATAATTCAGATCTAGGACAAGGAATTCTAAAAAATAATTAAAATTTTGAGTTAAGAGACGAAAATTTGAAAAAAGAATTATAATCAGGGTGCATTATAATAGAATTATTATATATAATTAACTATATGTGAGATTATAATTATAATAATATTATCTGGAA
>NC_046664.1:130951744-130953327 GCF_010883055.1 Belonocnema kinseyi | reverse complement strand
GGCGATTTTAATGATATTTGAATATTTCGCACAATTTAAAAATAAAAATATATATGCAATATCAGAATATTAATACAGTGATTAATATTTTGTTGTAAATTACATTGTGTTCATTATATTGTTTATATTATTGTACATTATGAAAATAAATTATATAATTAAGTATGTGATATTATAATTATATGTAGAATTGAATAAAATTTATTGTCTTAATTGTATACTTTTACAAGTCTTTACTATATTCTTTTGCTCTCTTAAAGTTTTAAATAAAAACAAACCTACATATTTTCACTCTTAGAATTTTTACCTGAACAGATAATTAAATCATTAAATCATTGCATATTTTTGTGTCTATATTACAGTTCCTCTTGTCCTTAGGCTATATTTCTCTTCTATATGACTATTTCATTCGATATTATAATTAAAGGAGAGTACTCGAATATGAGATATTCTCGTAATATGAGACATCAGGGTATCAGATAAACTAAGAGACCCACTCTGTTAGTTCTATCACTAACTTTTAGCCCTTGAAGAAAGAGTAATTTCGTGGTATATTCCATTTTTCATTGGGCTTTTAAAGATTATAGGCGATCTTTTGTGAAATCGATGGTGGTCGAGTTCTTGGAAGGGAATTCGTTAAACCCTATTGATTATTCATTAAATATGTATTTAGCAGTAAATTTTGCCAGGAGTGATGGGGATTGAATAACTAAGTAGGAAAATATCGATAGTGTTGAAGTTTTTCATTGTACAGGTCAGGCATAGTAAGTGCATAGTTGCACGGTGTGGTTCTCATAATATGAGATACCTGTGGTTTTCAAAACACTGGCTGCGCGGGGGAAATTGGTTACAAAAGTCTTCCTGACTACTGCAAAAACTAAATATATCTAAATAGCAGTAAATTTATACTTCGGAAGCATAGAATGAAGTTTTTCATTAAAAATAATACTTTATCTTGCATTTTATTAGCTATTTCCTGGGGTATCTCATATTATGAGAATAGTTTGACGAGTTTGGAAAAAGCACTTTTTTACATTTTTTGTATTTTCAGCATAAAAAAATTTTTTAATAAATTTTTTATTTGAGCTCCTTATGACAAACTAAATTGCCTTAAAAATTCCCTATATTACTTTTAAATTCAGTACATAGAATTCCGACAATCACGCCAAACAGAGTTGGTATCTCATATTTGGATACTCTCTTCTATATTAATATTAATTAGCTGTAAATGATTGTGCTGGGGTTTTTAAGTGTTTGATTTATCTATTAAACCAAAAAAGTTTAAACAGACTCGGGACTTTAGAAATTATAAAATTTGTTTATGAGAATCATTCGCAATTAAATCATTACAAACTATAGCTTCCTAGAATTTGGTTAGATTATACTTTTTCATAACTACTTGGGACTTTGAGTCTTAAGATGTAAAATTGCTAGCAATTTTAAAAAGTGTTAATAAAAAATGATGTGCTTGTTAGTACTTATAATTTGTAATTTTTTTATTTTAAATGATTCTCATAAATAAATTTTCTATTTTCGAAAGGCTATTTAAATTGTTTCGGTTTAATAAATTCAACTTCCATATA
>NC_046664.1:130923314-130951644 GCF_010883055.1 Belonocnema kinseyi | reverse complement strand
TATATCATTGATATTTTTTGCTTGAAATAACGCAACCTCAAAATATGCGCATATAAAGAAGCGCGCGATGTATTCAAATCATGAGAATCGCCAGCACCGAAATCTGGAAATATTAAAATCCTAATCTCTTGATTTTATTTCAGTGCGGTTAGATATGTAAATAGAACCGCCGAAGTGTTCCGACTGCAATCGTGCACCTTCGAATTTTCAAACTCAGAAGAGGAGAAATAAGTTGCGCGCGCAACTCAGTCATTTATATCGTCTCCTACTATATTCACACGGACATAGCCCTGTCATAGTGTTGGACCACTTCTCGTTTCATATCTGGGATCACTGGATACAATAAGCAATCTTATACAAGGTAACTACTGGAAAAATGAAGTCAATTTGATGATAATAAAATTGCGTTTCCGTATTTCATACAAAATGATGATTTTGAAAAAGGAAGAGTCTAAGGATCCTATGCTGGTGTAAATAAGTTTAATGTAACACATGCTGATTTTGCTTGTTTACCGCCTGATATACGTTCTTCTTTAAATCATGTATGCCTAACACTTTTATCTAAATAATTTAGTACGAAATGCCATAATAGGTTTGACTGAGTGTTTTCATGCAAATTTTTATTGCTGATTATGTAAATTAGCGAAACAGATAATAAAAAAACTTTCGAGAAAAGACAAAGCATTTCTTTCAAGAAAGAAAAATTATGAAGCAAACGGTTAAAAGCAAACCATTTCAGATATAGGAAAAAAGAATCATGTGTATGGAATAAAATTATAGACAAATTTTTGAAAAAGAGTTATAAAAGCAGGGTTTCGGTTAGACTGGTTAGTTAGATAGAATATTACTTTAGGGGCCTAATTCCAGTGGTTATTTGATGTTTGTACGACAAACGTCTCTGTATTGTACGGTTGCTAAGTAGAAGAAGTACTATATCATAATCAATTTTTATTACGTGAAATTAATTGAAAACGCGAGAAAAATAAGTTCTGAAAAATTCACTGTGGGTTGGATTTGAAGCAACAAACAACCTCCTCATTACATGCTAATTGTTAAATTCAATAATAATAATAATAATGTGCTATTTAATTAACCAGTCTAACCGAAACTCTGTTTCAAAAACTTGAATTTAACAACTGGCCTTAAAATAATAACATTTATGAAAAATAATTTCGATCGAAATTAATGAAATACAAGTTCTAAAATTTCCACTGTTGGTGCTGCGGTGGCGCAATTGGTAGCGCCCCTCAATGTAATGAGGAGGTTGTTGGTTCAAACCCAGTCCGCAGTGAATTTTTCAGAACTTATTTTTCTCGCGTTTTCAATTAATTTCGCGTAATAAAAATTGATTATGAAAGAGTAGTGCTTCTACTTAGCAATCGTACAATACAGAGACCTATGTCGTACAAACATCTAATAACCACTGGTATTAGGCCTCTAAAATAATATTCTATCTAATTAACCAGTCTGACCGAAACTCTATTTCAAAAACTTGAATATAACAACTGACCTTAAAATAATAACATCTATGAAAAATAATTTCGATCGAAGTTAAGGAAATAAAAGTTCTAAAATTTTCACTCTTGGTCCTATGGTGGCGCAATTGGTAGCGCCCCTCGCATGTAATGAAGAGGTTGTTGGTTCAAACCCAGCTCGCACTGAAATTTTAGAACTTATTTTTCTCGCGTTTTCAATTAATTTCGCGTAATAAAAATTGATTATGATATAGTAGTTCTTCTACTTATCAAACGTACAATACAGAGACCTCTGTCGTACGAAACATCAAATAATCACTGGTATTAGGCCTCTACAATAATTTTCTGAAATTATATACTTTCATCTTGTTCGCAATGTTTCCGTTGATGCAATGCATGCAATTCGAGAAGGTGCTGCAGTAGATGTAGTAACTGATGTACTGAAGAACCTTTTGTTCAAACTGAAAGCTGTTGATTTAGAAACATTGAATTTCCGCATTCTCACGTTCAATGATTATAACTTTTGCAGTTTCGTCGTTAGAGTGCGTCAGATTCAATTAACATTTTTGTGCGTACGAAGTAAATGTTCCATCTGATAAATCTGCATAAGAAATATGCATAAGTAATATTAAAATAAGCTACATGTAAAATATGTTTTTATCAAGAACTAATAAGAATATTAATATAGGAATATTCTTGTATTTTTTATTTTAATACTTTCTTTCTAGTATGTGGACTTTAAAAATACAGTTGTAGAATTAAATCATATCATAATTGTAACATATATAGCAGAATGTTCATATAATATACTAATTCTAGAAATAAAATAAACTCTTTACATATTTTGAATTTACTGAAATAATTTAAGAAGAAAGAAAAAGGAAAATAGATTATATAAAATATACTATACGTATATGTAGGTATGTATAGGGTGGGCACTCTGGGGCTTAGATATACGGAGAACTTGAATGCTACCCGAATCGCACAGCAGCAGAAGAGAAGCCATTTTACAGGGGCATTTTCAAATTACACGGTTTTAAAGTTGCATTCGGATCGGCAATTCGGTCAAGTTGGTTATGCAGTGATTACAAATAATAAGAGTGTTTAATTCATAATGATGTGAGACATGTTGACTGAGAAGTAAAGGTCAATGGTTTTCTGCGCCAATAACATTAAGAAAAGGCTGCTGAATGACAAATACTAGAAAATAGTAATAATATTCTGCGCTTTCAGTAGGCGCAGAGTGAATTGTGTTTAGCACTTATTTCGGACATAAAAAAGGTATGTTTGGAAAAGAGAGCATATGTTTTAAATAAAGTGCATAAAATATTACATGCGAAAACTTTGAATTGACATTACCTATATTTACTTACAGTCATTAGGGCAGATATGTGAATCTGAACATAACCTCGAAATAAAGACAGGCTGGCCGGGCATCTTTATTATACTTTCGATTGGTTGTCTTTACCAAAGAAATTCTTTGTGGTTTTGTATGTTTACTACTGGCAGTGTCGGCAGTATTAACTTAAACAATAATTACTTATTAATAATTTAACAATAATTATCATTAATAATTATATAAAGTAACATATTATTCCTGAATGTATCAATTGATTTACATTCTTTTTTTACTGATCGATCCTAGACGAAATACACATCAGGATATGCAGATGGAATTATTTAATTTCAATCACCATCCTTGAAAAATCGTTATCTCTGGACCTTATCCCAAGACTAGGGATTCAGCATTTTTATTTTAGATAATATTTTCTCTGGACGTCATCTCAAAATTTGGTTTGATCAACCTCTGAAATAAATTAGAGACTCGCTTAGGATAGGAGTCTATGTAGGCTGTAATAATACAGTCGTAGAATTAAATCATAGCATAATTGTAACATGTACAGCAGAATGTTAATATAATATACAAATTCTAGAAATAAAATAAACGCTTACATGTTTTGAATTGAAAAAGGAAAATAGATTTTATAAATTAAAAAGCACAATCAACATATTGGAAATGTCGTGAGTACAACAATTTCAATGATTCTAGAATTCGTTACGTAAGATTAACACTTTTCTCTAAAAGAATTTATAATATTTATTATAGCAGTGAAAAATAAAAGTACAATAATGTACTAACCAATTTTAAATATAATTAAAGATAGAAAACCTATTCCTATTTTGTCGTAAGATGCGTTCGTCACACTAGTAGGCTTTACAGCAACATTTGTTTAATTAGCGATCGCGACAGGTATTGCTCACTACTTTGTCGCACGCTCTACTCGTTAGGGTAGTAGGCACCACAGCAAAATTTGCGTAAAGCACTGGCACGAAAGATACTGCGCACAATTTTTGTCGTACGCTGCACATTTTAGACTAGTAGACATTACTGTAATATTATCGTAAGCAGCTGGTGCAAAAGGTGGTGGTCAAGAAAACAATTTGTAGTAAACATAAATGGCACTGTTAGTTTTACAGCAATGCTAGTTGATATTACTACACAATTATTTAAATTGTAATCTTTTTATAATTTAAATCTTACCTCAAAAAGTTTGTTACCAGAAAAGCCGATACTAGTCATCACTATATTGACCAGTGAGTTTGGTTAGTTTTACAACAATTGTGGTCATAGTTGCAGACTATTTTTCTGAGTATGTCCGTAGAGAATTACCCATACAAGTGGTAATAAACTGTTATTATCATTTATTCCCGAATCTCTTATTTGCGTTCTCATCCTTCTCGGCATTCCAAATCTTATTCTCCCTCATCGGCATTACGTCGTAATAATCGTTGTTCTTATGAATAAATGTTAATTATTCTATTCTAGGCAACTGCACAAAGAACCTTCATATATTTTCAATCGAAAAGTCTGTCAACGTAACTTTAAGCAATCAAAAACAGTCCATGATTTTCTTAGAAAATGTAAACATGGACGTAACCATTCACATGTAGGAAACAAAAGAGGTCCATTATAAGGCCACCTTGCTTTTCTCAACGAGGGACAAGGAATTTTGGAACTCTGTGAGGCCTCCAGAAAACTAGGATTTGCTCGCTGACACTATCAAAATAAAGAATTGAGATATTTATTTGAATCTGGTTACCGCCTTTCCGTTTGCTATCTCTAATAGACCCGGGACCTGGCTGGAAATCGTAGATGGCTCCAGAGCAAGGGATGCTTTCGGATTCTCATCCCTAGGCTTTGAGAATTAACTCAGTCGCCAAGAAGCAATACCCTGGTCTGCACCAGTAATCCTTACGAGGGAGAAAGACCTAGGTATGTTCATCCTATAGACTTGTTGCAGCGTGTTTTTCCAATGCGAAGACTCGCTCTAGAGAGGACGAGGGCTTCCTCATTTACCGGAAATGCTTTGGATATACTCTATAGTTATTTTTATTTAACTACAGGCTACCATTTAAGCCGCCCCTACATCTTCTTTCAAATGTGCATCATGATAGAAAAGAGCAAGTCGGGTTTAAACCTAACAATCCAAGGACAGTGCCGAGCAAGCTGGCAATCGGCGCCGTCCCGGGGAAACTCGCCCATAGGAGTTGAGACAACGCGCTTGACGATCGAAAGGTCGAGTTCTCTTTCGTTCGGGAGCTACGTGCCGAGAAACAATTTCAATTTTTGATAAATGCTTGATATGCTTTCAAAATAATATACAAAGTAAAATTTTTTTGGGGAATTTTATTTCTCAGAAGCTCTTCGCCGGTTTTTTGAAGTAGAGGAAGTAGAGGTGAAAAGATTCCAAGATTCATCTTCGCCAAGCAATATAATTTTACTAAATAGTGCGATTTCCAATCTTATCAAAGAAAGACGGTTTATTTTATTTCAGAATCTTCAAAAATATACATATTCTTTTGATTTTTTAAAAATCTTCTCAATATTAAAATGATTTTTTAATAGATTCAAAACTATGTTTCAAATTAATCCGAAATATTTTCTGGACATTTTTTAAATTGTGCAAATTTTTAAAAATTACCATAAAATCTTCCAGCTTTTTGTTGACAACTTTTCAAACTTTTTTAAGATCGCCTAAAATTAACTTTTAAGAATAAAAAGTTATTTTCAATTTTGCCAGAACCTTGCGAAAATATTTGTATTGCCATGAAATATTTTTGCATATTCTCTTCAAAATAATTTTAAAATATGAAAAAATCATTGTACACTCTCTTAGGAAACTTATGAAAATTTGTTTGTCCTCTTCAAATTGTTAAAATTCTGAAGGGCATGTGAAACTTCGTCGTGTGTTAAATCGGCAATTTTCTAAAGAAGCTACTATGTTATTAGTTGTGTGACGTGTTTGTTGAAGAGAGAATGACGTGCTATTACGTGCGTCCTCTGTTGAACTAAGTTGCCTCCTCTGCCCCCTACTAGTTTTCCTTACCTTATTCTACGCTCTCGGTCCTCTACCGGAGGATCTGAGAACCCTAAATATACTATTATTATATACTATTATATACTATTATAGCGATAACTCGCTGTCCTCTACCACAGGATCTGGAAACCCCAATGATCACCCTATTGTATCTAGATTAAAAGGATCTGGATCCTCACTTCTTCCCTAACAACATGGATATACCAATAGCCAACATCACCAGCCTGTACGAAAAAACATCCGTCGCACATCCAAAGGACTGCAGTCCACCATAACCCTTCACCAGCCCTCTGTTGTGCCGAAATCTCTTCATCGACCAATTTTCATTTTATTTGACCCTTTGAACCAGCATTATTTTTGTACTTGATAATCAAATTTTTAGCATCCATACACAATCAGGAATTTTGTTTTCAAATTTCTTACGTCCAACGTGGGGCCCTTTTAAGAAAAGGTTTACATTCGTTAGTAGTGTATTTTATGAGCGAAAAACAAAATTCAAGCACTAGACGACAATGGGACAGGAAACAAACTAATATAAATATGCATAACAAATTGAAATATTTTGTGGAATACATATCTCACCTAACCCGTGAACTTTCAGGGTAAGTCGAATGCATCTCACTAAACTAAAAAGTTAGCCGATAATTGTGATTTTTTGCTATAATCTATCTTTTTTGTAATTAAAGTTCATAAGCTGAGTTTTAATTTGCCAAAGCAGTATCTTGTGCTTTTTAACCAGTTAAAAAAACGCTACATAAGACGCCTGAAAATCATAGAAACATGAAAAACAGAAAGCATCACGGAATTTCGCACATACATGCAAAAGCAGGTTTTTTACCAGAAAAATGTTTTTTCAAAGTGTCTATCTGGAAACATACCTAGTTTACATTAATTTTTGGATAAACCAGTTACCTTTGTGTACAGAGTCGAGAGTAGCCCTAATTATAAGTCTCAGTATGCCACACTTAAAATTCTATGGTGCTTTCTTACTTGCGCATATCTCACAAAAGATTACTTCATCAATCGACATCAAACTTGATCGGAAATTCTTTTGGTGGAAAACTGAAAACACTAACTAGGGTTTTTTCGTATCCTTATTGGATCAGAAGTAATTTCGCTAGGTCAACAAAGAACTATAAGGTAGTATTTTCCAAACACGAGAAACCTTAAGTACAAGAAATCCACAGATAAAGGTATTAAAGATATTATTTTTCAAAGATGTGATTTTAACCTCGAACGCAACAAGAAAATAGCTAAATCAAATAGGCTTAAATTACTCCTACCATTCATGGGTGATTCAAGACTTCTCAGAGTGGGCGTTAGGTTAAGTCATTCTCCGATTCTATATGATGAAAGGCATCATCTGACCACTTTATCTTCGGAAGATTTGGGCAATGGGAATATTACCTAATCAACGACAAACACAATGTCAATGTATGATAACATCCCTACAATTTACATTCATCATAACCTAAACATCAATCTGCAGCACCTTGCTCTGCGTTATATCCATTGTATTTATGTATTAGACTAGAGTTATGATCCGTAATCCCTCTGCCGATACAAAAATCGACACTTCCTGTCCTTTATATTTTTATTAAGACGTTTTAACTCCTCTAACATACCAGCCAGGTGCCACATTAGATATTTGTTTTATTGAGTAAATTCAGGTTTTTCACTGGAGCCGTAACTCATGTTAAAAACCTTTTTTCGATCAAACATGTAATAAAAAAACTTTTCATACACTGGCTAGATGGATTTCACAGAAAAACGAGAGCTTTATTTCAAATAGAATTAGGAGTGCCCATTTGAAAAGTTTTCACAATCAATCTTGATTCAATTAACAATATTATAGTTACATTTTTAAAGTATGTTGTGCAACGTGTGGAAGAATGGCGATTCTAAGCGAGTGTAAAGTTGGCTAGATAATAAAGCAATAATACCAGTTAAATCACCTGTCACCCACTCGATGCACATGCTATTTTTTTCATTTACCGCAGACGGGAAGGCAATAAGGGAGTTTACCACTTACCAGAGTGCGCGGTCTGTTCGGGTCCGAGTTCTACAAAATTGCAAAAGGTCAATTAAGTATATTTTTCCTGCAAATATACAATGAAAATCTTTTGTTTTTTTTAAAATACTAAGTAAAACGGTTAGTTATTATTAATAATCATTCTGAAGAGAAATAATTGAAAGCATTGGTAAATTTTTTTGCAGACATTATATCTACTAAATTATTACAGAATAATAACCTTATTTTTGATTAGCAAAATAATTGAAACAAAATCATTAGATTTTTTTTATACGTGTCAAATTAAAATGAAAAATTGTGGATAATACAAAAAAACTAATCGAGATGACCAAAACATAACCTCACATTTAGGTGCATTTAAATTTCAAGTAAAACACAAACCGTGCACACTTATTTATGTGGAAATATTAAGGTAAAATTTTGCGTAACCAGTTTTTCCGCATTAGTTACTCATTACTTTGCAGCACATGGAAAGGTAAAAAAAGCGAAGAAATAAGAAGTCCAATAAATTGAGAAAAATATATAGGAAAAGAACATTCTCACGGGTATAGTCAACACATTTTAAAATAGAGGACTTGACTTCACATCTGAAAAAAAATCTGGTAGTTATAAATGAAAACTGTAGACGTTTTATTGATATGCATCGTAAATCTAAATATGTGAATATTATCATTTCTTTTAGTAAGCAACACAATAATTCAATTATTACGGTAAAAATGAGGATTGTAAAGTTTTATTAAAAATTATTGGCCAAATTAGAAGTTTGATTGTAAAGTTTTATAACAAATTATTGGACAAATTAGAAGTTTCATAAAACTTTGGAAACATTTCGAAGTTTCAAATAATTATTATTATTTTCTTGTAATTGCTTTTCGTAAGCATCGCAATAATAATATTCATATATGTATATTTACGAAGAATAGAAAAAAAAGTCTATGAGTACTAATTTATACCTACCACATTTTTTCAGATTTGAAGTCCTCTTCTTAAAAATGTGCTGAACATATTGTTCCCGGGAAGTAATGAGTGGTTAATGAGCAACAACACTTTATGCAACATTTGCCCATGCATATAAATAACTCTTAGTACATACATAACCCTTCGCACGAATTGTGATTTACTTGAAATTTAAATGCACCTACATGTGAGTATATGCTTTGGTTATATAAATTAGTTTTTCTTATTATCAACAGTTTTTCATTGAAATTGGACATTTATGAAAAAAATAATTAAAGAATTTTCTTTCAAACATTTCGCCAATTAACAATAATGTCATTAGTGTTATTTAATGATGGAATGTACAAAATGCCAGCAACAAAGACTTATGAATGCTTTCAATCTTTAAATCTTTCTTTTCAAAATGATTATCGCTAAATAACTAACAGTCTGATTCCGTATTTTAAATAAACGAAAGATTGTTATTGAAAATTTGCGCGAAAAATGTATGTTTTAATTGATCTCATTTGAATTTTCGCAGAAATGGCAACCAAACAACAGATCGCGCACTTTGATGAGTGCTAAAGTCCCCTATTTAAAATTCTTGTTAAGTAATAAATTAATACACGATAAAACGTCAAATTCCAGGGCTCTAACCACACATATTTCGTTAACTTTAATTGAAGAATCGACAACTTCTTAGAAAGAAGCGTTACGCAGGAAGAAGATGGAACTATTTTACTATCAATATTGTTCTAATGCAGAACCTTTTATATTTGAATAGTTCCAGCCTTTAAAACTGTATTAATTTTTTTTTTTCATAACACATGCATGGAAAGTAGTCACTTCATGAGAATGTTTTCCTGTGAAGAAAGGGGGGCTTTCTTGAGTGTAACAAAATTAGTTATAGTTTAATTTATGATTATTAATATTAAAGTGTTACCATCGAAAAGATTGATTATCTTCAATACTTCTTCAAACCCTTCCAGTACGGTTATAAAATCTACAATTCTTCTCTTTGAGTAGGTGGGTCCCTCGAACATAATGGCTCTACCATCAGGATGATTATACATCTTCGCATGGTTTCCTTGTGCGTGAATCCTTCGAAAAAAGATGGTACCATTTTAATTTTGACGTTGATAATTAGGAACATGTTTTTCTGAGACGAAAGGGGAAAAACTCACTTGCTTAGAAGTCTCTCGAGATCTGGAAGAACGCTCATCATGCTGCGTGCATTCCGCACTTCATCCACTCTATCCATTAGCTCTGTAATGGCTTCTTGCCGTGGTATGATAACGGACTTGCGACAAGAAGGTCTGCAAATCCATTCGCGCAGCAGCCTGTAAAAGCACCCAAAAAGCAATGAAGTTTAAGAGATATCAAAAGTACGCGAGAGCAATTACTATAACTTACCTTTTACCAAATGCCGTGCAGCAACGATCGAGCATTTTCATAAGCGAACCTTCACCGGTCAGTATCTTCAAGTTATTGATGGTAATAGAGTCCAAAACCTAAGTCATTCATTACAGATAATTCCCTTTTTATTTAAATGCAAAATTTGTCGAAATTAAAAAATAGCTTTTTCTTAAAAAAAAATCCAATGACTAGATCTCAAATGTTTCCGGTCAAACCCCCCTCCTTTTATCTCTTGCCTTTTTTATTTTTTATTTTTAAATCCCAAACAACAAACATTTACAAAAATTCTAGTAATGTTTCGGTGTTTATTCAAATTCCTTTTAAAGACAATGAAACAAATCTTCTAATATCTCGAAATACACCAGGAATCTAGGTTGTTCTTTCTATTATATCTGATTGAAGATTAAACCTAAATGCGTGACACTTATTTTTCTGCGGTTGCTAGAAGCACACACACACACACTTCTTCGCGTACGCAAGTACGTGCACACGAGCTTGCCTCAAGACGTCGAATTGATAGGAATCGATCAGTTGTAGAGCACAGTCAAGTCACACTTTCGTTACTTACTCTAGTCTCGGTAGGTCCACAGGCGAAAGGTCAACATAAAAACTAATACTTTACGCTTTTAAAAAGCATCTAGAACAAGCTTCATCTTAGCAATTTCATCGATCAGACTTAATCGCCAAATGAATTTGCAGGACATACGACTATATTTCGATGTCTCGTCAAATTTTTTATGTCTTTATGTTCCGAGAATAGTACGAAAGAGATCTTTGACTAGCTTTTCTTTCACTTTCTCGCCCTGGAAGAAAAACTTCACGAAAATTGGTTTCCAAAAGCCTCACCCATTGACACGTTCAAGCTTTCGAATCAACAATTTAAACATATCGACATAGACCATTTTAAACTGCCTCCTTGCAGGGGGTTTGCAGGGGGCTTACGGTGATCAAAATTCGATTTAAACGAAAAGTTCTGACACTCAACATTTTCCTGCAATTTGTGTTGATTTTTCATTTCAATCGAATTTTGATAACCGTGGGCTGTGCAGGGACTGCGGCTCAAAGAATATTCTACTACTGGACAGCAATACTCCCGCACCTTCACCGCTCACGAATTATTCAACAACCATAGAAACCATTTCAAAAACCTCTTGCCTTAATCCACCTCTCATCACGCGAAATATTTTGTTTTTTGTTTCTAGGATATCAATAGATGCTTTCATGTGATCGTCCGGAACGACATGGTTTACGGTTCATTTTTAGGTCCATACGTAGAAACCTTTAAGATGCTTGCGAGGCACGAATAGTACTAAACTGTTCTCATCGGGATCAAAACGTACCAACATCCGTAGACTACCTCAAATCTGTCTCTTTTAAAGGGTGACGAACAGCAAGACAACTTCCTTCGCACAAAGAATCTCCAAGTGATTCACCCTCACAAACCCCGCCGCTAAAACGCGTTTGTTTCGACATGTATTTTTCCTCTAAACATATTCCCTTTTTTCTGTACAAAATTTTATTGTAAATAGCATCAACTAATCTTTTTGAACCCAGTTTGATAATGTTTTTATCGATACGCGTCGAACAACTGTATAGCACAGTCGAGTCATAATTTCATTACTTACTCTCGTCTCGGCAATACTTTCAACATTTTCCCAAGAAGTTTTGAAGAAACATCACTTTCATATTCTTCTTCCCCAGATAGTTTTCGAAATTTAACAAAAATATGTGAGAACAAATGCATTAAGTGAACTAAATTCTTTTACTTCTTTTTTATAACACCCGCATGATTTTGGTCCCTTTTCATGCTTATAGAGCATATCTACCATCTCGAATTTCTAGCAATGCGAGTAAAAAGTACAATAAATTTACTATAGGGATAGATATATGGTAAAGATGGGCTTCGATTAAGTTCAGCTCTAAGAGGCTGACACCTCTCGTTTTTTTTATTTCATTTTCTTTTTTCTTTGTGAAATCATTTCAGTGATGACTCAAAATTATTTTGCAACCGAAAAGAAAAAATCTCCGAAGGGGTCGTTGAATAAAATTAAACTTTTATTTTCTAGTTATAACGGGTATTATCATAAAAATTATTCTAAAGCGGTGCTTTTTCGGCCTAAACTCTGTATTCTGGCATCGAAAAAAGTGTCTAAACCTTAAAGCAGACTTCGTTTTTAGCAAATATACAATAAACTATAATAAAATAAAAATATTAAATAATAAAAATAAAAAAATCTGAAAAGCACTAATCATACCTGAAATATAGCCATAAAAATGAGTTCTCTTGAAATTTTTATTTCGATTTAATTAAAAACTAGTATAAGGTATGAATAAACTTAAAAAAATTAAATATTAAATTTTATTATTTCAAGAACAACTTTTAATACAGAATGCAAAAGAGGCGCGACATTAAAAAAAATCTCTAGTGAACTTTCATGAAAATGGGTATTCTTTAATACGCTATAATTTCATACGTATGCGAGATACAACATTTTGTTCTTTGGATTTGCGTCGAATCGAGTCTGCTTTAACTCATATTCAGGCAAATTTTTGTCTACAGTACACAGGAAATATTTTATTTCACAAAAACTAAAACTATATAGATTTTCTAATTTGTAAGAAAATATAACTTCTAAAGGTTTTATCTCCAATAGTATATGACAACACAATTTTTTCCTCAATTTTACAGGGAATTAGATGCACATAAACTTTTGTTGTGACGAATTTTTTTCATTGTTAGTAGATACTCTTTGATGCCAAATTATAGAGTTTAAGCTGCAAAAGCACCGCTGCAGAATTATTTTTACGAAAATATACGTAATAATTTGCAAGTCAGAATAAAAAAGTAAGTTTTTTCAACATTCCACCAGCGCTTTTTTTCTTTTTGGCCTATAAATGATATTAAGGAATCACTGAAATGATTTTAGATAAAAAATGAAAGGATCAACCCCCTTTCAGTTAAACTTAATCCAAACTCACCGTGTGACTTCATCGAAACAGTATGGATTGTATTCACTTTATTGTGTGAATATCATGTTGACAACAGAGCATGTTCTTTAAAGGTTGACATACACTGCCTTGCAAAAGTTTGGACTTACTTAGAAAAATCGTTTTTTTTTTTGTATTTATCGCTTTAATTATACCGGAGCTAAAAAAATGTCTCTTTAAAAGGTTGATTGTTTTCTAAATTCTGTTTAAAATAAGCCCAGGTTGAAGCCAATTTATCTAGTTTTTAAGTAGATATTGCAAAAATAGTGTAAATTTCAAAGTTTTCTTAAATTTTTAATTACCTCCGAAATAGACGTGTTTAAAATCACTTTAGAAATTCATAGCCTCGCGCTGAAATTTAATCAGGACAATATCACCATCACGGATTCAATCGTTAAGGGTCTTGAAGTTCCCCTTGTGAGGGAGGAAGTACTCAACATGTATAGGATTATCAAGGCACCTGTACTCACGCTTAGAAATTTCTCTATCAGTAGAAAAACAAAGCACAGAGACACACACTTAAAGTTTGAGATGAAGTTAATAGAAAGAAATACAAAATCAAACGATTGCGAATTTTTATGAAACAGAATTTCTGCAAATATAAAAAGGATAGTTTTCGACGTAAAGAAAATTAGAGATATCCGCTCTGCTTCAAATCACGAAGAAAACTGAATAATTATTCACAAAGATCCTCCAATTTTACAACTTACGGGGTTCAAAGAAACGGTGATTTAATTATTAAAAGGGCTGTGGCCGTAATTCTACCTGAAAATTAAGGCGACCGATTACCGGTTTCCTTTAGGAGGCGACAACCGTACTGACCACGTGTTCTTAAAATTTGTTTCGTTTTACAACAGGATAGTATATTTTTGAAAGTTTTTCCACGTCGGATCTTAAATTGACACTATTCTCATTATTAGCAATATGACACATTTCCAAAATCAGTCGTTTGCGATAGTGACATTCATTTGCAAGAACTTTCGCGTTATCAAAATCGAAAAAATGATGTTTCTCAATACTATCCTTTTAGTGAGCATTGTCTGTTTGTTAGGGACCTTATTTATATCTTTCCTGTGTTCTTTAACCCTTGCTCCTAACGGACGTTTAGTATGACCTATGTAAACCGCTCTGCAATTTTGACCTTTGCACCAAATGCCATTAACAATATCGCTATTTTGTAAATTATTTAATTTATCTTTAGTGAGCCTCAGGACCAACGTAAGGTCTCTTTTGTTTTTGAACTTTAAATTGGTTCAATTAAATCCGACATCTTTCAAAAAATCAGTAAAGATGTCACTGAACGATTTTAAAAACGGCACTTATCACCGAGGGGACTTGACATCTCACTCAGGTAGATGAGGTAATGGGTTTTACAGGCCGGATTTTGCCTGAAAATTCATAAATTTTGACCTTGAATTCATTGAATTTCAAAGCAGTCGTTGTACGGGACAATTTTCCCGTTTAACTGACAGATTCCAGAGATCCACCATGAACATAATGATTAATGATCAGTGCAAATCAACTCGAGAATTAAATAATTACATTCAGTTCTTGCAAACTAAAATAGCTTCGATGCTACCTATTGATGTGATTAACAATGTCTATGACTCTCAGAATTTAGAATTGTCAAGGTTATTTGAAAATCACAAATTTAAGTGCCAGCAAAAATTTAATAATTTGATTAATGATGCTCAACCTGATAGGAACACATTACACAACACCAGACTGAACGATAGGTAGTTCAACAAAATACCAGAGGTAAATCAGAATTGCGCTTGACTGAATATCGCGATTAATATATGTGGGGTTATGAATTCGGGCTACGCTGTAAAGTGAAACATCATACAACCCTTGAAAGAAATCAGGCAGGTCGAGAAATTTGTAAAAGAAAACCCTCAGATTATTTTTGTTAATGCAGACAAGGGTCATACTACCGTCGCGATGAACAGAGAAGGTTATGACGTGAAAGTTAGTGCATTATTAGAAGATCAGGACACTTACATTAAAAGAAGGAGGGATACAACCAGAAAAATTGCAAGGGAAGTCACAAGACTAATTACAAAATGGGAACCGAAAAAATGTATTAATTAACTTACCGCGAAACAGTTAAAAGCTTATTACGCTAACCCTTCGAGATTGAAGACCTTGCAAAAATTCACAAGACAGGCGCCCCACTTAGGCCGCTCGTTTCTTATGTAGGTAGTGCTACTTACCAATTAGCAACATTCACCAAAAATATCATTGCAAATAATATTGAAGCTCCTAAATCGAGAGTGCTTAACAGCTTCGATTTAGTGAAGAAAATGAGGAATTTCAGGATCCCGGAAAATCATGTCTTCGCGTCATTAGACGTGGTTTCCCTTTTTACAAATGTGCCGATTTTGGCAGATTTAGTTATGGACGACCTGCAAACGGGTATTTTACCGAAAATAGGTTTTCAAGTACCGTTGTATGTCCGTTATGTCGACGACATATTAGTAGCTCTTTCGGAAAACGAAGTAGAAAACGTTCTACAAGTTTTGAATTCAAATGCTTATGAGATTAAATTCACGCTAGGAAAGGAACAAAATAGGACGATAAATTTTCTATATACTCTTCACAGGAATGTCATTCAAAAAATAAATTTTAATTGGTATCGCAAACCTACCTGGTCTTGTCGATGCCTAAATTTTGATTCAAATCATCCACAAAAGTACAAAAGAAGGCGTAACTAAGGCGTTTAAAAACAAAAGAGACCTTACGTCAGTCCTGAGGCCCACTAAAGATAACCCATAAAATAAACCGACGTGGAAAAACTTTCAAAAATATACTCTCCAGTTGTAAAGCGAAACCAATTTTGAGAACAGATTCTTTACGTCCAAAACTATTCTTTTTACATTTACAGAAATTCTGTTTTATAAAAATTCTCAATCGTTTGATTTTGTGTTTCTTTCCATTAACTTCATCTCAATCTTTAAGTGTGTGCCTCTGTGCGACGTAATTCTGATTTTTCTGTTTGTGGGATTACGAAGTGATTCCCTGCGATCACCTCATCCTTCTGCTACGGAACGGGACGACTACACAGAGAGGGAGTTGACGGTGAAAAAGATAGAGAGAGATCAAGACGGAGAGAGGCGGAGAGAGAGAGAGAGAGAGAGAGTGAGAGAGAAGAGCTGCACGACATATAAATACTAAGTTTATGCATGAAAACATTTTTTTACCAAATATTGTATGCCAAACTTACACGCTAATGCTATTCTTATGGTAGTGTATGCGGTGTTGCATATATTTTGGTAAGCCCCAGCATGTCCACCCTATATATATATAATTAAAAAATTGTCATAAGGACAATCGCAGGATTTCGCCGGGAGCGGGTGCTAATCTGAAAAATTGCACCCGCTCCCAGCGAAATCGCGGTAAAATTTCAGCCACAACCACGTCTCACGACCATGAAATGGGTGGTTACAGTCTGTAACGGAATCAATACGACGATCCGGCAAAAGTGTCGTTCACCCTAAGAACACGGAGCGACCCAAGAACTACCGCCTTCTGCATTATTCCCGCAGCTTTTTTAGCATATTGTTGGCACGCAGGGATGCATTTCAGGCTATTAACGAATGAAAGCTTGTCACCTCCAAGAGCGCCGATGATAAGAACGATTAGTTTAACAGAATATTCCGGGTAAAATCGTTGCAACTCCCTTATAAGGTACCTCTCTTTCTTTTTATTCTCCTTGGCTATGATGTTTTTGTCAGCTGGAGCCAAAAATTCGATAACGAACATGGTTCGCTTCTCGAAGTCAACAAGAACCATATCAGGCCTCGAGTATGCAACAGAAACAATTGTTGAGAATATAAAGTTCCAGTATATGAGGCGCTTCCCATTCTCGACAATTGACTCGATTTCCCTAGAAGCATTTAGAGGGGCGATATTAAGGTTAATGCCGCAAGCTTGACAGAGATGGTAATAAAGCACGCTTAGTGCCGCATTGTGCTTTTGGATGTAGGTCGTTCCAGCATGAGTTGGACAACTAGATACTATGTGAGCTAAATGCTCGGGGTGTGTATGGCACGCCCTGCAGCCATAATCGGAAATGTCTTGGCTTAAAATGTGGCGACGGTATGTTAAGGTGGAAAGACCACCATCTTGGCATGCCAAAAAGAAACCCTCCGTACCAGACTTTAATCCGTGTGATTTAAGGAAAGCAAAAGTTAGCTCACACGACATTGACTGATCCTCCACCTTTCTGTGGAAGATACCGTGCATCCTCATATCGAGGAGGTATTCTTCGTGCTTCCTAACCATTTTAAGAAGAGGGTCTCTTTCATTTGCGACTCTATGCGCTGTACCCAGAATAATCCTGTTGTGAAGACATTCAAGATTCAATATTCCGCGACCACCTTGACGGCGTGAGATGTACATTCGCGAAACAGAAAACTTGAGATGCATGCTTTTGTTCATGTGCATAAACTTTCTTATCCCGATATCAAGGGATCTGAGCTAGTTCTTCGTCCATGGAACTACTCCAAATGAATAGAGTACTACCGGAATGGCAAGCATGTTCGTTGCAGATACTTTGTTCCTCGCTGACAGTTCGGAAGACCAAATCTGCAGGATGAGACAAACAAAATTTGTCATAAGGACAACCGCAGGATTTCGCCGGGAGCGGGTGTTAATCTGAAAAATTGCACATGCTTCCAGCGAAATCGCGGTAAAATTTTAGCCACAACCACGTCTCACAACCGTGAGATAGGTATATATATATATATAACTTATTTAAATCTTATATTTGGCACTGAGGAAGACCCTTATCTGTGGTCGAAACGTTTCACTCAGACATTTTTACACGTCAGCAGTTTGCCAGTACAGAAACAGTACTGGTGTACAGTACTGCCGCTATAGCGCACGCCAGTACTCCGGAGTATTACGAGCCGGTTCTGATCCAGTATAAATGCCCAGTACTGGGGCTTCGGTAATCTGTACTTGGCCAGTACTAGGCCAGTCGTGTCTTTCCACCTGGGAGCGACCTCCAAAACTTTCTTGTCAAAAAGCTGCATACAAATATGTAAAAATTTGACAATTTTTTCGCCATTTTAGTTTTGCAATTCTTTACGATAAGCCGAAATCAACGACTCTAGAAACCTCTTTATAACAAGTTTTAGACAAATTCGACATAAAATCGAAGTTTTGAAACTTTTGGTGGTTCCTGACCCAATGTGCGCTCTTTTGTTCGTGCAGGTTATCAATGATTATATTATGTAAATAAAAAGATAAATATTACAATTTATTTTCAAATTTCTTAATTTATCTGTAGTGTTCCTAATTCACATAAATTAATAGATGAGTATAGAAAAAATCACAAATTAAACTTAAATGAATAAACATATCAACAAAAATTATAGATAATCATATCCAAATTTGATTATTTTTGTAAATTTGCACCAATGTCAGTGAAACAGGAATTGTCCAATCAAGAACATAATTTGTTTTTAGTGTCCTTTTCACTGATGTGTTTACGATCGAAAGTCGCAGGTAGGCCAATTTTCAAGAGTCTTTTTGGACAGTTTCAATTGGCTAACGTCGTATTGCGGACAGGTCAGGGGAACTGCTACAACGTTCTCTGCATCTGAACATGAACCTTCGAGCTGGTGAGCTAGCGAATTTAAAAATAGTTTTGGGAAAGAGATATTGTGAATTACATAATACTAGAATATAATTAAACGAATCTAATTAATTGAGCGGCTAGAGGAGAGCTTTTGTCAATTGAGTACTTTTAGAGTTAACACATTTTTTAAAAGAAAAAAATCAAAATCGAAGATGATTTAGAGTCCTTTATTGGAGTTTTGTCTTTTTTAATGACTTTTTTGTTTGTTTTTATTTTATCAATGTTTTGAAAATGGATCTATTACATGTGTACACGTTGAAAATTATTCTTTTTTACATTACCATCTTTGTTCATCAGTTACTACACATTTTTAAACAAACTTTTATGGAAAATAATAATTTTATCTTACCTTTTTCACACTAATAATTACTAAATACAAGAAGTAAATTAAACAAGTTTATTATTATAGAAAAATGTGAAACAAGTGAGAAAAAAATAATTATTTTCCCTAAAAACTAGTTTAAACATTTTCATTAAATTATTTACAATAATGGTAATGTAAAACGGGATAATTTTATATTTATATATACAACTTTAATATAATTTATTAAATAAAAAGATAGAACTTAGGTTATTGTGCATGTTAAGATTCGATATTCATTTATCTTTTAATCACTCTAGTGAATACGGAATTCAGTGGCTATTTTCAGTTTTTTTATATATTAATAAAGATAACGAATTTTATATACGTTCCATTATGTAAATTAAAAATGGTAAACAAGCAATTTTAATTTACTACATTTATTTACAAATGTTTCTGAACATTATTGGTAAAATATAAACTTTTAATATTAAATAATTTTTCAATATTGAGAAATACTTCTGTTCTTCACATTTTACTATCACACTATAATTTAAGAACTTTTTCACACTTTTAAAAAGATGAGAAAAATTAAATAATATGGACAGAAAATATTCAATATCTTAATTTATGAAGTTTATACACTCTCGGTAACAGTGAACAAATATTGGTACCGGTGACAAAAAATGACCGCCTCGAACAATAAGATTTCTGAGGAAATTAAAAATGACTTCCGTTTTGTTTTAAAATATTAATTTTGAGGTTTAAAAAATGTTAAAATATGTCAAAGACTACCCTGGAAGATTTTAAGTCAATTTTTTTTTAATTTTACGAATTATTTTATAATATTAATATTCTACTGACTTTTAGCTTAAAGTTTAGTTTAGTTTAAAGTAAAACAAATACTTAAAATCTATAACAAGGAAATATGTACCTAATTTCCATATTTACTTCATTTTATTGAGATATTTGGTTAAATAATATTTTATTTTTATGCATTGACCGATTTGACAAAACTTCTCCTTTAGCTGTTCATTTAATTAAATCTGTTTATTTATGTTCTGGTATGAGGCCACTCACAATACATATTGCCCAACAATTTTTAAACATTCTAGCATGGAAAATATTTATTTCGTAGATTTTGCTGCCAATCCTAAGCCTGCGTAAAGTATGAAGGAAATCTATAAGAAATGTGAGTCGACCGATCGACGACTAATGTTTAGACATGGAGAAGGTTGTAGCATGGAGTAGGAAGTCACCATTCGCTGTGTTCTCATGATCTTTCCGTAAATCGGGTTCAGAAGAAAGACCTAACGATGGTAGTTCACATGCTCAAGGAGTGCAGGAAATGCATCATGTATGATCAGACATCCCTGCATGTATTATGCCAGTGCCCGGCACTAGAAAGGCTCCGGAAACAATTCCTTGGGGCCCATTTCATAAAAACAGAGGAAATTACAACGCAAAGTAGTTGATATCGAGGCCTTTTTCAAGATGTCTGCAATCCCCCAATAGCAGCAAACTGTTAATGGTTTGGCGCAATAGGCTTTATATCCTGAACTGGGGGGTACATATCTCGGGGCCCCAGCCGCATATAAACGAACGATTATATGTGTAAAAAACTGATTTTAAGTGTTCGTCTAATCTTTTGCATACGTGATCTAAATATGTATATTTTTTAACTGTTTTTATTGTGTTAAATAATCAAAAACCAAATTACATTAGCAGTGCCACTTAATGTGAGATGTTTAATTGACATTTATCCCCAAAAAATAATTTTTATTAGGTATCAAGGATGACATAAAAATCAGTGTAAAATAACCTAAATTTTGAGCCACTAAACACCGCGATAGCTTCATTTCATTCCTAAATAAAGACCGAGATCAAAAATGCTTGCAACAATGAGATAATTAAATATTTTGGAGTTTCAAAATCTGTGCGCATTGCAAAAATGTTTAAAAACATACCAGAATTTTTTCAAAGTTTTTCTATTATATCTTTAGCTCTGAGCTCACTTGAAAGTATACAAGTTTCTATGCAGCGAGTCTAACTGTAGCATTTTTCTTCGTATTACATTAAACAGCTGTAGAACAAATGATTTAAAACAAATATTAAAACATAATTTTATTCAGAAAAACTTACAAATCGCGCAATTTCATTAGAATCTGCTCAAATTCTTCACTGTGGAGCTACTGCATTTTAAATTTGAATGTTGACTTTTGTGAATTGGGAGGCTTGAGAGTATTTAGAACGCAACGAAACTTTCACGTCCCACGAAAAATTAGTAGATATATACATAGTGTTTTGTCAAAGCCTTCCCAAAAACTATACTTTCCATCCTCAAGGCTGCTGAAAGGAAGTACTTTAAAGGCCGGTCGCGCCCATTCGACGGGAGCAGGGGGAGCGACGGCCTCCTAACCTATGGGGAGTTTTGAATTTTAGAGCTACAAAAGCGTAGAATAATAAGAACAAAATAAAAGAATGTTTAACGAGGGACTGGTTTTTTGCTAGTAAAATTGTGATTTTATGATTTTTCTTGGAGAAGTGGTACCGCGAAGGAAGGAGCTTCGCTCCTTTCTTTTTTCTTCTTTGTTATTGTGAAAAAAGGTGTGACCTGTTTTTGTCTTTACCAACGACAAAAAGCATTAATGGCTTCTGAAAGTATCAGTTTGTGTTCTGAAAATTTCTGTTGAAAATTTCGTTTAAAAAGTAACTGAGAAAAAATGTTAGCTGAATGAAAGAGGGATCATTTTAAAGGTGCAAATGTTGTACGTCAATTTGCCGAAAAGTTATATTCAAACAAAAATGTGTAGTTTACAGATCTGATAATCTGATGTGAAGTAAGGAAATTTGATAGCTTTTAAAGACAGTGAATTGTGGAGCATAGTTTTTTGTTTAAAAAATAATAGGAAAAATCTAAAAAAAATGTACAGTGGTACGTTAAACATTTCTGAGCAGATTACCGTTGAAAAATTGTCAAAATATAAATTATTGTTCGTTTTTTGTAAATAAATATGCAATTGAACTATCTCCAGCTCTAATAAAGACAATGCAGTGATTTAAATTGAATGTAGTTAGTTGAACTATTTGTAATAGTTTACAATTTGAAAGAGGTTTTTACATGGGAAAGGAAGTACCAGAAACCAGCGTCTGCCGTTTTTTTCAAGGGATCGTTCTCGAGTTTCCTCACGACAGGGCATAAGTTCGAAGGCCAGAGTAAGGCTCGGAGGCACAAGCTAGGTAGATCATGCTGAGAAAAACTGAGGACGATCACCTGCAAAAACGGCACTACGCTGGTTTCTGGCACTTGCTTTTCCATATAAAAACTGACTTCAAATATCGAAATTTTCACGAAGACAACAAGAAGCACATACATCTTTCAAATGGTAAATTATTACAGATAGATCAGTTTTTTACCTCCAATTTAAATCATTCAAATTTCCTTACTTTTCATCAAATTTTCAGATCTGTAAGCTACAACATTTTTCTCGAATATTACTTTTCAGCTCATAAACCTACAAAATTTGCACCTAACCCTTTGCGACGCAGTGAGACGCATACGTCCCACCTACTTCTCCTAAGTTTTTATTGGATTTCTAGTTCGCGTTGACATATAAATACGAATGCTAGTTTTTAATAAACTCTTGGGGATGTAAGGAGTACAACTAGCACAAAAAAGTATGTGAATTTGTTTATTACTCATTAGTTATAAACAAATAAAATTCGAAAATCTCGCTTTTTTTACAATAAATTCGGCTGTGTCTAAACTACAAGTCCTAGAGGCCTAAAATTTTTTTTGCAAATATCTCAAAACATTGAACTAAACAATATATATTTTGCAGAATCTTTCGTAGGTCAGTTTAAAAAAAATTCAGAATATGCAAGAATAGAGTTTTTTATTATGTTGGTTTATAAAAGATTCTGAGACAGGGATAACTTTTCAATGAGAATAAAACTCGATTATGTGGTTTTTAGAATCGCTGATTAAGATTTTGATGTTAGAATTAAAAAATTCAACATGCCGGCTACATATAGGTAGCCATGTTTTACGAAGTTGGCGAATGTTGTTACAATGAGCATAAAACTCGACTTAAGGGGTTTTTTGGGGTCGCTGATTACGATTCTGATGTCAGAATTAAAAAATTCAAAATGACGCCTACGAAATAGCAACCATTTTTACGAAATTGGCCAATTTTGTTACAGTCAGTATAAAACTCCATTTACGGTTTTTTTTGGGTCGCTGATTACGATTCTGATATTGGAATTACAAAATTCGACGACGCTTAGCTTTGCTTCGCCGATTCCTATATAAGAAGACGTTCTGCGCACTCTTGTTACCTTCATTGATCACGAATTTTAACGTTAATAAAAGGTATAATTGTAATTATTGTTTTGCTTGTTCAACCTTTTTAGATCGGTGCTTTCATCGTCAAACTCCTCTTTTTTTTGTTTGTGATTTGGTGTCTTATCTCGGGCCAATTCAATTTGAACTTTGGCGCCTCCCGGTACCTTAGTTTCGACGTTCGCCACCAGTGGCACCCCTTTCTCTTCGCCCATATAAGAGATCGCAGCGAGCACTTTCGTACAGTCCTTGTGGCGCCTACTTTGACCGCAGAATTCTCCGCCTGACACCTGTATCGTCAGAAATATAAAATGAGTGCATTAGAAGAAAGTTTTGTAGACACTGAATTCCCAACTGACAGCGAGTCTGAAGATAATGTTGAAAATAGAGAAGACGAGTTTTCCGGCACGAAATACTTCCAATCAGAGGATGTTTCATGCGATACTGATAAAGAAATGAAGGTCAATGATAATTCGAATAATGACTCTGAAGAAGATGATACACCTCTCATCATTCGCGTGGCGGAAAATTATGGATTTTGGGAAAAGAAGAAAACATCTTATTTCAATCCACAATTCTCTGAACAAATTGGGCCGCAAATTTTCCATAAAACATTGGATTACGGGGCGAAGTTTTCTATGTTTATTTTCTGAACAAAACATTGACTTCATAGTTAAACAGTCGAATCTGTAATGCACGCAAACTGGAAAAGATTTTGAAGCCATTACTAACGAATAGGTAAAGAAGTTCTTGGGAATAAATTTAATAATGGGTGTAAAAAGGTTATCAGCTTATCGAGATTTTTGGTCATCAAACCCACAAGTACATGACTCATATATCAGTTCCATTATGAGTCTGAACCGATTTTCTTTCTTACTATCGCATTTGCATTTGAGTGACAATATTAAAGAGCCAAAAAGAAACGAACTAGGGTTTCATAAATTGTACAAGGTTGCACCTACTCTAAATGTTCTTTCTGAATCTTATAAGAATTACTACAAAACAACTATGAATCAGTCTATCGATGACAGCATGCTACAGTTCAAAGGAAGAAGTGCTATGAAATAGTACATGCCAATGAAACCCATTAAAAGAGGACATAAAGTTTTGGTTCGAGCTGATGAACATGGTTATACCTGCGAATTCCAGATCTACACGGGCAAAGTAATTGATCAAAAAGAAAATATTTTGGAAGAGAGAGTGTTAAAGGATTTTAGTCGTGTTTTGGTGCATAAGAACTATCGCATTTGCTTTGATAAATATTTTACCACAGTAGCTTTGATGTCAAGCCTACTGTCTGATGAAATTTTGGCATGCGGCACAGTAAGAAAGGGCAGAAAAGATTTACCAAAACTTCAAGAAGCTGTGAAAAACATGTCCCCGGGTGATAGTTAATATCGGACTTCTTACACATGAGTTCGATGGTTAAAGTGGATTGATAAGAAGCATGTGCAGTTTTTATCGAATCATCATGTCCCATCAGTGATATCGGAAGTCAATCGAAGACAGAAAGACGGTACTTTTAAAGTAGTGACCTGTCCAAAAATGGCCAAAGATTACAATGACCACATGGGTTGCATTTATAAAGCAGATAGGCTGGAATCGCTCTACGAAATCAGCCGAAAAAGTAAAAAGTGGTGGCATCGTATTTTTTTGCACTTCGTAGATGTTACAGAAGTCAATAGCTTCATTATTTACAAAAAGCTATTCCCTAATAAAAGAGTGTCACTGATTATCGGTAGCTGACCATTTGATTGGGGTTCCAATTCTTCCTAAGCAGAGAGAAAGACCATCTGTGAAAGCTCGCTCGATTCGACAAAAACCAAAAGTACCTGATGGAGTCAGAACAGGAAAAGTAGCTAACTTGCCAGGGAATCAAAATGCACGCAAAAGATGCACCTATTGCAGCACAAAAGGATTCGAAAAAAGGACAAAATGTTACTGCCTTACATGTAAAGTTCCATTGTGCTATGAGGAACAAAAAATTGCTTTCAAGTATTTCATAAATCATAGTAATTAAAAAAAGATGTTTCAAAAACATCAGACGATGAAAAATGTAAAATAAAAGAACACAAAACAATAAAAAAATATAGAACCCCAAAAACATTATAAAGACAAAAACACAAAAAAAATGAAAAATACAAAAACACAATAAAAAGATGGAACTAGCTGCTCCCCACGTCCACGTCGTTAGTTCTGGGTAATTCAGAGAGGGAGCACAATGCACTATGAAAGTATAAGGAAATGACACCAAATGTAGTTACCATATTGGGTCCGCCATTTTAAATGTTGCAGTACTGACGTCAGAATCGTGGCGAACACAAGTCAGCAAATGGAACCAATAATTTTGAATTTTTATGTTCTAACTTCAGCATCGTGCTCAGCGACCTCAAAAACCCCCTTAGAAGACATTTTATGCCAATATAAAAAAAACATAAAATTTAGCCTTATAAGTCGCCATATTGGATCCACCGTTTTGAATTTTGCAGTTCTGACGTTACCATTGTGATCAGGGACCCCAAAAACTCTCCTAGACGACGTTTTAGGCCAACATAAAAAACATGAAATTTAGCCAAATACATTCGCCATATTGGATCCACTATTTTGAATTTTTCAATTCTAACATCAGAATCAGCGATCCCAAAACCCCCCTAGAAGAGGTTTTAGGCTAATATAAAAAAAAACATGAAATTTAGCCAAATACAGCCGCCATATTGGATACGCCATTTTGAATTTTGCAATTATTTTAGATTTTTTAAAGGCTTTAAAATGTCCTTTCCGAAATTGAAATACGATCATAAATCAAAAGCAGAGAGGCAATTGAAATAAGAATTCGATCATAAATAACAAGCACAGGGATTATATCAATAGAGTAACCGACACTCAAGGGTCCTTTGTTAAGCTTTTGGATTAAAATTTAGAAGTACATTTTTAAAAATTTCATAGTTAACAGCCTAAAACATAATAATTCGGAATCTACGGGTTTCGATGATTTCAGATATCTAAATTTTTTTTAAATGCTTAAAATTGGAATTAATACGGCGTTTCTCGTAAATGGAATGAGATACGCCAAAAGACAACATTTTTGAATTCATCTAGAAAATCGTATATTAGCATATAAGTTATAATTACAAATAAGTATAATGAGAAAATTCATTAAATTAAAAAAAATGGTTAATAATTTGAAGAGAAATTTAAAAAGGGAGAGTCGGATTAGCGACGGCCAACTACTGTAAATAACTCTGCCCGTCCGGTACGTGACGAATACAAAAGGAACATTACCATATATTACCGTCGCTAGAGAAAACTCAGAGATTTCTATCGGTAGGAGAATATCAATATAAGTCGTTAATCACATAGGCATGTGTAAACCTTAAATATACACATACAGACATTTTGAGAAGCCATTAATATTTTCTGTCTTCGGTGATTAACGAGTTCAATTGATACTGAGGTCGATTCACCTATCATAGCCGAAAGTGGCATTTTGAACTACAAAATATTCAGAAATCCTTGTTAGCAAATTTCTCCGAAACTAAATTAAAAATGGAAAAATGTTTTCAGGAACGTTTGGGATGTTCTGGTCATGGATGATTTTTGATAACTCTTTTCTCGAAATTTGCGATATATTTTTAATTTTTCTTTTCGCGATTCATTACAGTTTGGCGAGCAACAGAAACTGTTGATTTGATTTTTTCAAATCAAAATCACAAATTTTACACAAGTTTTAAATATTAACCGACTTTTGTTATTGTTTTTAATGAAAAATGAATTACTCATTACATGAAATAAAAGGATTATTTATTTCTTTTGGTTCTATATGCTTTTAAATCTGAGCTTTCCTGAAGAATACACGAGAAAGAGTGCTTTGAGACCACGAAGCCACCCTTTCGTGCTTAATGTTCTGGGCGATTTTCATTTTATCACGGTCTACCTGCTCGTCTTACCCTCTCCACTCGACTTCCCCTCACGCCGCTGACTTAGCGTGAGCGCTGTTTGCAGCCTTGCCAGTGGAGGGCGCCTTTGTCCCAAAGAGGAATAAAATTCTAAGCATAAAAATGTTCTAACTTTATAGTCAGTAATTTAAAATTACTATATTCGAAATCTTTTTTGCGGTTCCAACGAAATGTCACTTGTAATTAAAAGATTAAAGCTAGCATAAGTTATCGCAGATTTTAGTTCATGTTTTGACCCTGATCAGCTGGCATTATAAAATTTTGCGTAGTATAGTGTTACGTATAGTATAGTATTCCTCGTTTTAGTTGAGATTGAAGATCCCGCACAGGGAAGAGTAGCCAATAATAATATGTGAAATTAATTTAATGTAAAAAGAATTACAAAATAGAATTTATGAATATCACGAAGTTGACGGAAGACGAGTTCAGTTCTTGGCCAGTACCTTAAAATAAAAAGATCAGATTTATTGTAGGTCAACGAGTTTAAACAAACGGAATTTGAGGACTGACAATAAACATTGTTTACTAGTGATTTATTATAATTGAAGATTTCTTAAGATCCAGGTTGCCAGAATTGCCACTGTGTCCTCTGCGTAGTGGTAGAGAGTAAGGGGGTGTAAATTAGACTGAATGTTCCAAAAGTAGGTTGATTCTTGGTTTTTGTTAATTTTGGGTGTAGGAGTAGTCCAACGGGGGAAATCCCAGACTCGGGTTTCCCAGTGCACAACACTGTCACAAGGGTACACACACCAATACACGGCGAATTCCGGTTTGACACACTGGACTAGACGGCTTGAGTCCGAGAGAATCGTAGGAAATAGAGAAGAACTAATAAATGGCCCATGCTGGTACTTTCGGTTT
>NC_046664.1:130895932-130923214 GCF_010883055.1 Belonocnema kinseyi | reverse complement strand
GGATACTATGTAGAAAAATAATCAATAGTATTTTTGTATTGTTTTATAAATAAATAAATATTAAAAAAGAATTCCGGTTAATATTTGATTCACCCTCGTATTATCGTCAGCTTAAAACTCGTTGATACAATATTTTCTCTATATTTATTAAGAGTTTATTATTATGATCATGCAAATATATAAATAAATATATTAAAATATATATACATCACGGAACGTGACGCCTCCCCCCTAAGTCGAACGCCGGATGAAGCATCCAAGTGGGGCTTCAGAGTCCCACATGGTGCGAAAGTCCGCGTTCGAACGTATGGTAGAAGGTTCGTCCTAAATACAAGATTAAAGAACTAGGCATAATTATTCCATATGTGTAATGTTTCTATTAATAAAAAGATTTTAAAAGGATCAACCAATTTTACGTACACCACCATTAAACAGATACATGTATGTATTTACAAGGTTAAATATTAACATAGTAAAAATGGATTAACATAGTATAAGTAAATACTTATAAAGGAGAAAAAAATTATATGGCTTTCTATTAGAAAAATCATTTTCAGTAATTATTTGCAAATACCATTCTTCTAATAGTATAGAGAAACATAAGAAAAAATACGATTAGGCGTTTGTATCCGTAGGTATACAGAATTGTCTACTGAGGGCTACAAGAAATAAAACCGAATACGTGGTGTGGTCCAGGATGGATTCTCTGACTGGAGAGAAACAGTTTCCTAAAACAGTCAAGGTGGATTAATTATAGGAATAGTTACTATAGAAATTAAATAGTTCTTAACCATACAATGTTTATTTTTTGAAAACGGAAAAATGTTTCCAAAAAAGAAGCAGAGGTTTAGATTAAAATGAAAGAAGGAGCGGGAAAAGAGTGGAGGGTTTATGAATTTGTAACTGTATGTGTGAGAAATTCTAAAAGCTGTCGTAAAACAGAGGTATATGAGTCAATAGTCTTTTCTAGATCTTTTGTTAGATTTTAAAAAGCAGAATTATTACACTTGGCATTAAACTCGACTATTTTCTTAATGTCTTCGACCCTTGACACAGTTTTAGAATTTATTTTTTATTTTTGGAGAGATCTGGTTAGGAATGAGAAATAAATTATCTATGAGTGGATAGAGAAAAGCATCTTGATTTTCTTCGAATTATTTTTAATGTGTTCTGAACTTTTCTAAAAATAGATCATTTTTCAATGAGCAAGCATGCTTATTATATTTTTGATTAGAAATTGACGGAATTTCTTGAAGAAGATAAGTAATTGATTTGATATTAATTTTATGACTACTCGCATTACAAACGTCATATTTCTCCGTACATCCTTTGATGAGTTTGATATAGTTTTCAATTATCAGATGTTTGAAATATTATAATTCAAACACGCCTAGATAAGACAAAAACTGATATTTTTAAGAAAGGATTTGAATATCAATAATAGGTTCAGGATGAATGTCTAGAGTTCGAAAAAAGAGAATCGATGTATGAGGTTGTCGCATCAGATGGGGTTACTAGGAATAATATCAAGAAGATTCCAGGTGAAAGTTAGATTTTTTAATCCTTGTGCTTCTCGGAAGCCTGTAAAAAGAAAACAATAGTTAGTGTAGAAAATGATTTTAGCTTGAAATATTATATCTCTATTTGTGTGTATACTTCTAAGGTTTTGCGCCGATTTAGGAATATCACTGTCATCCCCTATGAAAATTTCCATGTGAAATAAATATGGCCATAACATAAGCAGATCAAATTGATACATAAAACGATGATAAAAGAGCCTATACGTTGACAATGGATGGGATCTATCTGAAATTTTAAAATGATAAGGGCTTGTCGTTTAATTATTATTAACGGTTAAACATTTTATATATGAACGCTTAACTCTACTGACGTATACTGCTGACGGTTTGCCTTTTATGTCAATTTTCACGTTTCCTTTTCCTAATATTTCTATGACTTCGTAAAGTCCTTTATATTGATCATCAATTTTTTTTCTTAGGTTCCTTTCCAATTAAAATTCGGAAGTTTTCGAAACTAATTGTTTAATATTCCGGGAGCTCGCGACAATTCTATGGACGTCATTTTAGTACTCACAAAAATTTCAGATTCTTTTGTTTTCATAGTCAACAGTTGGAAATTCATTGACTGGCTAGCAACTGTCGGTGCATTTTGCAACATGACAATTAGAACTTTGAGTTTAGTACTCTTGAGACCCATTGGGAATGATTGTTTGAATGCAAAGAACTAACGAAAATTGTGACTGGCAGATCCTTGGTGGTGCTAAAGTTGACTGGCATGCTATCAAACATGTCAAAAATTCGAGTAAAAAGACGACATTTTAGTACTCTTGAAACCCATTGGAAATGATTGTTTGAATGATAAGAGCTAACAACAAATTTGACTGGCAGCTTCTCGGTGGTGCCAAGGTTGACTAGCAGGCTTTCAAACATGTCAAAAATTCGAGTGCAAAGACGTCATTTTAGTACTCTTGAAACCCATTGGGAATGATTGTTTGAATGCTGAGAACTAACAAAAAATTTGACAGACAGCTTCTCGGTAGTGCCGAAGTTGACTAGCAGGCTGTCAAACATACCAAAAATTCGAGTAAAGAAACGTCATTTTAGTACTCTTGAAACCCATTCGGAATGATTGTTTAAATGCTAAGAATTAACAAAAAATTTAATTAGCAGCTCCTCAGTGGTGCCAAAGTTGACTGGCTGACTGTCAAGCATATAAAAAATGACAGGATGAAACCAGAAAAACAAACTGACGCAATATGGTCGCAAAAAAATAATAACATACTTTTTGTGAAGCACCTTTATGTCCAATAGGCCGTATAAAAGTAGAAAAATCCAGTGAAGAAGCTTCATTTTAGTACTCTTGAAACTTATTGGGAATACTAAAATGAGTACTAAAATGACAGTTCTAATTTTTGATATGCTTGACAGCCTGCCAGTCAACTTTGGCACCACTCAGGAGCTGCCAGTCAAACTTCTTGTTAGTTGTTTGCACCTAAACAATCATGCGCAACGGGTTTCAGGAGTACTAAAATGATGTCTCTTCACTTGAATTTTTGACATGTTTGACAGCTTGCCAGTCAACTTTGGCACAACAAAGGAGCTGCCAGTCAAAATTTTTGTTGGTTCTTAGCATTCAAACAATCATTTCCAATGGGTTTCAAGAATACTAAAATGACGTCTTTTCACTCGAATTTTTGACATGTTTGACAGCCTACCAGTCAACTTTGGCACCACCGAGAAGCTGCCAGTCAAATTTTTTGTTATTTCTTAGCATTCAAACAACCATAACAATCATTCAACGAGTTTCGAACTGTTGCCTATGAAAACAAAAGAATCTGACATTTTTGTGAGTACTAAAATGACGTACATAGAATTGTCGCGAGCTCCCGGACTGTAAGGCATATTTTGTAAAATTATCTTGAATGGTTAAGATATTTACGTTGCCTAATGTTGTTTGGGAAGCGGGCCGACTATGTCCATTGAAATTTTTTCAAATGCAGTTCCAGGCGTGTCTGTTATTATCATCGGATTCTTAGTTTTTACGCGAACTAATTTTTTAATTTGACACTGTAAGCACTGTTGAATATATTTCTGAATATCAATTTTCATATTCTCCCAATAATAATTTTGACAAATTCGATGATAAGTTTTTGTAACTCCTTTATAACCTCCTAAAGCTGAAGAATGTGCCTCTTCAAGTAATTGAGTTCGCTGTTCCATTTTCGGATATTGAACTATTTTCGTACATATAATAATTTTCGTAGAAGAATCGGAAAAAGTTGAAATAAAAATTTCAAGTATTTCATTCCAACCTATGTGATTAATTTGTGAAGGTTTTGCCATACTAATTGATCGTAAATTCAGTCTCGCTGATATTGAATGTAAGGAAAGTATTGTAATTTGAATACTGCTCAAAGTGTCTGACAAGTTCTCTTTAAAATCACCTTTAATCGGAAGGGTTAAATGATACTGCTGTCCTTTCCTTATTTCTTTAGCAAGTCCCTTCTCAAGTTGGCCGAACTTACGTAAAATACCACGTGTTGACAAAGCTCTTGATCCATTATCCCGTGGAGAACCGTCAGTTGTAACAAAATAAGCGTAATTATCTTTGCGCATCGTTAATTGATCACGACATTCAACGACATTGTGTTGTAAATGTGTTTGTCCGTTTGATTGGATATTTGAAGGAGGGGGTTCTGGAGGGTCTCCTGAAAATTTTCGGGATTTTTCGCGTTTTTTCGTTTTGGAATAAAGTTTTCTGATTTCACAAGTTTTTGAATATTTTCTTCGTTAACAAATTTTTCTTCATCTGAAAAATTTTGAAAATTTTCGTCTTTTAGAACCTCATCTTCTGAAGCTGAGAAATTATCTTCATCCTCATTTTCTTTTTCTTCTTGTTGTGTATCAGGCTTCGTCTTAGTTTTTTAAAAATAATTTTTCTTTTTTATAATTTTCTTTTCTGAATAATTAGAATATTCCGCATCTGAATCAGATTCATTTTCAGGTTCAAAGTTTACTTGTGTTTGCTGTTCTAAATTCAGAGACTCGCCAGTAGTTGCCTCTTATCTTGGTCTGTCTCTCTTTTTCCAGACTTGCGGGTTGTTTAGATTTATGAGCACAGCTTTCTTAGGCCCACCTCATGCCTTTTTGACAGCAGGCGATGCAGGTAAGTATTCTTCCTCACCGTCTTTATGTGACTTACCTTTATTTTCAATTTTTTCATTAATTTGTGCTTGCTCTTTGTATTTTTTCTTTTGTCCTCTTGTAACCACAGTGTTCCAAGTTTGACAGAGAGGTTCGTTTTTCATTATAATTTTTGGAATTAAGAGTAAAATTGAAAGGCAGAGAAGTTTCTGTATTAAACTATCAAAATTTTTGTTTTGTATTTTATTTAGTGATTCTTCACTTATGAAATTATGAAGAAATTCCGGATTTTGTTCCTTCGAAGATTCGCTGTTCAATTTGATATTTTCTTCGCAATCTGAATTTGTATCTTTAGAATTTGTAAACCAAATAAGGGGCTTATGATCTGTAACGAGGGTAGATTTTCGTCCGTATAAATAAGGGCGAATATATATTACAGTGTAGACTATCGCTAAAGTCTCTTTTTCTTATGTGTCATATTTCCGTTCAGTATCGGTTAGTGATTTGAGACATACGCAATTAGTTGGTCTTTACCGATTTTACCTTGCGAAAGTATTCCGCCTATGGCATGACCTGATGCATCTGTGGTTACAATAAAAGGTTTTGAAAAATCGGCTCGTATTAATAGTGGTTCCTGGCACAATTTATCCTTAAAAATATTAAACGCTTGTTGTTTTTAGTCCAATTAAATGATATGTCTTTTTTAAGAAGCTGATTTATTGGGGCTGCTATTTAGCAAAATTTTAAATGAATCTACGGTAATATCCTGCTAACCCTAAAAATGGTTTTTTATGCTTCTGATTTTTAGGAGTCGGGAAGTCTTTCACTGCCATTATTTTCTTTGGATCAGGTCGCACTCCGTCTTGATCTATTATGTGTTCCAAATATCCTACTTTGTGTCGAAGAAATTCGCATTTGTCGGGTTGTAAATGAAGATTCGCATTTCGTAATCGACTTATGAGTTCACTAAATTTTGATTCATGTTCATCTAAAGTATTTGCATAAATCGCTATGTCATCAAGATAAACAAAAAGTTCCGTTCCCTGAAGTTCCGTTAGAACTAAATCCATTAGTCGTTGAAAGGTTGCTGGTGCATTTTTTAAACCAAAAGGCATTCTGTCAAACTCATAATGACCATGACGGGTTGAGAATGCGGTTTTGTGTACATCTTTAGGATCGATTTTTATGTGATGGAAACCAGTTGCTAAATCAAAAACAGGAAAATAACGAGCGGATCCTAACTGGTCTAAAATATTATGAATATTTGGTAGAGGGCATGAATTACCAATTGTTTTTTCATTCAATTTCCTAAAATCAAGCACCATACGCCATTTCTTTTTCCCTTGTGAGTCTTGCTTTTTTGGAACAATCCAGATTGGTGTATTATAAGGTGATTGTGAAGGTTTTATTACACTGTTCTTTAATCATTCATCCCCTTGACGAATGATTTCTGCCTTGTGGACTGGAGGGAATCGGTATTGTCGCGAAAAAAAGGACAATCATCTGTTGTTGGTATTGAGTGTTGAAGTATGTTTGTAGGTTCTAAGTATTCTCCTGGAATGTGGAAACAATCTGCATTTTTATTAATTAATTTTTCAGTGTGCTCACATTCTTCCATATTTAAATGATCTAACTGTAGTAGTTTTTTGATAATATCTATTCTTTCTTCACCCGTGATCTGGTAAAATTTTCAAAAATGGTTAGAATTTTTATCGGACGTCAACAAAATAATTCAATATTATATTAGGTAGGTTTTCATCATTGTTATCGTTGGAAAAATTAGATTTATTTACTGAATTGTTGAATTCGCATTGTTCAAAATCTTGTAACTGAACACTGGGGATTGATATTTTAACGGGTTGTTCATTTATATCTGCACATTTGACATAGGCCTTACCTCCACAATTTTTTACGATGGCTTGGCCCACAAAAATTCCTTCGCCAATTGATAATTGAGGTATATAACCTTCAGCCTTTTCCGTATTTTCTATTTTAACATAATAATCAAAAATTGTTCGTACCGGGATTGTGATCATGCCAGTTTGTTCAAAAGGATGAGTTGCATTATTAATTGCAATAGATTTATATGTATAATTTATATTTACTTTATTATTAAGGAAGAATTCAGATCCCAAGACACCATCTTCATCTACTGGCACATCATCAGGAATTATATTTAATATAGTTAAAAATCCAAGTATCACAACCTTAATTTGACCTAGAGTATAAACAGGTAAATCATTCATTCCTGATAATCTCAATACCTCATTTTTATTTATTTTTAGTCCGGGATCTATCGCACTTCTTTCAATCAGATTTCGACCAGCATCAGTGTCGATCATCATACGTACCGGACTTTTAGACCATCGGCAGATATCATAATCGACGGAATTATATTATTTCTACTGAGATGTATTTTGATATCGTTTTCCTTATTTGTAATTTCGATAAGTGCTTTAGTTAATGAGTCGGCGCCTTCCTCCCAGCACCCATTGCGGGAACAGAGTTGGAGTTTTCCTGGTTCTGCCTGTTTACGAAATTTTTATTCTGTCGATATTCAAAGTTTTGATTTTGTCGGGTACCGAAATTTTGGTTTGATTCAAGTCTAAAATTTGAATTTTGTCCTGGTTTAAAGTTCTGATTCTGTCGTTGTGAAAAATCTGGATTTTATGCGGGATTCCATTTATTATGATTATTATTTCCTTGAGGCTTATTTCGTAAAAATTGGTTTTGAATTGAACGATTTTCGGAAAATATCTGTTTGCGAAAGATCTCGAGATAATAACATTTTTCGGTATTATCTCCAAGTTTTCCCCAAATTAAACATGATATTATAATGTCTTGAGCAACATTATATTTATTATTTTTTTGTAATAAGTCATGAAACTGATTCTTCTTCTCAAGATTTATTTGCCTTATTTTTTCGCAATTCTTAACAGGCATTCAACTTGCTTTCAATTTCGAGAGCCTCGCTGATAGAGTTTTAAAAGTTTCAACTACATTATCTTTTAATCTTATTTCGATTTCTGAACGTAATGCTCTTTTAAAAAATTTATCAACATCATCTTCTAAATTTTCTTTAAATGTATCATCTGTGACAACATCATTGCCTAATTTATGCGCGTCCTCTATCCTATCTGCTAATTCTTTTATTCGCGCAACGTATGATATAACGTTTTCTTTATCCCACATAAATATATTACCTTTTCTCCTTGCAGCTGGTATACGCTTTTTGCGGGGGCATAAACCTTTATCAATTTTTCAATTAATGCATCTGAGGTTCGAAAAGTGTTTCCAAATATGCATTTTCACGCTTCTCCAGTTAATTTACTTCTAACCTAGAAAGATTCTCATGAGCCTATGTAGGAATTATGGCTTTTGCCTCTGTACATCCTTCTATAAAATGGGCTGAAGGGATGTTACTTCCATCAAAAACAGGGATTATTTCAAGCGCATCGCAAAGGGAAACTTGCTGATTAGTTGGTAATGTCATATTTATTGGTTTCGTCGAGTCTTCGTCGCTTGTTACATCGTTATTATCGTGCTCGCTTATGATCGATTTGTGAATAAAATTCTGAAATGAGGCCTCTTTCTGTATTTCCCTATTATTTTGTTGGGTAAGCGTTGAACTTAACAATGATTTTTCATTGGTCTGGTAATCTATTACATCTTCTAATGTTAAAGTTTTATTTTGGTCTAAAGAATCACTAATTAAACTCAAATTTGTGTTAACTAAGGTAATATTTCCAGAGCAATCAAAAACACTATTTTCGGATTTATCACTACCGAATTCCACATCTAATTTATTTAATTCTTTATTTATTTTAATTGTATTTTTCTTATCAAGCCCGTCCTCATAAAAATCTACCTCCTAAGCTAATTGCAGATTTTGTTTCGCCAAATTTCTAGTTATATTTTGTCCAACACTTCCTAAATCTATAGGTTTTTTATTCGGCATTTGTTATAATTTCGCACATATTAAAAAGCAATAATAAATGTATAATATAAATTACCTGTCTTCGGACAAATTCTTTGTGCTCAAAAAATGTTTATAAGAAGAATTTATTTTAAATCAATCATACATTGGCTCTCTTTTATTTTGGTTTCCTGGCCGATGCACCATAAAAAGGGGTAATGTTACGTCATGAAGACCGTAAAATACTTCCTCTTTCAATTAGGTTTATCGTTTTAGTTGAGATTGAAGATCTCGTACAGGGAAGAGGAATGAGAAATCAATAATATGTGAAAGTAATTTATTATAAACAATTACAAAACAGAATTTATGCACATCACGAAGTTGACGGAAGACGAGTTTTGTCCTTGGCCAGTACCTTAAAATAAAAGGATCCGATTTATTGTAGGCCAAGGAGTTTAAACAAACGGAATTTTAGAACTGACTAGAAACAATGCTTACCAGTGATTTATTATAATTAAAGATTTCTTAAGGTCCAGGTTGCCAGAATTGCCACTGTGACCTCTACGTAGTAGTAGAGAGTAAGGGGGTGTAAATTAGACTGGATGTTCCAAAAGTAGGTTGATTCTTGGTTGCTGTTAATTTTGGGTATAGGAGTAATCAAATGGGGAAAATCCCAGATTCGGGTTTTCCAGTACACAACACTGTCACAAGGGTATACACACCAATACACGGCGAATTCCGGTTCGACACACTGGACTAGACGGCTTGAGTCCGAGAAAATCGTAAGAAATAGAGAAGAACTAATAACTGGCCCATGCTGGTACTTTCGGTTTTTATAGGGTCTAATGCACGTCTCTGCATACTGACGTCGCTGTATACGCATACGTCACGAATATATTTAAATATACTATACGGCTTACAACGTGTTCAATATATCTATATCTACGTTCTCCAGTCTCCAACGTGCTGGGTATGTCTATTTTTTATATGCTACTACTCACAATGTTCTGACTATATATATTCTCGTCAGCTTACAACTAGTTGACACAATATTTTCTCTATTTTATTAAGAGTTTATTATCATGATCATGCAAATATATAAATAAATATATTAAAATATATATACGTCACGGGACGTGACAATAGTCGAAAATACAACAGTTGATTTTGTACAAAAATTCGTCATTTGACAATGAAACTGCTGAATTTTGTTAAGAAGTTGACTCTTAAAAATTCAACTGTTTAGATTTATAGAAAATTCGTGTGTTGCTAATTAACCTGTGGAATTTTTTAGCATATTTGTCTCTGGGAAAGTTAAATTTGGAATTTCAACAGAATATATGAATTTTTACTCAATTATCTAGAAGAATGTTTCACTTAAAAAGGTAAATTGTTGTCTATCCCAGCTATGAAGCCGGGGGGGGGGGGGGGGGGGGGGGGGGGGGGATTTGAGCGGCCGGGACGAGATAGATATGGCGCGTACGGACGGGCTTTTTTTTAGAAACCTAGGTTCCGCCGAATCAAAGCGGCCCCTCCGGGAAGTGGCGACGACGGTCCTATCAGCGACGGCGAGAACTGCTCCGGGGTGCAGAACGCGGGCAGAAGGAGCACATCCGGGTCCGGGCTTCCCTCCCTTCCGGTAGTTGGTGTGTGCGGTGGTGTGGGTGGTGCCCCCTCGTCTGTTGGTGAAACTGCACCAACTAATTCGCCGGGTGGTGGTAATGACGAAATCGGTGGCGTCCGTAGGCCACGTGGAAAGGGTGGCGAATTTGGGCAAACTATCACCACGGTGACGGCTGCTCCGAGTGGCGCACGGCGAGTCAAGGTCGACGGCGGGAAAACATACCGTGGCTCGAGGTGGAAGGTCAAGAGTCTCAAGTATGTCGGCTGGTCACGGTCCCTCGGCGGCGCCCGGCAGCGAGGTTCGGTTACTCCCGACGTTCCCCTCTTCAATTCGAGGAGGCGATACGCTCCCTGTCTATCGAGTGTCCATGCCTCTGGATCGTATTCCTGAAGTATGCCTGGCGCGGTGACGTCCTCGGCGGCCCGCGGATGGTGGTTATTGGTGGCGGCACTCCCTCGAATTCCTACACGACGTTGCTGAACGGCGGCCCTCCTGACAGACCGTTGACGACGATACTGACCGGCGGCGGCCCTCCTGGCCCGCTCAGCCGATACTCGATGGTGGCGCGCTCCGGCGCGGTGATGTCGGGATTCTCCTTGAATCCGGCGGGCTCCTTCCTGCTGCAATTTAAGAGCCTGGTTCTCCCTTTTGGTCCCGACGCCGGCGAGTACGCCGATTAGCCCTCGTATCTTGGACGGCCTCTGACATAAAGAGGGTTGTTCAGTCAAGGATACGACGTGCTACTCGTCGGGAAAAACCACTGTTACGACCGGGGAGGCGGCACAAACCGGAAAATCGGACAATACTGCACTACACGGTACGGAGAAACAAAAAAAAGGAAAACACAAATGTGACCACTCGCTGGAAAATTCGGAAAACCGACTGCCGGACCGAGCCGCTCTCGGTCCGGGTCAGCCAAGTGCAGAGCGCTCCGTGGCGGTGGGGACGCCGTCCGAGCTCTGCGATTAGCTGCGTGACTGACAACGAACGCGTAGCCAAGCGGAGGGGATCGTCAGGCAGGCCTCCCGACCACGCGTCGACTCTGCATTTTTCTAAAACTACTGAAGATTGAAAAAGTGTTAATTAGAAGTTAAAAATATTAATAACTATCCTAAAATCATGAAAATGTAATCAATAACTAATAACTAACCCAGCTTCATTTCCCAAAAGAATCGAGAAGCTGGGAGGAGTAGAGCGGCCGTTCTGGGTTTTCTTCATTTTAATCTTTATTTACTAAATAATTGTTTAAAATTTTTGCAAAAATTATTACCCAGATTGGCCCCTTTAATCCTTGAGTAATATGTAATCGGAGATCTTCAATATTTCCCGGTTAAACTGGCGATTTAAGCCTCTTTTAATTTAAATTTTAATTTTAGACCTAGGCTTGATGTACGTGTATTAATTAATAATTTCCGCCGCTCATCCCCCAGGGATCAAAATTATTTATTAATTCGTTAAATTTTAAAACCCGCAATCGGTATTTTGTAGTTGGAATGAATTGACGTAAATGATTGATTCATTGATAAATTAACACCAGCATGTCAATTCCATTGTTTGTATTTTTATAAGCTACTTAAATTTCCCCAAAAGAAGAGTTACATTGTTTAATTACGAACGCTTTGACAAACAATTTAGTGTTTGGCAAAACGTTCGTCATACCGGCTCAGCTGAGAGTCCCGGCCGGCTTCCTCCAGCCGCTAATGGCTATGGGGCGGAAATCTGAACAATAGGATGATTCATCCTGGGAAGAGCAAACTCGTCGATTCGAACCTCAAATATTCTTTCAATTCGTCACGTTCGGCCTTCACTCAAATTGCTCACGGAAACTTGAGTGAAGGCTCGCGTTCGAAAGTTGAACGGAATATTCGTGGTTCTCAATTCATGGGCTACTGACATACAACAAAATTCTCAAACAAAAATGGAATAGTTCAATTTTCATATTTAAAAATTATTTTTCAACACAATAAATTATTTTTTAACCAAAGAAATAAATAGACACTAACACGATGAAGTTTCAACTAGACAAGAATTATTTTTAGTTAAAGAAATTAATTTAAAATTGAAAAAAACGACTTTTCAACCAAAGAGATCAATTTTGAACTAAAATTATAAATCTTAAACAAAAATAATAGTTTTTTTAACAAGTTAGTTACACTATTAAGTTGTAAAATTAATTAATTTTTAACTGCCAATTCTCTAAATGTAGACCATTTTAAGCCTTCTATTAAAATTCTTTAATTTCACATTACAGTGTAAAATTAATTAATTAATCAAGAATTGGATTTAATGGTTTAAAAAAATGTAAACTGTTATCATAAGAAACACAATTTTTCTAATTTATCATCTCAAGTGTTCAAAATAATATAATTATTAAATAATTTATCGTTAATCAAATGAATTATTATTATGTGACATTACCTAACTATTTAATTCCATATTATTTGAATTAAAATTGATTATTATTATGTTTTCAAAGATTAGGAATTTATATAATAATTAGAGAATGATCTTCAAATTCAATGTATTCTATGTAAGGAGCAGAATTAAATTCTAATCCTTTTGATTTAGCTGAAAGAGAATCTGATAGAAGAGAGAAGGCAGATAGGATAAATAATATTGTAATACGAGGATTGAAGCTAAAGAGTGGGGAAGAAGGGTAGGGAGTGGAAGCTCTGCTACAGAGCATAGGGTGGTTTAAAGGCAAACTAGAGAAAGTTAGGCTGGACGGGAGAAAAGAAAATGAAGTGGCGGTTGTGAAATTGGTGAGCTGGGAAGAAAAAATTGGGGAAATGCGAAACAAAAATAGGATAAAGGATAAGGTTTTCAAACATCAAGATTTGATGAGGAAGGAAAGAGATGTGCAGAGAATGCTAAAAGACAAGGCTAGGAGGGAGAGAAATGAAGGAAGAACGGCGAAGGTAGGGTATCACGACAATAAAATTAGACGAGAAAATGTGGGTATTGGATGAAGAGAAGGAGGTGTTGAAAAAACTGCAGGGGAATTTGTTTCTTGGGGAGTAGGGGGGGGGGCAGGGTGGAGGAGTATTAAAGGTGCTGTACTGAAACGTAGCAAGGGGTAAAGAAGAAAGATGAAGATCTCTGGAGGTATATTCAGGAATTTGAGGTGGTGGGATTGGTAGAGACGTGGGTAGAAAGAGGAAAAGAAGGGCTAGTGGGGGAATTATAAAAGGGGTTAGGAATATATTAGAGAGAATTAGAGAGAAAGTGAAAGGTTGAGTGCAGAAGTAGATATTTAGAAAGATGAAATTAATGGCGAAACCGTGGTGGGATAGGCAATGTAAAACGAGGAAGATAAAGGTGAAAAAAAGTACAGGAAGTGGAAAAAAGAAACCGAGAAAAGGGAGGAGTACGTAGAAATGAGGAAAGAGCAGAATGACGAGGAGATAGAGAAGTAGATAAGTAAACGGGAAAGGTCTAATATATAAGATGTTAAGTTGTTGACCAGGGTGTAATAATATTCTTGTATTTACAAGAAAATTCTGTAAAAAATGAAAGTGTAAGCAAGTGAATTCTTCAAGGCCAACAGGTCGAAAAATAAACGTTTATCTATTTATATATTAAATTTTTCAAACAATTTCAAAATTTAATTCTCTGTACGAAAAAATTAAAAGAAAATTTGAAATTATCTAGGATCAAGTTTTAATATGTTAAAAATTCAAATCTATTACAATGTTTAAATTTCAAACATGTGTGGACTCCTTGAACGTGTTAGTTTATTGCATAATTGAATATTAATATTTATTATTTAATGAAATATTAGTAATTAGTAACCATTTAATTAACTATAAATATAATATCTAATTTAAAATCCCAGGTAATTTTTTTTTTTAGTAATGGTATACTTTTAAAGAATTGGCATCCGAAAATTAATGAATTTTACAACTTAATAGTTGAACCACTTTGTTAAAAGTTGATTTTTTTCTGTTTAAGATTCACTATTTTAGTTGAAGAACTCTTTAGTTGAAAAGTCGTTTATTTTAAATTTTAAATCAATTTTTTGAGCTAAAAATAATGCTTGCTTGTTTAAAAATTTATCATTTTAGCGTGATATTTTTCTCTTTGGTTGAAAAATGAATTATTTTGTTGAAAAATAATTTTTTATTCTGAAAATTCAACTATTCCATTTTTAGTTAAAAATTTATCTTTGTAAGTATAAAATTCTTCTAGGTAATTGGGTAAAAACACGAATTTTCTACAAATTTCAAAACTTCAATTTTTATCAGTTAAGTATTCAACAAAATTCAGCAGTTGAATTGTCAACAGACGAATTTTTTACAAATTCAACTGTTGATTTTCAACTATACTACGTAAAATTCCATAATGCTACCTAGCCATGGTCAAAACATAAACTAAAATCTGCGATAACCTTTTCTAGTTTTAATCTTTTGATTAAAAGTGACATTTCGTTGGAACCGCAAAAAAGTAGATTCCGAATATAATAATTTTAAATCACTGATTACAAAGTTGGAACATTTTTATGTTTGGTATTTTATTCCCCATTAGGACAAGAGGCCCCCCGCTGACAAGGCTCGGCACAGCGCTCTTACTCAAGTCTTCGACCTGAGGGGAATTTAAGTGGAGAGGGTAAGACGAGTAGGTATACCGCGATCAAATGAATACTGCCCAAGCGTGCTAGGTACCTCAACTCTTTAACGCTGAGGTCAGTCAGACTGGACGGGAATACTAACTAATCCAGTTATAGTCACATCGATGAAAAGAGCTGAGGCTGTACTTTTAAGATCTACTCTTTAATTTCCGAAATTGTCAGCTTTTGCACTGATGAAGTTCAAAGAAGATGGGCCACCTCTAAATACTTTTTTTTCGGCAAAAACAAAAAAACCTGCATTCTACAATCGTATAAACTACAGTTATTTGCCTTTTGCTCCTAAAAAACCCAAAAGTGTCTTTTGATGGTTTTAAGTACTTGCTTTAAGTACTTGGAGAACCTTTTTCTCTAAAAGTACAGGCGCCACGACTCTCCTGAGATGAACACTCCGAGGGTAGGCTATTTGTTGTTCGTGTCTTAGACCCCACAACCATCGCTCACTACCATAAGGTATTTTACATGGTCATATACCATAAAGACTTTATTTAAATACGTTAATCTTTCTTTATTGTCTAAAAAATTTTCCTGAGGTGATTTTTTTCTGAGGGATAGAAGGTTCTGCTCCCTACTTCGCATTTTGTCTAAAATAGTTTATAATCAGTGTAATTTATTTTAAAATCAATTTCCTCCAAATGTATGAGTGATTTTACCACCCAAAAATAAAGTAAAAATAAGAGAACTTCGTTTCCATGACATTTAAGGGCTCTACTTACTTTCGAATTTTCCAAAAATCGATTTTAATCGCAGACAGGCTATTTTGGATGAAAACGAGCGTTATGAAGAAACTGAAGGCATAATGTACAGTGCAGGCATCGCTGAATAAGCTCAAGTGAAATTTTTTTACCGATTTTTCGTTAAAAAAATGTAAACGGGTTTTTCTCGAAACAGCGTTTTTGGACGGGTTTTTCATAAAATCCCTGAAACTACTTAACCGTTCCTTACTAAACTTTTACTACATATTATTCACAACTATAACTATAGCGCATAGCATACGATTTATAAAATTTTTATTTGAATTATTATTTGTTTGCAAAAAAAGGTGAAAAATACGCGTTTTTTTCTTGCTTTTCCAAAAATGTCCGCCATTTTGTTAATTTAAAAAAATCAAAAATCGTACGATATTCGCTATAGCCATTCACCTACTGAATCTAAAACCGTTGCGCTTGATTGTTTAAGACCATCCATCCCAAAGGAATCATCAACAGCGCACACCCTCTTTTTTTGTATCTTTTTTCATCCACCATTTTTATGCATCTATATTGACTAAAAAAAAATTTCATGTATTTCGAGAGTGTATTTATTGAATGTAAGAACTTATATATCAGAATCTAAAATTTAAACCTATGAAAATAACCTTATTTTTGCGCGTCTAAAGTGGGTGGACCCCTTAAGGGCATGCTCTTCGGTGACCACGTGACCAAACTAGTCCCCGGTTATGAACATTTTTTTGATGTTCACTGTGTCCACACGGATTGAGATATCGTTTCAAAATTTGACATATTAAATAAAAAGCACTAACGAACGTTTGTATACATCGATATGTTTATAATTTTAAAGAAAGTTCATTTATAATTGAATAAAATAGGATATTACCATTCGAGTTATAGCACTTTGCAGATAATCTTTGTTTGATGCATTTAAGATTTCTTGATTCGCGTATATTGAGCACTGACACAAATTTTAGACTAAATCGTCCAAACATATACAAAAATTAATATAAGCAATAAAATTTGCACATTCGTTGGAAATCAATAAATAAGTATCTGCAGACCAGTAACCTATCATCATTTTTGGAACATTTTTTGTGTAGAATGATTTTCATTTTTTTGGTCTTACAAATAAAAGATAAATTTTGAATAAGTAATATACCAACACCAGCAATGTGCTAAAATTTACTCTTCGGAGTTCTCCAACCAACTTTCATAATTCTTGACGTCGTATTTTTGACTTTGAATCGATCAGCTGATAACTACTGTTGACAGAGAACCGACCAGCGGGACTCACCGTCAGACACGCCTTGTCTTTCGCCCACGGGCGAACATTTATTTTAATTGGTTTTGTTATTAACTTTAAATTATCTCACACCAGTACAAAAAATCCACAAGAATATTTTACCATTAGAAAATTTTAATCATTTTCTGAAGATGCAAATTTCTCAAGATGGGATTTAGACAATTTTTCGAGTATCACATTGTAAGATGTTTCTCGATTTTTTGTATTCGACGCATCTACTTTATCGACGTTAAAAGTGTATTTCCTATTCCTATCGTATTTTACTAAAAAAAACTTTCTTCGTAATTATAAACATTTTGATATATACAAACGTTCCTTAGTGCTTTCTGTATAACTTTCTAAATCCTGAACACGATGTCTCAATCCGTGTGGACATAGTGAGCACCAAAAAAATGAAAATCATACTACAAAAAAATTTCATGAACGAAATTAGTCACGTGATTTCGACATTATCGACGTTCAAAGTTTCTATTTTTTCTCCGCTAGAAATCACTAAAAATATTCCAAAAATAATGATAGGTTACGGGTGTGCAGATACTTATTTGTTGATTTGCAACGAATGTGCAAATTTTATTGCTTATATTAATTTTTGTAAATTTTTAGACGATTTGGTCCAAAATTTTTGTCAGTGCTCAATATACGCGAATCAAAAAATCTGAAATGCATCAAAACAAAAATTATCTGCAAAGTGCTGCAACTCGAATGGTAATATCCTATTTTATCAATTTATAAATAAACTTTCTTGAACATTATAAACATATTGATGTATACAAACGTTCATTAGTGCATTTTATTTAATGTCAAATTTTAAACACCATATCTCAATCCATGTGGACACAGTGAACACCGAAAAAAATGTTCAGAACCGGAGACTAGCTTGGTCCCATGGTCACCGAAGAGCATGTACTTAAAGTGCCCTAAATGGGCTTGATATATAGCAAGGGAAAAATTTTTGTAAAATTAATGTCTAATAAATTTGTTTAAACAATTTTTCGAAACAATTTTAATGCAATCACATTCTGAGAGCTATAACTAATCCCTATATTATGTCAGGCCTAACATTATACAAGAGAAATAAATTTGTAAAATTAATATTTCATAAAAGTGTTCAAAGAATCTTATATGGAACTTCAAACATAACATTCATAGAGGCCTTAATGAGCCAAAAAAATGGAAAAGTAAAAGTCGGAGGACTTTCGGTAAACCATATTTAAGATGCCATAAATGAGTCTGAAATTATTGAAGGGTAATAAATTGTGAAGAATTAATATTTGGTAACGGGTCTACAGGGTAAGCATGGAAAATTTCCCCCATCTCGAATCAAGGTTTATTTCATATTTTCATCCTAAGACATAAAAAAATTTTTAAAAAAACTTCAACCATCAAATTGCATTATTTGGAAGTTATGGAGGGGTATATAATAATAAAAAAGGGTTATTTCTCTAAAACCGCTAGAACATTTTTTGTGAACAAAATATATGTTTTGAAGACCGGTAAGACAATTTACAAAAAAAAAATCAAGAGAATTTGAAGGTCGAAATAACACGTACAAAAATATTTGCATTTTTTGAAAATTTTTTTAAAGGAGATGTTTTTGACTTGCGACAAATATATTTTCACAAAAAAATCTTTGCACCCCCTAGCTTAACATATTTTTGCCCTAAATTGATCGGAGTCATGCGCCATATTTAAAAAAATATATATTTTTTGTATTACCAAGCGCACGAATTAAGAAAACCTCACGTGACAAATGCATTATGATATGCTGTAATTGATGAAAAAAAGTGGGAAAACAACACAAAAAGAAATGAATATATCTACAAAATAACAGCCTACCTCTTTTCGGCAATTTTTCTCATTGTTGCTGTGAGAGGGGTTAAAAATGTGCATGTGTACTAGTTTCCACACCACCCTATAGGTTCAGTACGCGGCGCGTTTATTTTGTTTGAGACAACTCGCTTGTATTTTCTACAAAAAATTAAAATATAAATTTCATTTAAACAGATAGCATTGAAAGACATTGCAAAACTTTGCAATCTTATTTTAATGGTTGCGTTACTAAAGACCAATCAAACAATTGAGAAGAAGAGGATTAAACCTTCTTCTCTATTTCAATAAAACTCAGCCACAACTAACACTTTCAGCGTGTTAGTTGGATCAGGTTGCGTCATCTACGGTGAAGGCCACAATAAGCAATGCCCGAAACCGTGCGTAATTCCAAGTTCCAGTGTATTCATTGTTTGAGACAAATACATGCCAGTAGTTCAGCCATTGGGATATCAAAACCTTGGAAACAATTGACAACTGCATTGTGAAACAAGTGAAAGTCGCTCACAGTGCAACAGTGATCCCAATGTTGGCGAACTTTTCAATGATTGTGTGCTGTATTTTTTAGTATTTTGTAATGGCTTAGAATCTTCAGATTTTCCTTCTTTGTAGAAAATACAAGCTAGTAGGCATATAGACTGCCATTTTAAAAAAATATATTCACTTCTTTTATAGTTGCTTTCCGACTTTTGGTTATCTGTTACAGCATATGGTAATGCATTTGTGATGTGAGGTTTCCATGTGGTAATACGAAAATTAATTTTTTTCAACGATGGCACATCACTCCGTTAAGTTCAAGGAAAAATATGTTAATCTAGGGGATGCAGAGATTTTTTTGTTAAAAAAATGGATGTCGCACGTCAAAAATAATCACCTTGAAAAAAAGGCTCAACTTTTTTTTTTACATTAAGATGAACATTTGACATAAACAGCCTGATACGAGCGGGGGCCGATCTGCCACACTCACCCGGTTATACCCTTTGTTAAACATATTTTTTTAAGTTTAGAAATTAGATTCGGGAAGTTTTAAGTGAGCCCCACATTTATTTTGGAAGATCTTAACAGCCCAACAAAAGTCCAAAATTAGGGCATTGTTGATTTTTTTTAGATTCTCAAATTCGCTGCATATGAATTGGAGGCTGTATGCACAACCATGCAAAATTGATTTTTTTGAGAAAAATAAGAGCCTAAAAATCGGCATCAGTACCCAATGATTTGGCATAAAGAAAATGTTCAAATTCCATTCTTGAGTTGCTAGCGGAATGGAACTTATCGGGCATTTTCACTGAAAATCCTTCCCAGCTTCCTCGTCAGCAAAAAGCCGCGTTTGACTAATCACGCTGTATCGTATGGGCTAAGAAATCTATAACATTAATACAAGTCTGCTCAAATACAAGTCTGCCAAAGCAAGTGTGCCCATCAAATCATGAAAGTTCTATCTCGGGCGAGTGAAGCATGAAGATGCCATGCCCCTTCTCGCATACATAAGAATCTTATCTTATCTTATATTATATATTTTTGGTTAAGTACCGTCAAGTCGTGTGGCGTGCGTTGGTATCCTACCGTTAGGATGCCTCGACCTGTTGAAAATTACAGTACCTATACACTTTCTTTACTTATCACTGTAAAGTATAATGTAATAGCATAATTAACATGATATTTTCTAATTGTTGCATTATTAATAAAATAATATATCTGGTATAAAAATGATTCGCACCAAAGCACCTACTTCAAAACCTCTCTGCATGACTAGATATTCGAACCTACAGCACAAGAGCACGTGTCACAAACCACCAGCACTACTTTCTAATAGTGAGTAGAGGGCAGTGGATGTGGAAAAATCACATCTGGTAATTAAGCAATTTGGAACAAATTTTCCCTCTTCAAGCAGGAATGCATTAATACGTAAAAAGTGAATAGTTGGGAGTGACTTGCCTGGGCGCGGGCACAGATAGGAGAATCCAAACTGTACACGTAAACTTGTAAGATGAAAATCTGATGGTATTATTTAAAACCTACACAGTTGAGAGTCTCTTACCTCTGCATGTGCTCAGTTGGGGGTATCCAATCTATGTATGTGGACTTGTCAGTTAAAAATGTGATCATATTAATTGAGATATGCACAGTTGGGAGTCTCACGTCTGTTCGCGTAGAGTTTGGGACAGTAAAAACATTGACATCAATGCAAATAACTATAAAAATTAAAGAACAGTAATTTTCTCATACGAATTTTAATAACGTTCAAAGCCTAATATTTTGCTGTTTATTGATGATAAGCTTCTATTTGCATAACGAAAAAACTAATTAAACTTAGTATTTTTCAATATCTTCTTTCTCTTTAGTTTTAATGTCTGTTGCCAAAAAATCCCTTTTTTATTATCAAGCTTATGTTTTATCTTTCTGAATCGTTTGAGTATTTCCAATCCATTTTTAACATTTTGGTACAACATAAAGTGAAAATACGGTGATGCAAGCAACGACAAAAGTTTCCATCCCACACGCGCTGGCACCCCAGAAGATTACAATCTAACTGAGTACAGTTAGATTGGAAGACTAAAAATCCTTACCATATTATTAGGAAATTGTGTTCCACCACTGGTAAAATCAGGCGGCATATACGATTTAAAGCGTGCTTGTGCCAATAACTGTTGATCCAAAAAATAGTCTCTCAATAAATACACGCAGCCTCCAAGAGCGTTTACAGCTAACTCTTTACCTTCTGCTGGAGTTAATCCCAAACTATCTCCTATTTTTTTTAATTTAAAAAAATTACATTAATCATGAATAATTTAAACAAGATGATAATCATCAGGTATAACGAACATATTATATTTTTAATGTCTTCTTTAAATACCTGGATTTAGGTAAGGCTCCAGTTCTTTAGGCCACTCAAACTTTGACTCCCCGTTCTTGAAATACTCTTGCTCGTGAAGGTGCTGAAAACAAATAGTCATTTTTACTGGAAGAAAAACAAAACTAGATAGACTAACCTCCAAGACTAACCTCCAAGATTTTCGTAGCCGACCAAAACTGCACATCTTTTTGAAGAGGTTCTTTGATTGCCGATTGGAGCATACCGTTTAAGATATTCATGGTTTTCTGAGATAAAGTACCACGTTCGTAGATTATCTGAAAACTCACATGTTAAACATCTCTAAATATAAATTAAAAATTATATTTTCTATTACTTATTTTCAATAAATTTAACGTACATGAACTGGAGGATAATGGGCGAACAAAGTCAGGAGCCTGGAATTACAACGATCATCCGTGAATTGTCCAAGGTAAAAATCGCCAATCGTTGTGTCTAAGAAGCAAACTCCATAAGAAGGTGTTTTTTGCCCATTGTACTGCTTTTCCGTCAGAGCCAATAAATAACTAGAATTAGGCACAGCTGCGTCTACATCCTGGGCAGTATAGACTCTAGTACCTCTTGAACTAATTTGACATATCTCTCGCTTTACTACTTTGTCAAACTTGGATGGCCTGCTCACTATACATTAAATTTCACATTAAAAAATGTCACTGATCCGAAAGTCATAATTTTTTTAACAGTAATATCAGTAATAAAAATTGAAAATATTGGAAAAAGCTAAAAGATATTCGAAGTAAAATTATTTCAAGTGAATACAGACAATTGACAAAATTTAACCGCATGATCTTAGAAAGGCGCATAAAGTCTGATCGCTGTTAGTGGGAAGGCCTCTCGACATTTATGAAAATATTCAAAAATTTTAAGTTTTGAAAGATATTATTATTAATTTTTTTTTAGGTAAGTATACGAAAATGGTACCAATATTTTAAATCGCAAAGTCTATCGACGCAAGTTTAAGCTATCAAAAACTTCCAGCGGATGAAATATTAATTACAATTTGTAGAAGTTTTCTGTAAAGTTTCATTTCAATTGAACAAAGTGTTAATATCTTGTTCCGCTTTGTTTTTTGATTTTTTTAGCCTAATCTTTTACACGTACCTAAGTACGAATCTATTCTGAAGATATGTAAGTTCAAATTTTTTATAATGTTTACTATTTCTGCTTTGTCTGTCTTTACAAAATATTCCAAGAAAAATATATAGAAATAAAATATGTACAAGCAAGATAGAGAAAGAAAGAGAAAGAAATACAGCATAACTATTACTTTATTCCAAACTTTTACTCGGGTGAGCCCGGTTATACATTATAGCCAGGGACTAAGTCAAGTGACTAATGTGACTAGGATGTTATAAGTCAACCCAATACGATGCTTGAAATCTCCTGCACTGTTTTTGTAGGTATACAATGACGAGCGGCCGCGAGCGTTGGAGGTGACAACAGTCACCTCTGGATGCTTTCTTAGAGCTACAAATTGCCACTCCACAGGTTTTCAGTCGCTCGCTACCTGATGGTGAAGAAAGTTTTTTACAATGTGACAGGTGTTTAATAAACCCGCCTTTTGAGCTGCTGCCAATACCCTACGGACTCCTAAATGTTCAAGATGTTCAGTGCTTCTTGAATGTACATTGCCTGTAGCTGAAATCACAATGGGATGGATAGATGCATGATTCACATTCTTCCATATGGCCTTCACTTCATGCCTTAATTCGCTATACTTGTGGATCTTGGTTGTATAGGTTGACTCCAAATTTCGTTTAAGTGGGCAAGCAATGACGATGATGTAGAATCTTCCACCCTTTTTTTCTCGCGTGACGATGTCAGGTCGATTGGCCCGGATGTAATGATCCGTTTGGATAGTAACATCCCAATATAAGCTGTAATCTTCGCTTTCTAAAAAAGCCAATGCCATGTATCTATTGAAAGGCATCCATTCTTTTAAGAGTCCTAGGTTTAGGGTAAGTTGTTGATGTATCATGCCCGCTACATCATTATGTTTGTGAGTATATTCTATCTGAGCCATTACGTGACAGCAGTCAATAATGTGCTCCATGGCTTTGTTGGTATCTTCACATAAGCGGCACCGCTCAACCATGTCTTGATTGTAACACGAGTTTGCGATAATCCCTGCTGCTGACAGTCTTATCCTGTATCACAATGACGAATCCTTCCATCTCTGGATACAGAACACCCTTTCTTAGCTGATATTTAAGACCCCATCTGAGGACAAATTCAAGGGTGTGTAGTCAAGATCCGCTTTACAGATGACGCTGTTAAACGTAATATTTCGTTTGCTGTTAAAATAGTCTCGCAACTGTATAACTTGTGACTAACACAGTTTCTTGACATCTAAAACGTCCCTACCCCTATATGCCGTGGTAGAACGAGCCTTTCAATCGCTGATTCAATTCAATTCAATTCTGTTTAACTTTTCAAGGTCCGTGTTAGACCATTTGATGACCCCAAAGTAGTACGTAAGGATAGGGATGGCATAAGTGTTGATTGCCCTTATTATGTTTGCAGAGTTGCAAAAACTCTTCATATTTAATCTGAGTCTCATAGTGAAGGCAGTCGTTAGGCTTATCTTAACTATCGTATGCTGAATACACTTAAGATTCAAGAATACCCAGATATTTATATGATTCGTCCGCAGCCATTGCCTCGTTGTCATTTCCGTACTCGTTTTCTAACTCTGAGGTCCCTAAATCCCTTCTGATTTAATGCACTGTTCTGCATTTATCTATTCCGAACTCTATGTGGGACTTCCCAACACCAGCGATCAGACTTTATGTGCCCTTCTACGAACCAGCGGTTCAACTTAGATAAGTTTATTTATGATTCTAAAGAAGCATATTTGAATAGAAGGTACTCGGAAATAATAAGAAATAAAATCAAGTCCTGCAATCAAAAGGAAGATCTGGACATTCGCGCGTTCGCAACAGAAATAAAATAATTATTTGATGAATCAATGCCACGTCCAAGCTTAGAATAGCAATGGGGGTATTGCATGAATTTAAGATAATATATTTTTGGAATACTGCATGAAATTCTAAAAACCTAAGTGCATTCAAAATTTTTTTTGAATATTTCATTTTCAAAAAATAAAAATACTGTAATCCGCTTAAACAATCACTGCAGCTGCTTCATTGACTAATGAAGTATCTAGCAGACAGCAAGCGAAAATTCAAATTACGATTTCTGAGAGATTTCTTTACTTAAAATTCCTGAAAAGCAGCAGCCAGTCGTAACCAAACCTCACTAAAAAGACAATTTTGCTTAAAATATAAAGTCTAAAGAAGTTAGTTATGAATAATGTTATTCTCGTGGAAGGAAGACAAACTTAAGACTACAGTGTAGGCAGGTACGTATAGGCCTGTCTTAAGGCAGTCTTAAAATGTTCTTTTCTGGTTCCCAAAAGAATACAGTCCTTTTGTCCCCGCCGCCAGTCTCTTGATACATACATCTATCCTTATTTCAGAGAGAGAGAGAGAGAGTCTATTTCAATGCCCTAAGAGTGGCGCAGGTACAAGCTGAATGATACATACCAGAATAAGACAAAACGTTATTTGAAACTGGTCTCAAAATGGTATTAAATTGGTATTTATTTTCAAGAGGACGGTAACTTTAAAGTTTAAAAAATATACTTCTTAAACATTAAAAAAAAATTCAAACTTAATTGAAAAAACTTTCCTTTCGAAATTACCTTCATTTTTTAGCGTTATTTTGATTTAATATACAAAGTTTATATTACGAGGAATGCTTTTGCAAATGTTACAGTTAGAAATTTTAGGATGCGAATGGGAAACAAAATGATCAAAATCAAAAAGTAAATGTAAGAAATGAAGCATTTTAGATAAAGATAACATTAAAATAGAGAAAAACAGTTTTAAAAAAAGTGTACACAGAAAATCACAGTAAACCAAATACACTCGAACTCGAAAAATACGAGAAATTCGGGAATCGGGAACTCCAAAGATATGAGCGTGAAAGGGGCTTACCACTCCTGTGACGTTTAGATTTCCGGGTTACGAGTAGGGATGGTCGAATCGGTTCCAGTTCCTTTGAAGAACCGAGTCTTAGTGACAGATGCAAAAAAAAATCGATTTTAATAAAAAGAGGTTATGAATTCTGAGTTCAGAGAAATCAATCATTTTTGTTTGTCCCAATGATTAATCTCGTCTCTGTCGAGTTTTAAAATGAAATTTTTCTTATTTCCGACAATGTGACTTAAAATAAAATCACTAAATTACCAAAAACTAATTCAGAATAATCAATTACTGCACTGATAAATATTATATCATAAATTTTTGTAATAACTTGAAGAAGACCTGAACTACAATTACTAATTAATTACTGTACAAATATTATAAAATACATAATATTGTATAAAAATAATCAAATCATATTTAAACTATTAAAACTAATACTTTTTCGTTAAACTAAAACTTCTAATTATCTTTTTACTAACATTTTGAAACATTGAAAATGCTAAATTCAAGAAAAAATCTTGTTTTATGAAGTCAGAATCAATAACGTTTTTCGCATGAAAATCAAATTTTTTATCTTTTACTCCAAAATTCTAATTTAGGATTAAAAATTACTTTGGATACATTGTCCAATCGTTATTTATCATAAATATTAAATCTTAATATTTACATAATTCAAAATTAGCGCGCTAACTGTGACCACAGTGACAACAGTGGGTTGTCGGTTCGGCGTAAGCGCATTTTAAAAAGTTCCCAAGATTGGGGACACTGTCTGAGTTGTGAGGTCGCGAGCAATATGACGTCACTGCAGGCAGTATCAAGTCTACGCATGAGCATTTCGATGCGCACTATTAGGTATTTCCATGGACATAGGAATAAGAGGGGACTATCTACATGCTCTCTAACTAGGGCGCGGGGATTGATCAGAAGTTACAGGAGGGAGGGGGTTCCGCCAACTTGAATTGCAAATTCTGTGCGGGAAATTTGAACAAGGAACACAGAAATGATCATAAGTAATAAAAATAATCTCAATTATGAACGATATAGATGGAGTAGTCAAATGAAGAATTAGAAAATAATAAATGAGGAGTAAATAAATATTAAAATAATATTATGAAATATAATATTGAATATTCAATATAAAGAAATAATATAAAAAGCAAATAAAAATAAAAAATAAATTGAGAAAATTAGTCAGTAATACATAATATCGAACTGTATCATGATAAAGAAAAAACACCTTTTGTTCTTGCCGGAATATAATTATTTTAATAATGAAGTATTGCGATGTAAGCTCCTACAGGTACTCCGATTCTGTCCGCCCATTCCTGTTTTTTAACTGGATCATTCGGAAACCTTTCATATAATGTTTACAATAAGATAATAAACAAATCTGTTTCGGGTTAAAAGTAGCTCTAGTTTGTTAGAAATAATTTACACACATTATTATAGAATTAAATAAATGATTTAACATTAATACTGCGTAGAAACTTCAGCATTCGATTTTTAATACGCTGCGATTTTTAATATTTTTACAAATGTTAAAATCAAAGAAAGCAAGCATAAGAACTTCTGATCTCTCTAAGTTTGACAGGTTATGTATAACTGAAAGCGTTTACAAAAATTATGTCACACGGTTTTCTTAAGTTCAGGTCCACGATTATAAATTGCACAGTTACGGTTTTTTTATATTTAACATATATTTAGGTTATATGTACAAAAAAAATGATCGCAGATGTACACAATATATGTA
>NC_046664.1:130830711-130895832 GCF_010883055.1 Belonocnema kinseyi | reverse complement strand
ATTTTGACCATGAAATATAACGGCCTTCCCCTCTGTCAAACCAACCCCGCAATGAGATGCCTAGTCCCCTCTTATTCCTATGTGCATGGGTATTTCACATAGTGACGTCAGTTGGCAAGATATCTACCCACCGAAGGCCAAGCCATTACACTAATTGCATGCAAAGAAACTTTTTTTCAACAAAAGATATATAGTTTAATGACCAAATTTAATTTTATAAATGAAAATAAAAATTGTATTCCTTTAACAATCTAAATTTTATAAAAATTAGTCTTTTTATTTGCAAAATTAACTTGCATACTAACCCAACGAATAGCGCTAAATTTGCGGTCTCTTATGAATATTTTTTTTTTATATTAACAAATTAATTATATATATTTTATATTAATTTTATGTATAAACTATACTAACAAATTGAATTTATATTAACAATAGCTTCAAAAAATAAATTTTTAGTGAATGCTTATTCTTTTAGTTCCAAAAAATGACTTTGCGCATGCTCAGCCGAACACTGCGCATGCTTGTCCGATTGCATAAATATGAAATCAAAACTCAAAATCGACCATACGGTAGTCGGTACGGTTATACGGTTATCAATTATCGAAGAACTTTAAAATTGTTAGTGATGGCCGTGCCAAGTAAAGTGTGGTTGTATTTTAGGAAATTCGAAAACGGTGTTAAGGTGCGATTCAAGCAGTACCAAAAAGAGATAAGCTTCTCTAGTAACACATCGTCACTTGCAAAACAACTAAAACAAGTTCACAGTATTGAATTATCCTCTTCAAGTTCTTCGACCAAGAGGAAAAGATCCAAGAATTGGACCCCCGGCTCTTCAAATAATCTATCCGAAGAAGAAAATTAAAATAATTATGCCATTCCTTCAAGCACTTGTCAGGTAAGTCTTTTAAAATGTATAGTTTTTTCATTTAAAGTCTTTAACATGTGATTTTAAAAATATATTTAACGTATATGTATTTTACATCTGACAGTTTTTGAACAACATTTTTTATTATTATGATTTCTGAGAAAAATACATATTCTGTCAAACAGTAATTTAGAATAATAAAAATAATGTCAAATAGAATTTTGAGAAAAAATATGTGAAATCATTGTTGTCGGAAAAAATATACCAAATGCAAATAATTGAAATAAATATTATATATATATTAATTATTTTTATTTGGCATATTTTTTTCTCAAATTTCTACTTGATATTATTTTTATTATCCTAAATAACTGTTTGATAAAGGCTGTAACATTTAATAGATAGTAAGTAGAATAACAATAATAATAATAATTTAGATTTGTTCATTGAAAATGATTAAAATGTAAAAAATCATTTTTTTAATTAAATGAATTTTTACAATATTAATCAATTAATTGTCTAAATCAAATTTTATACTACAAATTTTCAATGTTTACGAAAAAAAATTAAAATGAGACAAAATAGGGGGGAAAATTTATAATTGTATTGTTTGTGAGGCAAAGTAAAGAAATTAAATTCTGACGTTACGGCTTTTTCTTCAACAGCTTTTGATTAAATTATTTCGAATAAACATAAATTTAATTCAAACATAAAGAAGACCAAAATAAATATCCCATTAAAGCAATATTTTTCAAAAAAGAGTTAAGAAATCAAAATTAAAAGAAGTATTTTTATGAGGTTAAAATTTTTTTTTACTATAGGTGTGTGTAATGTTTTTTTTTAGTCTTAAAAACTTTTTTAAGTCTTCATTGTAGAACAATAGGTAAAAAGTAAGAGAGGAATTATGATACAATTAAAATGTAGATTACATGAATAAAGTAGTCAAGTTTTCACTGCTGATTTGTTGGAATTATGGTTCAATGAAATTTTTTTAAATTTTACAATAAAAATCACAAAGAATTCATGTTGCAGGCGAACGTTTATTTGAAATTACATTTCAAATTTATACATTACACTATAAAAGTAATAATGGAAGACAAATTACAGTTGAAAAAAGAAGATAAGTTCATTTTTCTTTCAAGTTTAGAACTCTTAACAGCCTAAATTCTGATTGGTAAGTTATGCGCCTAGCCAGGCTTTTTCTAGCATATTTATTTTCAATATATTTTCCTTTTATTTAGCTTGGTTACAAATTCTTAGACGAAAGAGAAATTTTGTACAACCGGGTGCAATGATCTGAATATTTGTTTCATTTCCTCGAAAGTATCAAACGTAGCTTCGTTGACGTAGATGAGAAAGTTTTCTTTATATTCTTAATTAAAAAATCCTATTTTCAAAACAAACACTACACGAAAATATATAATGAAAGATTACCTCTTCTTAAGAATACGTTAAATGTTTCGCGTTTCGTTACATATTTCCGATTCCGGTTTCGCGGCGGCCAGTGGAGGGGGTAACGTGACACAACTCTCCCTAGAGGAACTCTATCACTTCAAAAAAGGTGAGGCTGTGTAATTTCAAATTTGCAGGAGGTTGTGAATGTCAAGGGTGCAACTTAACGCGGCAACTGAGCGACGATGTATTAAACGTTAGAAAATATCTTTTCTTTCAGAATAAACTTTTGAATTATTTTAACTTCCTTTGAGTCATTTGAATTCCGCATAATTCAAACGAATTCTTAGTATTTTTCTCTTTTGAATTCTTTTTCTAAGATTTAATGTCTCACCTCTCAGTTACCATGTGAAGTTGCATCTCGCTAGAGACGTGAGAAATCTCCTGGAACCATTGTGGGAGGTAACCACAGAGGTGTGCGCTGAAAAATCCGTAACTTTGAGCAAATGTAGCCCGCCAGCCTCGATCGTTTACACAGTAAGTAATATTTTGGTTTTTATATTACCCTTTTCAGGACCCAAACAATACAAATTTAATGTTGATTATAAATTATTTTTATATTTTTCAGAACCTAGAGCATTATCCTGTGAATCATCTTGGTACTTTTAATCTAAAATATAGATTACTCAGGGAACTTAAAACGAGGATTCGCAATCTGGAAAAAGTAGGGATCGCTGTGATCGCTACTATCTTCGATCCCCGTTTCAAAAAACGCCACTTCCAGAGTGCTCTGAATGTGGGAACTGCTGTTTTGACAATCGGTAAATATACACTTGGTTTACTCTGATTCATTTATTTCATATATTTTATTGGAAATTCGCCTTTTTTAGTAGAAAATCGACTTTTTTAAAAATTCATCTTTTTGGTTGTAGATTTGTCCTTTAATTTGAAAATGTATGCCTTTTTTTGAAATCCAACTATTATTGGTTGAGAATTCGTATTTTCCGGTTAATAATTCTATTATTTGGTTTTCAATTAAAATGTATAATCTTTAGTAATTATAAATATAATATAACACTAAGTGCTTTTTTGTTTGTTTCAGGAAATCTAATCAAATAAAAAGCCAGGGTGCAAGCGAATCCCGAACTGGAAGCTGGCCGTGTAACACTAGCACCGCCAGCTGGTGTTAACAAAAAGAAAATATGGATCGACCATAATGCCAAGAGGACTGAACAATCTCCTGACACCGACCAGGATGAAGCAGGAGGTATAGCAATAGAGCTTCGCCAGTATTTAAGCAGGCCTGTTGTTCCACAGGAAACCAACCCTTACCAGGAGTGGGACAACATGAAGTCGCAATATCCCCGGCTCTACGAACTGGCCATGGAATATCTGCCAATCCTCGCAGCTTCAGTTCCGTCGGAAAGGCTTTTCTCGAAAGCAGGCCTTTTAGTAACGAAGCTACGAAACAGGCTTTCAGCGAAACATATTAACCAGTTGGTATTTCTTTCGTCAGTTGAACGGTAATTTTGGATGTGTTGAGATGCATAAATTTTAAGGTTAAAATTGTAAATACGGCAAATACATGTAACAACTGATGTAATTAGCAGACGGGTTTATTCATAAAGTGATTAAAAATAATAAAAATTTAATAATCTAATTATTATATATTAATTTAATTTTTATTAGTAATTTAATTATTCTTTGTTTAATTAATTAATTAATATTATTTAATTAATTTTATTATGATTATTTAATTATTTTAATTATGCGCGGGCTTTTTAACATATGCGCAGAAAAACGTGGGATGGGGAACGCGAGGAACCGGAACCGAGTCCTGATAAGAATTAAGCAGTCAAACCAGGCCCCAATTTTAAATTTTTTAGTCCACATTTAAAAAATAAAGTTAAAAGAAATGGAAAATGATCAGTTCTCTTCACGTGAAAGACCGTCGGTCGTTAAAGAAAACAAGTTTGTCAACTTGGAATCTTTGAGTGCTGGGTGAAGGCAACTCGAGGCCTGAGGCGCAACTTTGATTGGGGCCCTTAGAGATAAATCGGGTAAATAGAACGATTTGAATTGTTTACAAAAATGGAAACTACAATTTTCGATTTGACTAAAAAACGTCGAAATTACCTCAATATTTTTCAAGCACAATGTAACAGACCAACTGAACAGCTGGCAATCAAAAGGGAATACGCCCAAAACGCCGTCGTCTCAGTTGGTCCCTGGGTCATCTTTCTCACTTCTATCTTTTTTAAATATTACCTATTTAAAAAAGTGTTCGATACTTTGTTTTTCTTTCAAATATAAAATACTTCGAAATCAGAAGAAAAAATAATTCCGTAAAGAAACGTGTAGTGCAAGAACTTGCTTGCAGGTTAAAAGCGATTCGAGTCTCACGAAGGTCGGATGAAAAATATTTATTTGCTTCCTCCTTGCATTCTTAATCATTTTATTAAAAAAATTTTTAATCGTTCTTTTAAAAAATGAAATGCATTCTTAATCAACTTAAAATGTTTTCGAATTCTTTTTCCTTAAATATTTTTCTTTAAAAACGCACAAATTTTTTTAATCATATAAATTATATTTGTATTATTTTCGTGATAAAAAAGAATTATGTAAGTATATGGGTAATTGCCAAAAGGTTAACAATTTTTTAATCTTATTTTCAGGAATTCTTTTCATCAATTTGATTATTGGACGTTAAAAAGGGATTCTACATTGGATTGTTTTCCTATTTAAATATCCTAAATTTTAATTTTGCTGACTTGGATTGGAGGTCATTTTTATTTCAGGTTTGTTTGGGGCTAGTTTGCCTTTTAAACTTTCACTTGATTCTCAGTTGTCAGTGAGATAACATCGTGGTAGGTGTGCTGTTCCTGCTAGCAAAAAATTTTATTTTCATTTTATTTTATTTTGATATTATTTTATTTTAATTTTATTTATTTTTTATTTATATTTTTTCCATTTTATTTTATTTTTTTAATATTTATTTTATTTTTATTTTATTTTATATATTATTTTGCCTTGATAAGGGTGTTGTATGAGTGCCAAAACATTGTGATTATTACATATTTTTAAAAAATTCTTTTTATTAGGATTAAATAAAAAAGAGAAGGAAGGGGATTTGGTTGGTTGCCTTCTCATTTTTCTTTCCTCCTTTTTATTTTCGTCCGAAGTAAGGATGAATCAATTTCTTTTCTTCTTTTTTTCTTTTTTAGGAGGAAAGGAGGGGGCGGGGTGTTTCCTTTTTTCAGATTCCAATAATATCCGCATTAAATTTTCTATAATCAACGACATTTTGAAAGGAAATTTTCTACAATCATTGAATTCATTGACTGAAAAACTTAATTTTGTTAGTTTTATTTAGAAAAACTTAATTTTATTATGTTTTTGTAAATACAAATACTTATAATATTCTCATTAAATCTATACTTAATTATTTAAAATAGCAACATTATATGCGCGCTACAGTACGCGAGAAGCATCGCATGGCCCATCAATAATATAAAAATATAAAGAAGGATACTTTGATTTTAATATTAAAATGTATAGTATGTATGTTATGTATGTATTCAATCTCTCCCTTTTACGGGTTTGAGGTCCTCCACTCCCTGTACATATATTTACAATCCTATCCTTAGTCTGACTTAACTACTACTTATATTCTACTCTTTCGCATTACGTAGGATGAACAATAGTCATATTCGTAAAATTAATTCTTAAAATGAGCGAGCTTCCACGGCTTCCGTGTTCTCTTACCATAAAAAATGCATTTTTCACGATATTGCAAACAAATTACGTTTTTTACTGTCCTTTTTCAGGATTACCCGTTTGGCTCTGCCCTACTCCCTTGCTTCTTCCAATTTCTTCATCCACTTCACACCCTGTCCACTACCATCCAAGATCCATCTTACACACGCATCCACACTTAACTGTCCCTCTTCCTCTCCTGTACATCCTTCTAATACATGTGCACATGACTCCATTTCGTATCCGCACACTTTACATAAATTCTCCTCTCCATCCATCCAATATCGGCATGCTCTCACTCCTTCTGCCATTCTAAACCTTACAACCCTACTCCATTTTTCTTCCTTTTTTATTTTTTGCAGAAATTCTGGTTCCGTCAACCCTTTGACCATCATATACCATCTATTGTACCCTGAATCTATTATCTTTGTCCATCTCTCTTCTCCTTGTTTAACAAATAGCTCTAACTCTATATCCTGCCACTCCATAACCTCTTCTCGTATATTACAAGCCCTTCTCATTTTTCTCCTTTCCTCCTCCCATTTTGAACTTCCCATTTTCCGCTCATGCATGCTCTCTACTTTCCTATGTTCCTTCCATCCCCAGAGCGCCATACCATAACACAACACCGCCCAAACCAACGCATCAAACAACCAGACACTCATTTTCCAATCGTTCTTAAACCTTCACTTTCCTATACCCCATACTGGGCCCATTGCTTTACTCGCACACTCAATTCTTTTCCTCATCTGCAGTTCGTTTCCCCCTTCTGCCTCAAACCAAAAACCTAGGTAACAGAACTCCTCCACAATTTCCACTTTTTGTCTGTTCATCTTCGAAACATAATTTATTTTGCTCTTTCTATTTCTGAAGCACATCACCTTTTCTCTTATCTACGTTCACCGTCAGATCTTTTGCTCCCACATACTCTTCGAAGATTCTTATCACTAGGTTCATTCCCTTCTCATCATCTGCTAACAGAACTACATCGTCCGCGTATGCTAGAGAGTATAGTTTGCTATTGCCCAAAACCGTTCCTCTTTTACTTTTCTCCTTTAGCTTCTCTTCTAAGCCTACCAGCAGGATATTAAATAGTAACGCACTCAACGGGCACCCCTGCCTTAGACCTCTGTCTGTCCAGAAAACCTGTCCTTTTTTTTCTTTCCTATTTTCACCCTAATCCTAGGTTCAGTAAAAATTTCTTTTATCCTCTCCACCAAGTTTTCCTTTACACCCCTCTCTTTCAATGCCTGCCATAGCACTTTTCTGTTCACTGAGTCAAACGCTGCTTTGAAATCTACGAACAAAGCGACAAGTTTCCCTTTCTTTCTCCCCAAATTTCTGTTAACTAAGTAGATAAGGACGTGGATGTTGTTTATAGTTCCCATCCCTTTTCTAAATCCCGTCTGATTGTGTCGAATACTTTATTTTTGTTCTACCTGACTCTCCAACCTTTTTCTTAACATTTCTGCATATATTTTATAGCCGACTGACATGAGAGTGATCCCTCTGCATTCCTCTACCTGTTTTCCTTCCTCTTTCTTGACAAGCGGTACCACCAAACCCATCATCCACTCTTCAGGCCAACCTTCCCCTTTCCAGACCTTGTTGTAGATCTTCCCCATCCCATCCCTAATCCCTTCTCCTTCATACTTCATCGCTTCGTTTTCCATCCCACCTTCTCCTGTCGCCTTGTTTCTTTTTAGCCTATTTATTGCCTCATCCACTTCTTCTCTTGTTATCACATTCCCTTCCTCTATTTCTCCTTGGACTATCCTACACTTTTCCCCTTTGATCTTATTTTGCGCTCCCCCTAATAGACCCTTGAAATAATCTGTCCATTCCTTCATTTCTATTTCTTCGTTAAGACCCTTCCTTTCCCCTCTATCCCTATTTATCACATCCCACACCCGACCTTCTTTGATCGCTTTTTCTACCTCTGCTTTATATTCTTCATTTTTCCTTTGTCTTTTTCTTTCCAGCATCTTCTCATGTTCTTTTTTCCTCCTGTTATACTCTTCCTTCTCCATTTCCCCTTTTCTCCATTTTCTTACACACTCTTTCATTCTCTCTTTACTCTCGCAGCATTCCTCGTCCCAACAGCCTCTCTTTCCCCCTACGACGATGTCAGGGATGGGATGTATTGGGAAAAAGAAGAGAATATAAAGTTTATAATATGTGAACGGGAGGAGGAAACATGAGAGCATGTATGGGAAGGATGTAGGAAAGTAATGGAAGATTGAGGAAGCTGCAAGAGAATGTGGTTAAGATTCCAGGGGAGGATGGATTAGGAGAAGAATGGATAAAAGAGTCGAAGGTTGCCAGAGGAGTGAATGTTAAAGAATGAAAAAAAGCATGTGAAAAAAATGGCAAATTGGTGCTCGCTTAGATTAGAAGCGTCAATATTTTAAGTAATGGTAATGTAATATCGTAAGTGGACTAAGATGCATTCGTGTTCTCATTCTCTCTCTCTCTTGCTTGTACTCTCGCTTTCAATCGCTCGCTCACTCGTTCGCTGGCACGTCCTAAGTTGCGCTATCACAGCAAATAGAAATAAGGAGTTAGATATAAGACTTTATGTAAATAGTTGTAAATAATTGCAAATAGTAAGGATAAACTATATAGGAAAATATGTAGGAGGAAAGATTGTAAGGAATGGAAGTCATGTAAGCCCTCAGGGGACACATACTGAATACAGAAGAAGAATAACCTTTCTTTGAAATTATAAACACATTGATGTATACAACCGTTCTTTAATGCTTTTTACTCAATCTGTCAAATTTTAAACACGATATCTCAATCCGTGTGGACGCAGTGAGCACAGTTTTTTTTTTTTTTAATTTTGTACATTTGTTTCTTCTCGGATAATTTTGTTCGAATTTATTACGCAAACGAAATATACAAACGCAATTTATTGTCTCATTTCCTAAATTCCAAACTTATATCCTTGCCTTTGGACATGGTGAACGCCAAAAAAAAGTTCATATCCGAGGACTGTTTTGGTTAATGCGTTAGTATGCACGCAAGCCTATTACGTGCACGCGCACGTTAGTTTCAAGGCAGCGCGCACTCGCGCGCGTCTGACTTTCAAATAGTGTAGGGTTAGAGCGGGAAAATTCAGCTCGCTCCTTTGGAATTGGGAAGTTCGTAACCATGGAGCGCTCGTATCTTTGAAAATCGAAAATCAGAATGCGAATGAGGAGCGAAAACACCAACTGTGATATCAAAATCAGCAATACAGACCGGAACTAAAACAAAGATTTTCAAATGGAAATCCTAGACAAAGCCATTTTCAATGCGATTGCTGATATACTATAAATCAAAATAACGTACACGGTGCTTATTAAAGGCTGAAAACAGCCAACGAAATCGCACATCGTCAAACATCTAGACACATATACAAATGATTGGAGTCAAATAGGATTTCACGTGACAGATTTAAAAGATCATAATTTTAAAATGTTAGTGGACGTTAATTAGTTAATACGTTAATGGCCACGAACAGGCAAAATAAAAAAAATTTTTTTTAAAAAACAGTTATTAATCCCCACCAAAATAGGTCATTTGAAAAAATATTTGTGGTTAAATAGAATTACCACAAATTCAAATTCAGAAACCGGTAATGAAAGATACCGATCAACATACCTATATGAAGAAAGAGAAAAAGAAATATTCCTATCAAAGCTTGCGAAATCACATGCAAGGAAGTTACAAATTTACAAATTTACTGAGTACAGGGGCATAGTGCCCCAGACCTTAACACGCGAAATACAAACGACGCAACACTGACACGAACTAAGGTGAGAGTAAAAGTAGAAAAATAAATAAGGATACAAATAAAATAACCAGTAAGGACAGAATTAACAATTAAAAAATTTAATTAAAAGAAAAATTAAAAATTTAGGAACAGAACTGAAACCGACCCAACGATCTAAGCACGTACTAAATGTACTGGGCCATCTAACAATTAAGCATTGCTATTATCATGTATCCCCCAAAACTTCAAATTTTATGTATGAATTTATTTTTAAACAAAGAAAGATGTAAAACGGTCCTGAGTTTATGGGCGTGCGCACTAGATATGATCAGTATGGTATAAACAGTCGGGAACGGTGACTACGTGTATGACATTCTCTATAATAAATAGCATAGTATAATATGTAATATATTTGTTGTTTATTAACAAAAACGACAAACTCAATCGGATTCCTAAATCATTTTAAAAGAAAATGTAAGTGGTAAAAATATGAGTGCACACGAGTTCGCTCCCGCGAGATACCTTTGCGTTTGATAGAGTTACGTTCTGCACGCACACACTGTACAGTGTACACTAGGGTGGCTCGAAAAGGATTTTCTTTTTTAGAGAGCAACGACCCCCCCCCCCCCAATTCCATTACAAATCCGAAAAAAGAAATTCCCTAATTTTTTTCCCCCATGTAAAATGTATGGGGAAAAATCACTTTTTTGAGTTTATGGAATAATTTTTTAGGGTTCGAAAAAATGTGACGGGTAAGTATGGGGACCTGTAGAGAATTATCCCACGAAGAATTTCATGTATCATATATATGGGTTTGACACCCCTAACATACCCCCACGAATACCTGAAAACTACCCTTAAAACAAAAAATGTCAATTCTTCATGAAATCGACAGTTTGAGCACTGTATTCTGGTCTTTTTTTACTTGAAACTATTAATATTGGTCTAATGGAATATTTATTAACATTGGTTAATTAATTTTTAATTATTTAAACAAATGGAATTTGTTTAAATATTTTTTTCGAAAATTTATTTTTTTCCCCTTAAAATTATTACAATCAGTCTACTAGAATATTTAATAAGATTGGTTCATTGATTTTTAATTTGTTTTTTCCCTAAAAATGATTACTATTGGTCTAGTGGGATATTGATTAATATTAGGTCATTCATTTTCAATTATTTAAACCAAAGGAATTTGTTTAAATAATTTCGTTTCGATTTTTTATAAATAAAAATTATTACTGTTGGTCCAGTGGAATATTTATCAGAAATATTTAAGTAATAATTTTTATTACATTTTTTAAAAATAAAATGAATCAAACAATGTTGATAATTATTCCACTGAAGAAATATGAATAATTTTTAATAAAAAAATTATTTGCAGAAATTCCATTTGTTTAAACAATTGAAAATTAATGAACTAATTTTAATAAATATTCTGATAGACAAATAGTAATAATTTTTAGGGGGAAAAACGAATTTTCGAGGTAAAAAAAATATTTAAACAAATTCCATTAGTTTAAATAATTGAAAATTTATTAATCAAAGATAATAAACATATCCACTAGATCAATATTAATAGTTTTAAGTAAAAAATACGAGAATGCAGTGTTCGAAAGGTCGATTTCATGAAAAATTGTCATTTTTGGTTTTAAGAGTAGTTTTTAAGTTCGAAAGCCTTTGCCGTTAACAAAAATATAAACGTCAGATTGAAATTCTATAAACTATTTTTAATTCAAATATAACTACGTTATAATAGATTTATAATTCATGGCTTTTATTATATTTAAAATATTGTAACTAAAAAATTTGAAAGTGAATCGTTTGAAATAGAAAGCCTTGAATCGTTAAAACTTCAAAGAGTTTTTAAACCTTACACGTTACAGGTGTAATTGTTATATTTAAAAATGTTTAATTTGTCAGTGGAATTGTTGAATTGTCCATTTATAAATAACAATTGAACACTCAATCTTTCGAGAAGATTCAAAATTAACGCAATCCTGAAAATGAATTTAAAAATGTTCAAACGAAGAGTGTGTACCGAACATGCTCGGCTATGCGTACAGAAATTTCGGTCTAAATAGCTACGGCCTAAGTTGAAATTAAATTTAGATTTTTGCAATATTCAAACAACAAAATTTAAAAGGTTTTTAAGAATTGTGAAAGGCTTCAAAAAAATACATTTTCTTGTGACACCTAGTTATGTTCAAAATTATTTTTTTATTTTGAAAAATTATTTCAGAATATTAAAAAGATTTAAAAAGATTTGCAGAATATTCAAAAAAGAATCTGGAAGATTTTAAGGAAAGTTTTCAATTTTGCAGGATTTTAATCGTTTTAAAGGATATTAAGAAGTGAAACTTAAAATAATTTAACTTCTTATTTAATAAGTGTTACGTTACAAAAAATTAATCGTTCAATTTTTAATGTTTCTATCTTATAATTACTTAAAATAATATGATTTGGAAGTTTTAAAATTCATTGATTTATTCTCCAATTTATGTTATGAAAATAATAGCGTGGTTTTATATTTTTTAACAAGAAATCTTTAAATTTTTAAATTTATGAAAGTTTAAAAATTAAATATTTATTAAAACTCTAATTCAAAAAGATTAAAATACAAAAAAGTTCAATTTGCAATGACTAGAAATAATTTGTGTGAGCAGGGACAAAACCGAGAAAAACCAAGAATAATTTTTATCTATAAATGGATAAGGCCCATGTAAACAATTAAAACCTACAAACACATTTGCAGCTTTCACATAGTTTTCGACTGCTGTTGATCACCAATACTATGCTCTAAGAAGGCTAAGTACACACTACCAAAAGCCTATGATCATTCTCTTGCCCCCCCCCCCCCCCCCCCCCCCCCCCCCCCCCCCCCCCCCCTTCCGGCCCCATTCGAAAACCTAACAAAGATCTAGGTTATGAGAGGGGATAGAACGTAACTATACCTTACCCCCGAATTTGACAAATTTTCTGGTGGTGGGAGGGAATTCGAGTTTAGACAGTATAGCTTGCCTCACCCCTCCTACACTCTAACCACCGAGCGATCCGCCTCGGCCAGTTAAGGAGACGTCCATGCGACACACCAACGATATTAGAAACATTTTCATATAAAACATTATGCATAAATATGGATAATTATTGACTAATTATTGGAAATCAAGCTGATTAATCGATTTTTAAGATAGTATGCGAAAATCTTCGTAAGTATAAAATTAACCATTTAAGCCCATGTTATGACTAGCTGGAATAATTATTATTGATTTTTATCCTAAAATAGCAACAGCGTCATAGAAGAAAAACTTGTGGACAAAACTTGAAAGTAATTTTTGCAATGCTTAACTCCAAAATATTGAACCCTCTTTTAAATTATATTTGCAATTTAATATACATAATATCTGTAAATTTTATATATTGAAAAAATTTTAACATTATCTAGAATTTTTTTATTTTAAATTTGTAGTTTAGGATAGATACAGTACAAGACTTTTGAAACACACATACACTCAACTGCACAAACATAGAAATGTGTCTCACTGGCCTATTCTACGGCTAAACTAAGCTTATGCGAGAAAAAGCACAAATTTTCAATAAAGCGCCATAAGTAGTTAACAAGTTTAGACCGAGGACCTATGCTCTAGATACCAAAATGCGAATTTCGAAAATCCATTTAAAAAAAAAAAGTAAAAGGAATTTTGCAGTTTGGCTTGCGGGACATTAACAGCATATAAAAAATGTTCCAGAAAATACAAAAAAATCAATTTCGAAAAAAATGTCAGTTAACAGGTTTAGACTACGGACCCTTTAAATAATTAATATATTGCAATATCAAATAATAAAAATAAAGTTATACCTGGACATAATACTACTAGTTTTTTTATGTATAGAAACTTCGTAACTATAACTGATCAATAATAATTCAGTAATTCAACAATTTGTATAAACGTTTAATGTGGTAAGTGCCAATTATTGTAATCAAGTATGATGCATGGTGCATGAAATATGTTGTTTTTTTTCATCTTTACAATTCTGATGAGACTAGAATTTTATATCAAAATGCAAAAACGTTTCAAAAGTAAACATTGTTTATTTCAGAACATATAAGCTCAAGTCCAAAGGCCAAAAGAAAAACTAACTTTATTACTATTTAGGTCTATAATCTACAGACGATCTTTCAAGTTAGAATTCTAAATTAAAAAGAATACTGATAGTAGAAGATTGATTCTTTCAACTTTCAAAATGTGCCGCCAATACATGAATACTTGAGAATTACGCCACTAGGTTTCCAGCAGAAGTCTACCTCAAAAACTGGGAGACCTTTATGGTGGCGGCGCACGGTCTCAATAAAACGAGGATCTCTTGTGATCTAGAAGAGATGCCATTACATTTCTTAAAAGGAGGGTACAATCATATCGAATTTTTTTATCTTAACTAGACAAAAAATAAAAAGGTCCGTTATAGACGAAAAATTGAATAATTAAAAAAAAAATGTGGTACCAACATTCAAAATTACGTAACTCCCGTTTAAAAAAAAAATTAAAAATCCTTTTCGATGTAATGTTTATTTTTATAAATGCTCTCTGCATGAAATTCCTTGCAAACGTAAGGAAATCAAGTTTTTTTATTTGTTTTTGTGTTTAATATTACTTGACGCTATTGGAACTTGGTGCACAAAAATGGCGAAATCTATGAAACACTCAAAATTTACCAACGGCCAACGATAATTCAGTTTAGAGGTTTTAAAAATATACTTTCAAAATTTGTTAGAACTCCAAATGCGGTTCGTGGTTGCGGTATGTGCGCCTACTACCTGGTTTTTCGAAAAAAATCCGGTAACTGCTAAAAAAACGAGAGTAAAGTGGTGTAGCAACGACGTGAATTAAAGCAGGAAGCCGACTAACAGCTACTAGCGCTTGATTGCTCAGCCGTGCTTGATCGTACGAAAAAAATGCACTATCAGTGTAAGTCGCACCTGTCTTGGCGGGCATTTTAAATTAAAATAAAAAATGCAATTTGTCTTTTTCTTTTTGTAAACTCGCTGATGATAATAGATAACAATTTGACGTCGAATTTAGCAACAATAATTTTTTGCAAGAAAAATTTTCAACTCGATATGTGATTGCATGCAGGCAATGGTTTGTAAAAAGTAAGCTCCGGTAATGGAGTTATCTGCAGATTTTGTTATTTTCAATAAGAAATTTACATTTCTTGGAGTGCGAGTAATGTTAGTGTTCTATAAAGCGAGAATAGGTTGCACGATACTTACCTTATTTATACGATTCTACGTAATGCGCCATTTCCTTATGTGTTTTGCATGTTACAAAATAACAAGATATGTGTTTACGAAAAGCTTCCAAACTTGTATTTCAATGAATTTTGCACTGTGAGTTTATCGGTGTGCCGAATAATGTATGATACAAAGAGATTAAGAAAATACCGTATGCGAGAATACGTGTACCGCGACGGATCGTTCTCTAGTCCCTTCTAAGAGTTTTGAAGGATGATCTCAAATAATTGTTGAAAAGTTTAGTGTATTTCGTGATGGCGCGAAAGTTGAATATGATTAAGGAGGTCTTAGTCTGCCGGACTCAAACTTGTATCAATAAACTGATAGTAGCTGAGAATGCTGAATTTTCATTGACTTTGCATGAATCCGGCGAACTCTAGTTTAAACATTAAAATAAAAAATTCATTTCTAAACAATATCTCTATTAAGTTTTCCTATTCCGAAATTGACTTTTACGGGCATCGAGATTGGACTTTTTACGGACTTTTACGAGATCGACTTTTACGGACAGTGCATTTTTGATAGTACGATCAAGTACGAATGAGCTATCAGCGCGAAAAAGTACTAATCGACCTCCTGTTCAATTCAAGCTGTTCCTACAAAACTTTACTCTCATTTCTTAGCAGCTACCGGATTTTTTTTCAAACAGCCAGATAGTAAGCGTACATTCCGCAATGGCGAATCCGCTTGCGGAGTCTTGACAAATTTTCAAAGTGAATTTTTAAAACCGAACTATCGTCCGCCGTTGGTAAGTTTTTCGTGTTTCATACATTTCGTCATTTTTGTGCATCACGTTTTAACAACCTTAAACAAATACAATGACAACATTTTTCATTTCAACGATATAATTTTCAAACTGTGAAAGAATCTCTTAAATAAAGTACAATCAAACTCAAAGACAGTCGCGGTTTTGGGGCTGACCACGGACCTGACTTTAGCATATCGAAACCGGACATAGTACAAATCCTAACGCAAGCAGTCAGGGGCGTGTGTACCATTTCCGGTAGATTTTACTGTGCGGTGAAAAAGATTTTAAAAATTGTTCTTCTAAACGGAGACAAGGGTAAATTGAATATTTAACGGAAATGAGGAGAAAAGTTTGTTTCTTCACGTCAGAATAGATGTTTTACCTGCTTAAGTGCTTTAAATGTTTGCGGACAGCTGAACAATTCGTTTAAAAGAAGAGCTTTCTCTTGCATAAACGGTCCAGGTACTAGGTCGCTCACTCGAATAACCCTTCGGTGACCGCAATATCCAAAACCAAATGAATATTTTTACCAAAATACTGCACGTGAATGCTTAAAGTTGAAAAGCACCCACTTTTGCCTATTTCGTAATTTCAAAACCAGAAATACAAAGAAATTATTTAACAGAAAATCACTTCCTTTTATAAATATTAGACTCACGAAAAACACAATTTTCACTATTCTGATGTTAAATTTTGACAGTTTGAGATTCTTTTCTTACTGAAAAAAATTTTTAACTGTCAAGTCTTGACGTCAGAATACAGTGGAATTCCGATATCTGGACTTGATCGGAACTCTCTTTTTACTCCCTCTCTATCTCTCTACCTCTGTCTAACCAATACTTCTCTTCTGCTTTGGGGTTTTCTCGAATCGTAGAGCCTGCTGGCGAAAGTAACGATAGCGCCACCAATTCCGAAGAAATTTAAAGTTCAATTAAACATGAACAAAAAATCGTGTAGTACATAATTGTTAAAATAACTTTTAGATATATACTCCCGTTTCAGATGGAGCTGTTGTCAATATTACCAGGCCCATTGTAATCATTCGATCACAAGAAATAATCCAATCAGTCGCGTCGGATTCAGTTGGTATCGGAGCCCCTCTGCTGCTCGACGCGAGCTCGCCATCATGCTTATTCTTGCGCGCCTCTCACTTTGAGCGAACTGTCGGACCTTCATGACGCAGTTACACAGGTAGGCTGTTATGGTAAAGCCCCTTACCACAACGCTCCTGGTTTGTCACGCCTGAATAAGCACCCTCCCTTTCCCAGCTCCTCTCGCCCATAGTCGCGAAGCGCCGTCAATTCTCAGAATAACCATCACCGGGCGCACTATGTCCGAGTTTAACCGTAATTAAACCACCGCATCGTAGTTCAATGTCTTAGTCAGAGCTACTGACGTCAGACCTATAACTCAAAAATATATTATTAGGAATTATGTCTAATTATTGTAAAAAATTTAGTCTAAACAATATTTCAGTATATCAGTTTATTGTAGAAAAAATTATTTCACCTCAAAAAAACTGTTTCAAAAATTATACTTTTCCCGATTGACTTTTAAGCAATTCAAATATTAATTACTTTATTATATACATTTAGAAAAGAATTACAACATTCAGAACTCAAAATTAAAATATATACTGCAAATTATTGTGAAAGTGCTTTAAAACCCACTTTTTTTACAAAATAGACCATACGTTGAACATAGTTTAGAAGATATCCGTGTTTTTGCGATCAAATGCTCTATCTGGCATCATTCTACTTTTATTTTTCGGAAGTGGGTAAGATTTATATTTAAAGAAAAAATATGAGACATGCGCTTATGGCATTTGCTAACTTTAAATACATTTTTCTTAAAAAGCGACTCTGTTCAATATTTTCGAAAAAGATTATTTATTACAAGAAACAAATTTTATAACCAAAGCTTCTTATGTCATATATTACATAAATTCGAGAAAGAGAGAAAAATAAATCTATACCGACAAAGTACACCCTTCTTTTGCAGAACGTTAATATTTATATGCAAAGCATTTCGAGTATCAATACATAATATCCTTCAAATTCCTATATACACGAACTTGAAATCTTCAAGTCTATTCAACAAAAAAGGGATTCAGCTAAAGTCTGTGAAAACTACACACTAGGAATTAATTATTGCTATAATTTTACAGAGACGAATTTACTCTATGGCGGAATGTGGAAGACACGTTGTTGTCTCTTTTATTCTTTTCGAGTCACACCTACAATTTTTAGTCAGGTTTTGAAATAAAATACGGCAAATTATTTTCAACTTACCACCGGAAATCAAAATTATCGGAAAAATTATGAAAACTCAATCTATATAAAATCTACGTAAAAGAATCTACATAACACACGTTTTTTTTATGATTTTCACTTTTTGCGTTCCAAAAATTTTCATGATAAAACCTTGAATAAATTTGTTGCTAATGCTCACATTTAGTTTTCATTATAAAATATCATAACGGGCGTCCCCGGACTCTTTTTTGAGGGATATTAACAAAAATTTTATTGTGCTAAATAAAAATTGTATGCATATGCATTATTTTGAGGTTACGTCGTTTTTCATTTCTGCCTTTCCGATAATCTGGAAATTATTTATGAAATAAACTTTTTTGATCGCCTACAAACAAGGTTAGTTCCGGGAGATTAGTTACTATGTTTATTTACAAGTCCAAAGTTTTCGGCCAAAAATATTGTGTAGTTTGGAAGTAACGCTCGGGTGAATTGTAATACACATAACCTCGAAATATACACGCATGTTGTTGGCAATATCAACAATTTATTGATAAAAAACACAAAAAAGGTGTGTGGGGACGTTCCTTAGCATGTTCGCTATCATTTCCCAGATTTTGAAGGCAAAATATTTCTTATCCTAGGAATAAAGTCGGGGGAATCTAACACTGGAAAAATCGATACTATTTCCTAAGCGCTATGCAAATTAATCACATTTTGCTAAATTAACACTTTTTTTAATTAACCTACAAAAAAGTGTGTGGGGACGTCAGTTAGCATGTTCGCTATCATTTCCCAAATTTTTAAGACAAAATATTTATTATTCTAGAAAAAAAGTCGGAGGAACCTAAAACTGGTAAAATCGACAATTTTCTAAGTATCACATGCCCTTAAAGGGTTAGTGATCTAAACTTTCCATTTAAAGTGTTCCACATTTCAATGAGTTTCAATAAATTTTTTCGAAAAGCAAGACGATGCTTATTGCAAAATTAAAAACGAATATCAGTGTCGGCACTGTTTTTAAATGCTTTTGTTTTATAATTTCTTTATTACTGCACCAAGAAAAATCTTTTCAATCTTAATCTTAAACAATTAAGCTAAAATAAATAATAAGCCCTAAGTAAAATCCACATTTTTAATTCATTCGAAATTAAAACTTGAAAAAAAAAATTCCTTAAGAGACATATGATGGCTGCAGTACGTACTTTTTTGCATGGATAGGTCACAGTAACCGACTGAAGAGCGGGAGGTGGTCAGCGAGAGTACTGACAGTGCTGGTAGTGAATTAGTAGGGGAGGACATTTCAAGAAGAACACGACAGCCAGTTCCGCGTGGCCCGGTGTCGAGTGGCGCGTCAGGGAGAGGGAAGCATCGGATCAAAGGAAGCAATAAGGCAAGGGAGAGAAAGTGCAGTTCAAGTGAGCGGTAGGATCTCCTGAAAAGGAAAGGGGACAGCAAAGAGAGTCCGGGAAAAAGCGCGCTTGAGCGTCCCTTTAAATAAAACGTACGAACACGATGGTCACCCCCCCCCCCATGGAGGGGTGCTGATAGGCCAGGTCAGAGGGTTAAGAGAGGACGTAAGGGGGGCTATGAAGCAGATGGAAAGTATGAGGGAGGACCTGAAGGTAAGAGATGAAAGATAGGAGGAGGTAAAAGAGCTGAGGGATAAAGTAGAAGGATTGCAGAGGAAAGTGGTGTCAGCAAGGAAGTAAAAAGAGAATAAAATAAAGGAAATGGAAGAAGATATTAGGGTGTGGAAGGAAAGAGCGGACAATAGGTTTGAGAAGTTGGAGGGCAGGCGGGGAATGGAAGCAGTTGACAGGGGGGAGGGCGAGAAGCAAGGCACTTGGGAGAGGGTGGAGTATATGACAGAAGAGAAAGTGGAAGAGCGTCGAAATGATAAGTAGGAGAGGGCGGATAGGGAAAATATAAGGGCAATGAAGTTGAGGACGAAGAGAAGAGAGAAGGCAGATAGGAGAAATAATATAGTAATAGGAGGATTGAAGCTCAAGAGCGGGGAAGAAAGGGAGCGTGTGGAAGAGCTGCTACAGTGCATAGGGTGGGTTAAAGGCAAGGTAAGGAAAATTAGGATAGAGGGGAGAAAGAAGAATGAAGTGGTGGTGGTGGAATTGGAGAACTGTGAAGAAAAATTGGGGTAATGCGTCACAAAAATAGAATAAGACAAGAAGGTTTTCATCGATCAAGATTTGACGAGGAAGGAAAGGAATGTGCAGAGAATGCTAAATGACAGGGCTAGGAAGGAGAGGAGTGAAGGGAGAGCAGCGAAGGTAGGGTATCGGAAAATAAAAATAGATGAGAAAATTTGGTATGGGACGAGAAGGAAGTGTTGAATGAAGTACAGGGGAATTTGTTTCTTGGGCAGTATGGGGTTGGGTTGAAGCAGTGTGGAGGAGTGTTAAAGGTGTTGTACTGGAACGTAGCAGGGGTAAAGAAAAAAGATGAGGATTTCTGGAGGTTTATTCCGGAATTTGATGTGATTGGACTGGTAGAGACGTGGGTAGAGAGAAAGAAATGAGATAGAGTAGATAGAGTAGATCCTATTTATTGATATAATTACTCAATAATTGTGGTTCATTATTTCCTACAGCGATAGTTGAAAGTTTTAAAAATTAGTTTGGAACATTTATTTCTCTTCTTACGAAATTTAATTGCCGGCTCCGCACGCACGAGCTTTCGTTTCTCTCTCCCGATTTGTAATAATTTTTGCCGCTTCCGGCGGTCGAGAAAATTAGGAAGAAAATTATTATGTCACACTCTCATACGTCAGGCAGGCAGAGTATATAAATCAATTTCACCTGCGTGAACACGTCTTACACATCACCCTAAACTCCTTCCTCATTTCTACGTACTCCTCCCTTTTCGCGGTTTCTTACTTCCACTTCCTGTACTTTTTTCACCTTTCTCTTCATCATTTTACGCTCCCTATCCCACCACGGCTTCACCATTCCTTTCTTCTTCCTAAATAACTTCTTTTGCACACACTCTTTCACTTTCTCTTTTAGATCCTCCCATATCTCGTCCACCGACTCACCCTCAAAGCTTATGTTGCTCAACAGCGCCTAATACTTCTCTATCACCTCTCTCGTCCATGACAGCCTCTCCCTGCCTTGCCTCTTCCCTGCCTTCCGCCCCCCCTTTATCCACAAACTTAATGGCTGATGGTTTGATTCCACCCTCCCTTCCACTGCGAATTTCTCTATCTCCTCCCACCCTTGCATATTCATGATCATATAGTCTTTCACCGATACCCTAAACTTACTGACATACGTGTATTCGCCCTCTTCCTCCCCTCTTACCATACCATTCGCCACCGCCCAGCATCTGTCTCCATCCAGTCTCTTAGAATGCCCCCCTCTTTCTTTATTATCTTATCCTTCGATTTTCTTTCGAAGCTCTCCCCTTCCCGGTACAGGCCCCCTTTCCCCCCAATTCTCGCATTAAATTCCCCCATCCACGCTGTTATGATTCCCAACTAGCCCCTCCTTTCTTCTTTACTCTGACCGCCTCCTGTAGTCTCCACCTATAACCCCTTGGTAACTTTGGCTCTACTCAATTCCATTTCTTTCTCCCTACCCACGTCTCTACCAGTCCAATCACATTAAGTTCCTGAACATACCTCCAGAAACCCTCATCTTTCTTCTTTAACCCTGCTATGTTCCAGTACAGCACCTTTAGCACTCCTCCACCCTGCTTTACCCCCACCCCCTACTTCCCACGAAACAAATTCCCCTGCACTTCATTCAGCACCTCCATCTCCTCGTCCCATACCTACATTTTCCCATCGATTTTTATTTACCAATACCCTACCTTCGCCGTTCTCCCTTCACTCTTCTCCTTCTTAGCCCTGTCATTTAGCATTATTTTCACATCCCTTCCACTTTCGTGAACCCAATAAGAATAAATTTATTTCTTATTGAATTTTGAAGTGGATGAAATTGACGTTTTGTGATAATGGAAACCATAATTGGAGAACAAGTTTTCCTCTTTGAAAAAATAAGGAGGTCAGTTTCCTTTCTTCAAGAAAGTGATGCAGGAGAAACATAATTGAAGGTTGCAGAAGGAAGAAAGAAGATGATACTAGCAACAAGGGGAAAACGTGAGCAAAACGGGATAAGGATTAGAGCGTTTGTAACAGTGCTTAAACCAGATAAGTCAAAAGGCTCAAAGGCAAATTTTCATAGCTCTTTATTTCTGTAATGAGATAATCTTTGGATTAGAACAAGAAAGCGTCGCGAATTTAACTGCTAATAATAGGATTGCAAATGTTTCAAATATAAGTAATTCTCAAACGATTTATCACGAGTACAGTATGAAACTACCCGATATTGAGATTCCTAAATTTTCTGGTGATTATTTAGAATAGCCTAATTTTCGAGATTTGTTTGAATCCGCGATTGGTCAAAATGCTAGAATACTTAAAGTTCAAAAATGGCCTTACAAATTATTAAGCATATAACAAAATCTGAGGCAAATTGCCAGATAGCTCGAGATGCTCTGAAAGCTCGATATAATAATAAAAGAGCTTTGATTATTTCTTATTTACATTCGTTTCTGTCTGTTTCGAATATTTCGAATGACACTTTAAAGGACTTTCTTTGCGCGATATCACAAATGAAGCGTTGCTAGCTCTTTAAGAATCTCAATTGTCCGACTGATCAATGGGATCATTTACTGATTTATCTCCTAGTTAACAAACTGAACAAGAATTCATTTGCTGGCTGGGAAAAGATTCCAGCAAGTCGTAGAAATTATCCTAAATACGAAGATTTTCAAAAATTTCTAGATAAATAAAATCGTACATTCGAAGCTTTATAAATGTCTAAGGACAATTTTTCAAGAAACTCGCGTGGTAATAACTTAAATTCTTCCGGTTCTAAAGGTCGAGAGTCTACTCAGATGCATAAAACTACTATCGGCGACAGAGTAAATGAGCTTGTAGACGTTTATGGAAAAACAATTTTGTGCTTAGCAGACTGAAAAATGTAAAAAAAGTAAGGATTTTCGGGTACATTTAAGAACAGTCATGTTTAGAGCATTATTTCTTATACAAGGGGCGATGGGAAAAATTTGAAAAAATTCATGAGTATGAGGAAAACTGTTGTAAACCAGTTGCAGTTGAGAAGTTTAAGAAATCATAAAAATTGTTGCTTGAAAGTACAAAAATGTGCAACTTTATTAGCTTCAGTTCTAATACAGATATTAAAGCGATTCAAACTGCAAACTGTAATGTATAAGGCTCTGTAATTATTTCCGATCTCCCGGAAAGATGTGATGCTCTTATTTTTTCTGAAACCGCGATATTTTAAGACATTTTTTTTGTTGGAAAACAAGTGACAGAAAGCAGGGGGGGAGGGCCTTTTTCTACTGCCGACCGCTGGTCCCTTTCTTCGCCCCCCCCCCCCCCCCCCCCCCCCCCCCGTTTCCAAGTGCATTACAAGAATTCAGAATCACGGGTCGAAGAAAGGGACCAGCGGTTGGCAGTACGCAACGCCCCCCCCTGCTTTCTGACACTTGTTTTCCAACCAAAAAAATGTTTTAAAATATCGCGGTTTTCACAAAAAATAAGAGTATCACATCTTTACTTCTTCTCCTTACTTTTTTTTATATTTTTAAGTCTGCTAAGCACAACAATTTTTTTACATAAGCGGCTTTAAGCTCATTTACGTAGAACACTTTCAGCTTTCAATTAACTGTTTTTTTTGCGCTAGCATTTTTTTTACTGAGCTGTTAAACTTCAAAGGTAGATGCCTATGATTTTCTCGCCGATAGTAGTACTTCACATGAATCCATGAATAGATGTCTCTTTTGTAAAAGCAATCATTATTTGAATCAATGTCAAACTTTCAAGTTACATTCTTTAGATAAAAGAAGGGAGATTGCTGGTGAATATAAACTGTTTCAAACGTTTGAAATCTAATTATAGAATTCGGGATTGTAAAATTAGAATCACGTGCTTTCAATGTCAAAAGCATCATCACACTTTATTACACATCGAGCAACCTTTATCTTCTTCGTCTGACCAAGTAAGCCGTAATAAAGAAGAAAATAAAAATTCGAATATTCAGACTCCAAATACTGGAAATGTTGTGAGTACTACTAATAATTCCAATTCGAATAACGTATGTTTACACGCTACTGCTACTATTCCTTCTTCAAGTCTACGCTGTTCTAATAGTCATCCGACCTTATTAGTTAGTGCCAGAATTCAAAGCCGTTCTTATAATGGTTGAGAAATCATTGTTAGAGCTTTTCTTGACCAAGGTTCTGATGCTACCTTTGTTTCTGAATCATTGGTAAATTTTTTGCGACTTAAACGCGTCCCGAACATGACTGAGGTGTCTGCGACCGGTGAAGTCTTGATTGGGGTGGCTAAAGCGCGAGTTGATTTAATTGTTTCAACAGTAAATGATAAAAAAAATTGAATTTCTGATTACTGCCCATACTTTGCCACGCCTAATAAATTATAGCCGTCCACAATTAAAAATTAATTCTACGTATGATAACCTTCGTGATCTTCATTTAGCAGATCCTGAACCCTTTAGTCAGGAGAAAATGGATATCGTCATTGGTGCTGATTATTATGGATCGCTTCTGTTGCCAGGGTTGTATAAAGGACCTCCTGGATCCATAACTGCACAATCTACTATGTTCGGATGGATTCTGTCGGGTCCATTTCTGAATAAAGATTCTCAGACTAGGTCGAAACTGAGAATAAATTATGTCTCTAAATTGAAAGATATATACTATGACCTTCACAAATTTTGGGAATTATTAGATGTTTCAGAACAATTTATGCTCACCAAAGAAGAGCAACGTTGCACAGTTTGGCGAATTAGAAAATTGGGGTTCAAAATTATCCAGAACCTACAATTTTCATCCGATTCCATCTTTTTTTAAAATTAAAGTTATTCAAATTATGAAGAGCTCTGGAGGGTGATTATGCTAAAAAGACTCCCTTTTATTTGTTATTCAAGTTGCAAAATGCTAAAAAACCATAATTTTTCATATTTGAGCTGCCTGTTCTGTAGCATTCATTGATTTTACCTCAAAAAGGTGAAAAACTTATAGATTTACAATCGATTAACAAATCCTAATAACTTAGACGAAGTTCGTGCAACCTGTTCAATTATTATAAACAAATTTATGAACAAAATCGATTATTGCTTGTACATTGAAGCCTGGAAGTTCTTTTCATCGCGTTTTACCCCGCGAAATCGAGTGAAATTAATGTTTCGTTGAAATCAAACACTAAAGTACAATTTTTTGATTGTTATGAACAAATTTCATAAACAAATTTAATAAATAAGTGCCTCTGTATATATCAAATGCATTTTTTTGCGCAATCATTAGGTTTGCCTTCAAAAATGAAAATTCCATGGCAGAAATGGACAATCAAAATATTCACCATTGTTATAAACAATACTGGTTAACAAATGCATTAAACGGTCACTCTTTGATATAAAAAATCCATTTTTTGCATAATTGTTCATGTTATCCCTAAATTAATATTCTGATGAAGAAAACAGACGCTTGACAATATTTTTCATTTTTATTAACAATTCTGATCAACAAATGCATTTAATAGACGCTTTCAAATAGGAAAAATCTCTTTCTTGCTGAAATGTTGATTATATCATACAAAATGAAACTCCTACGAAATATACTGACATCCAACAACATTTCCCATTGTTATAAACAATTACGATCAATCAATTCTTAAAATAATTCTTTCGTATAGAAGAAATCTGTGTTTTGTGTTCAATAGTTAATGTGACCTTGAAATAAAGTACCGAATCGTAAAACGTCTAGACTCAACATCTTTTTCGAATATTATAAGCAATAAGGATGAACGAAATCATGAAGCTTAACCATTTTTGGACGAAAAATTCTGATATTCAGAAGCGTTGATCAACAACTTGTGACACAAATCTTCATTGGTTGCAAATCCAAATGATTTTACGGGTACTGAATTCCCTTATCCTCTTGAAAATTTTGTTATGCACATCTTGGGAATCTTCTGTCAATTTACCGATAGGCAATGGGGAATTTTCAATTACCTTAGCGCCATGTATGAGGATCTTATGGACTGTCAGAGGCATATAGAACAACTATATAAGCTGACGTAAAGTTTTTCAGTTTGCTAGCAATATTCTCCGAATTTGATAATGTCTATTCTCTTTCCTGATGCCATAGCTTTCAAAATAAAGCCGAGTTTCTCGATTAATACTTTGTCAACCGCGGTAATACTCGAAGTCAATTCAGGATCTTCAAAGAATCGTCGAGCAGCTCATTTGCAGAATTCTATGCGATACGCAATGTGAAGGGTACATTCCATAAAGCGTATTTAATGATGTTTCAGTAAGCGCTTTGCAAACCTTTCCGTCAACCATCGACATTATCATTTTATGCTTCCCTTTGCAACGATTCCGACTTCGACCGAAATTAATAGTTATCGGTTTGAGTTCATCGATTTCTCCTTGAATCTGCTTTACCTCAGAGATGGTAGTCTCCTTCGTTTCCTTAACGTAGCGGAATCGCATGATTCTACAGTCTTGATGACCAACGATGTGGATTTTTCCAAATCGACAAACGTCTACGAGTTTCCGTATCTATCATCTCCAATGCTAGCGGTACCATCGAAAAAATTAAGATGCTTGCATCCGATTTACTAGGATCAGTGAAAGACTAGTTGTATGGATTATGTCCAGATGTCCCATCACATCCATACTTTGAAGTTAAAGTCATTGAAAGATTAGGTCTTTCAACTAAATTTGTAGGTATGATTCCAGGTATTTCCATCAAGTGAGATACTGTGTGATCCACGAAGGCTTGCGTGTTAATTCTCACACCCTCTTCCGCTATGATAATATGAGATTCTGGGGGGTATCACCTTTTTTGGCATCTACTAGGCTCCTATAAGGTGGGTAGAGATCAGCATTTTTAGCTTTCGCTTGCATATGAATAACTTCAAACTGGTTTTCACTCAATTTTGCGTCCCCAATCAGTGTTAATGTATCATCATCAGGGTAGCGTGCAATTCCTCCTACTTCTGAATATGCTAGTTCGTTAGGCAATTCATCGTGTTCATCATCATTTGACAAAAATTTACTCGTGTTATTAGCGATTTTAGTTTTACTAGAAGAACGAAAAATACTCAGGAATGCACTCTGTATTTCAGTCAGAATAACATTCCCGAATCTTGAGCAGCTTTCATCTCTTAGTTGATTTTGAGCTATTCTCGAAATCATCTGATGGTCTTCTCCCGGGACAAACTCCAACGCATTGAACACAGAAATCTGAAAGCAGCCATTTCGCATTCCTGACCATAAATGTTGTTATATTATAAAAAGCTTTTTTCCACTTTTTTTCAAATGTGGACATGACATTTTTTATGATATATTCAGCATTTCATGAAGAAAGAGATTTTTCCTAATTTAAAGCGTCTATCAAATGCATTTGCTGAGCAGAATTGTTAATAAAAATGAAAAATATTGTCAAACGTCAGTTTCCTCCATCAGAATATTAATTTAGGGATAAAATGAACAATTATGAAAAAAATGGATTTTTTCTATTAGAGAGTGACCGATTAATGCATTTTTTAATCAGTATTGTTTATAACAACAGTAAATATTTCGATTGTCCATTTCTGTCATGGAATTTTCATTTTCGAAGGTAAACCTAATGATTGCGCAAAAAACATGCATTTCATATATACAGATGCGCTTATTTATTAAATTTGTTTACGAAATTTATTTATAACATTCAAAAAAATTATACTTTAGTGTTTGATTTCAACGAAACATTAATTACACTCGATTTCGCGGGGAAAACGTGATGAAAAGAACTTCCAGGCTTCAATGTACAGCAATAATCCATTTTGTTTATAAATTTGTTTATAAAAATAGAGCAGATTGCACGAACTTCATCTAAGTTATCAGAATTTGTTAATCGATTGTAAATCTATCAGTTTTTCACCTTTTCGAGGTAAAATCAATGAATGCTACAGAACAGACAGCTCAAATATGAAAAATTATAGTTTTTTGGCATTTTGCCACTTGCAAAACAAACAGAACCTTTTTAGCAAAATAGCCATCGACAAGAGCTCTTCAGAATTCAATGAGATTAAATTTAAAAACAAGATGGAGTCAGATGAAAATTTTAGGCTCTGGATCAGTTTGAATCCTAATTTTCTAATTCGCCGCACTGTGCGTTGTGAGAATCATTTTTCTCAGACACTTTGGCGTACTAAAGAGGGACGGTATGTCGTACGTCTACCTTTTAAGGAAGAAACTCTCGATTCTCTCGAAAATTTTCTTCATAGAGCTTTATCTACACTCAATAGTATGGAACGGCAACTCGCAAAAAATACAGATCCAGAAAAAAGTATGACAAATTTCTTGAGGACTATGAGTCTCTCGATCATATGCGTCGACTTGCAAGTGATAGCAAACAAATTCTTTCGAATTGCGTACCGGTATATTTGCCTCATCATCCAATCAAACGCGAGTCGAGTATTAGTACTCCAGTACGAGTAGTTTTTAATGCCTCCAGTCATAATTCCTCTGGAAAATCGTTAAATGACCTTCTTATGGTCGGTCCGAAACTCCAGAATGAGTTGGCAGCTGTCATCCTACGATAGCGAAATTATCGCTATTGTATGATAGAAGACAAGCAAAATGTTCCGTAATTTTTGTAGATCCGATACGTTGACGAAGTATTGTGTGGCTCGGACAGCTTGGAAAATTTTTGCATCTACAAAAGGAACTAATTGAGTTACTTGAAAAAGGAGAATTTCCTCTGCTCCTATTCTAACTGCTAGTGTTCCTCGCTTAGAGCTGTGTCCCGCCTTTCTTCTGTCTAAGTTTCTACAGCAATTCAAGGATGAAATGAATCTTAGTTCCCATGTATTGCTGGCCAGATTCGACCACAGTATTATCCTGACTTAGTAAAACTCCATCCACTTGGCCTATATTTGCAGCTAATAGAGTCTCAGTAATCCAGACAAGTATTTCTGAAGCTAAGTGGAATCATGTTTCTAAGGAATTGAACCCAGCGGATTGCATTTCACGCGGTCTTACTCCGGACGAATTATCAAATCACTATCAATAGTAGGATTGTCCGCCCTTTCTATCGCAGCCTTCTGAAAACTGGCCTAGAATTTCTGTGAGACTTCGAAAAAGAAAATTTCTTTTAACTTATGCAAAAAAGATACAAATAAGAAAATATCAGAAGTCCATTTATATTCTACTCAAATCGAGAAATCGCCTTTAGAAAAACTCTCAGATAGAAATTCTTCTTAGCAGAAATTGATTCGAGTCGCAGCTCTGTTATCTGTTCATCAATCTTATAATTAATGGTTTGAAGAGGCCCAAAGAAAGATTTAAATAAATCTAGGACTTTCTGGCTTAAGTATCTACAAGAAAGTGAGCTTTCTTCCGAAATACAAGAGATAAAATTAAACAACTTTGGTCATAGGTCTAGCTCATTAAAATTTGTGTGCTCTTTTTTAAATAAAAACAAACTATTACGAGTAAAAGGACGTCTAGAAAACGCCCCTGTTCCCTATGAGACTAAACATCTAATTTCATTACCCAAACATCGTCTTACGAATCTAATTTACAAATATATGCTTTGCGTTCGCAAAAGGCAATAATTCCATCTCAGATGATGGGCCCTATTCTAGTTCGAGTAGGGATAAGGCGCGGCTATAAATCGCATAAGGCTTACATAATAACGGAACAGATAACGCAGGTAGTTTATCCTACTTAACTCCTGATCACTTTCTAGCTGGGTCTCATTTGCTCTCAACTCCAGAACCATCTGTTCTAAATTTCACAGAAAACCGTTTGTCATGGTGGGAGTTAGTATAAAGATTGGGCGAACTTCTTTGGAAAAGATGGTCCCTTGAATATTTTTACGGACTGCAAAATAGACATGAATAGCAAAACAAAGAACTAAATGACAGTGAAGGCGAAATTGTTCTTATTTGCGATGACAATAATCGTCCCTGTAAATGGAATTTGCGTAGAGTTATTTCTTGCCATCCCGATCAGGACAATCTCGTGTGAGCCGTAACTGCAAGGACAGCTAAAGGTGTTTATAAAAAAACCGATTATAAAAATATGGTTATTACCGATTAACAAAACATTAGAAATTAAGGATCATTAAAACTAATTGATCATGGCGGGTGGGGCTGCCACAAATGATTGTTGCGAGCCTTAAGAAATGTTATCGCAAGTTATATTAACTTTATAAAGAAATAATTTAATTGTACTGTTTATAGCAAATTTTGCTTGCATTATTTATATAAAACTGTATTTTTAACATCTCTTTTTACTTTAATGGTTACTAATAAAATCGATTTCTGCACGTGGTCGGAGTTTGATGTATTTAATTTTTTGGTGTAATAACGAGGCGGGTGGTATGTTCACGCAGGTGAAATTAATTTATATACTATGCCTAAGTGGCGTATGAGAGTGTCACGAGAGTATGAAAGTGTGACGTAATAAATTTCGCAATAAGCGAAATAAATGTTCCAAACTAATTTTTAAAACATTTAACTATCGCTGTAGCAAATAATGAACCATAATTATTGAGTGATTATTAAAAAAAAGGATTAAGTTAAATATCTGCCTTCTTAGTGGCAAAATAAAAAAGTGAAAGAACATAAAATTCTACTCTTCAAACAAGAAGAAAGAGCACGAAAAGGAGCTGGAGAAAGAGGATAGGGTGAAGCAGGAAAATTATGGAGGAATTGCGCTAATGAATACGGCGCACAAAATATACGCGATGGTGTTCTCAGATAGTCTGCAGAAGGATTATGAAGGGAAAGGAATATTGCCGGAGAAGCAGGCGGGCTTTAAGGGGAGAAGGAGTAATATCGATGATATTTACGTCTTGCAGCACGTGGCGGATAGATAACTAACCAAAAAGGGTTCCAAAGTGTACGCATTTTTTGTAGATCTAAAAGACGCGTTCCCTTAGGTGGATAGTGAGAGGCAATGTAAGAGAGGGGAGTGGAAAGAGGCCTGATCGAGAGGGTAAGGGAGGTACATGAGGAGACTAAAAACAGGGTGAGAGGAGGGGAGGGAACCTCTGAGGGTTTCTGGATGGATAGGGGGTTGAGACAAAGGTGCTCGCTTAGCCCAACCATTTTCCAATTTTAATAGCGGATATAAGCTAGCAGCCGGAGTGGTAAAGGGCTTTAGAGTAGGAGGAGAAGTTAGGATAGGGTCACTCACATATACAGATGACATAGAGCTGCTAGCAAAGAGCGAAGAGGCTTTAAGGGCATATTCTTCGGTGACCACGTGACCAAACTAGTCCCCGGTTATGAAAATTTTTTTTGGTGTTCACTGTGTCCACAGGGATTGAGATATCGTGTTTGAAATTTGACAGATTAAATAAAATGCACTAAAGAACGTTTGTATACATCAATATGTTTATAATTTAAAAAAAAGTTTATTTATAAAATGATAAAATATGATAATACCATTCGAATTATAGCACGTTGCAGATAATTTTTGCTTTGATGCATTTCAGATTTTTTGATTCGCGTATGTTGAGCACTGACACCAATTTTGGGCTAAATCGTCTAAACCTTAAAAAAATTAAAATAGCAAATAAAATTTGAACATTCGTTGCAAATCAACAAATAAGTATCTACACACACGTGACTAAGTTCGTTCATGAAATTTTTGTTTAGAATGATTTTAATTTTGTTGGTACTCACTGCATCCACACGGATTGAGATCTCGTGTTCAGGACTTAGACATTTATACAGAAAACACTAAGCAACATTTGTAATATCAAAATGTTTATAATTACAAAGAAAGTTTTCTAGTAAAATACTATAGGTCCGACGCTGAGTCTCGCCGGTCGGTTCGCTGTCAACAATAGTTATCAGCGGATCGATTCAACGTCAAAAATTAGACGTCAAGAATTGTGGAAGTTGGTTGGAGAACTCCGAAGTACATTGCTGGTGTTAAAATGTTTCCAATTTCAAATTTATCTTTTATTTTTAGGACCAAAAAATGAAAATCATTCTACACAAAAATTTTATGAACGAATTAGTCACGCGATCTCAACTTTATCGACGTTCAAAGTTTCTTTTTTTCTCCGCTGGAAGTCACTAAAAATGCTCCAAAAATAATGATAGGTTACGTGTGTGCAGATACTTATTTGTTGATTTGCAAGGAAAGCAAATTGTATTGCTTATATTAATTTTTATAAATGTTTAGGCGATTTAGTCGAAAATTTGTGTCAGTGCTCAATATACGCGAATCAAAAAATCTGAAATGCATCAAACCAAAAATTATCTGCAAAGTGCTATAACTCGAATGGTAATATCCTATTTTAACAATTTATAAATAAAATTTCTTCAAAATTATAAACATATGAATGTATACAAACGTTCTTTAGTGTATTTTATTTAATCTGTCGAATTTTAAACACAATTTCTCAATCCCTGTGGACACACTGAAATGTTCCCAAAAAAATGTTCATAACCGGGGACTAGTTTCGTCACGTGGTCACCGAAGAGCATGCCCGTAAAAGAGATGATTAAAAGGTTGAGGAGATACTTGGACTGAAATAGGTTAGAGTTAAATGCGGACAAGTCGAAGGTTATGGTGTTTAGGAAAGAGGTGGGAGAGATAAGGGAGGGGAGTGGAAGTGGAAGGGAAAAGCGGTACAGGAGGTGAGAGAGTTTATGTACCTGGGCTTCCTGTTTCGGAGGAATGGGCGAATGGATGGTCATATAAAAGAGAGGGTGAGAAAGGCAAACGTAGTGATCAGGCAGCTGTGTGGGGCTGGGGAAGAGGTTGTTCGCAGATGATTTTGTAAGGAGAATCAAATTATTTGATTTGCTAGTGATGAGCGTCTCATTTTACGGAATGGAGGTGTGGGGGTGAAAAGTGAGGAGATAAATAGGATAGAGGAGAGGTATGTAAAGTGGACACTGGTGTTGGCAAAGAATACGCCGAACTATATTGACAGGAGGGAGACAGGAAGAACGAGTTGAGGGATTAGAACGGGAAGTCGAGCGTTATAATTTCACGTAATAGATTGTAAATACGCATAATAACAATTTTACAATGGTTCCAGCCTGAAAAATACAAAATACATCCTTAGCATTTTGCTCCCATACAGCCTGTAATGCAGTCACTAAAACGCTACAATGACAGCCTTTATCCGGTAAAATGTAGAGACCTGTTCCAAAAACAACCGATAGTCATCATTGAGATGTTAAATTAGCCCTGAGAAGTTCCACCGAGCAAGCATCCCAGCGGTATTAAAAGCTGCTGAAACACCGCATTACTGATCCACATTACTGCATTACATCTTTCCACTGATAAAGGCCTCATAAGATCATTATCATTACTTTTCATTTAATTCCATGGCAACAAAAACAAAACAAATTACATTTTGTGCTTTAAGGCTTCAAAGGGAAAAACCTTGATCTTCCATTTAGGTCATTTAGGTTACAAAAAAGTGGATGAAACATCACAACGATATTATTGATTTTGAAAAAGGGGGGTCAAATTTTCAATTTTGCAAAAAAAAGTTAGGAACATTCGACAGTTTGAAAAAAAATCTATGAAAAACATACAAGACAAAACTTTGCTTACTCTATACGAAAGCACAGTTTAATACATTCGAAATAGGGCCTTCCAACGCAACTCAGGAATTTTTTTCCTGTGAATTACAATCTAGTAGAACCACACTGTGTGCAAATTTGAGTTCTATATGCGAACGTCATATTGCAGGATATGTACGCTTTAGAAAAAATTCCCAAAATATAACCGTAATGGTCGAATTTTCAAAATCAAGGGTTACAATTTTAAAGTTTATAACTTTATTAGGATTGGACAAAGAACAGATTTTCTTGAATAAAACTGATGTTCTTTGAATTAACTTGAAGCGTACATTGTATTTTATAACTTTATTCTACCTCTTCATATGTTTTAAGCGCGAGAACCATAAGTAAATGTGGATGGGGATAAGCAGCTGTTATAAAAAATGGACCATTCAAAGTTCAATTAGTTTTGAACTAAAATATGAATCTCTTCAAAAACATTTCTACAGTATACTTTATACCAAAACACCTCGAAACAAAAATCCATTTGTTATTTACTAATATGTCTCACTTGGATCTCTTTGAGGGAAAATAAAGATAACATTTCTAGACATACGCCCAATAATATTTTCATTTCTGGATTTAAATGAAGCACTACAGCAAACATGATTCAAATCTTCCAACTTCAGAATAGAATTGCAATACTGAATTATACTACTTTTATCTTTTAAACATTATCGTTTTGTGTCATTATCGAAAATCATAGGGAACGAAACCAATGTGCTAACTTTACAAAGGTCTTAAATTAATGCTCGATAAGAAATCATATGAGGAAAATGTAATCGAAGTACTGTTTTTATTTTTCGAGTTTACACTCGCAGTTAAATTACGTGAAAACCACTCTTAAATATCAGTGGAAAGTGCCTCGCTGGACTGTGTAATTTATTATTATTAATCTAAATGCAATAAACTTACTTTTAGCAACACGCTTGCTCATCATATCAGGATTTTCAGTTTGTTCTACTCTTGCAACTTTGTACCCTTTCTCGATTAAACTCGCTGAAAAGCGGCCATACGCTATTTCAGGGAATCCAGAATGCGCAAATTCTCCCTAAAAATAGAGTAAGCCAATTCTTCCAAAAATTAAAATTATCATAATTTTTAAACTAATGTAGAGTAATATTTTTAAATCAACTCACACGCATGTAAGACAAATTAAGTTCGTTTACTCCTGTAACTGCGTCCATGTGGTACAATTCGTAGAATTTTCCGACTTTGAAAAAAAGAATGCAGTCGAAGTGTTTGCTTTTTAACTCCCACCACTGTCTCATTGCCTAAAAATTAATTTAAAGTTTTTCATCAAGAGACACATCATTAAAATTAATGTGATTAATAGCAATCATTTGAATAATTACGGGCGTTTGATTATTGAGGAACTCATGTGGAACGTAAAGAGTCCTAGAATCATAGTCAGGGTGACCGGTTGATCTCTTTTGCATATCCCGTATTTTACTCGGCAGTACAAAATCGTATTTCAGATGAGGCCACGTATCAGGTTTCTTAGTTGACTTTTGTTCTTGAGCAGATGGTTGCAGAGTAGATTGCATACATGACAAGGGTATTTTCTCCTGAAAAATATTTTTAGTGGCTTATTTTTCACTAATGTACTTTTCTATTTTAAAATTTTTAAATAATAATAAGCTCTATAACTTCGCGCCCACAATAATGCTTTTTTTACACGTTTAGGATTTTTTTGTTTTGAGAATGGTATTTTATCACAAAGCGACACTTGATGTCATGTTGACGTTTCAATAACAATTTCAAATTGGTGTACCTGACCAATTTTAAAACAATGATTATACACCGAAGAGAGTATTTGTATACTATGTATAGTAGGTTGACCCTTGAGACTGCCCTAGCAATTTTAATTTGAAAAAAAGTAATCTACCATAGTATTTTGTAATTCATAAGTCATTTAAATTAACGAAGATTAAAAAACTGAAAATTTCTTAACCCATAATCAATGGAAGTTTTATTTTTTGAGCTACAAGATATTTGAGCTGGACCGCTGGTAGTGACCAGCCGTTCTCTTGTAACAATTTCCACCTTGGCGCGTGATTCAATGTGAGACAAGGCGCGCTGCTCCGGGAAGAGATATCACGCTACTGCGCTTGCAATTCGAGAAAAAAAAACTACTTCTCACGACAACAGACAGAAAGACGAAGTTTAGTTATTAAAACAAAAAAAAAAGGAAACAAGCCTTGCACGAATATTTGGGCTAAAGTCATAACCAAAGGATACTAACTAAGCTCTAGCACTACTGCACCTAGAAAAATCCTACAGGTTACAAATTACGATAAAAATACCAGATACAAAGGACAACGCACATTTCTTAAAGAAAAGTGGTTTCTGTTAAGTTGGTTGAATTTGCTATATGTTTTGTATTTCAGCGTCCTCAACAAATGTATCCATGGTCGTGAAGCCCAAACCTCCCGGGTTCCGAGATAAGGCCCGCTGAAGAGAGTATCACCGGGTTTTAGCTCTCTTAAAAAATAAGTTTGATTGTAAAGGCTTGCTGCTGTTAAACTCAATTACAAGGAGTGTTTGCGACCTTGACATCAAGTTCAAGGTCAAAGGAATTTCTCAAGGTCAAATTGGTTTTTTTTCAACAGTAACTCCTGTTTGCGACACCGCAAATGAAAAGAGCGTAGATTTCTACATTCTGCTTTAAGTTTGACCGTAAATTAAAATAAATAGTAAATAGAGTGAATTTGTTGAATTTAAATTAACATTACTTTTCATTTAATTCCATGGCAACAAAAACAAAACAAATTACATTTTTTAATGTTAATTTAACATCTTGTTGAATTTCAGACCCATGTTTGCATTACTCTGAAATACTTTAAAACGGCTGACCGTTGACGCTTGCATTAGCATTACTCAGAGTTCACCAAGCGGAGGTTGCAAAGTCGGACTTAAACTCATTAGTAATCCTCATTCTCTCCGTCTTTGTTGTTATGAAGTTAATCATTATTTTTTTTCTGATTTCGGATCGCAAAGTTGTGCAAATTTTTATATTGGTTTGTATTTCAGTCTACTGTAGAGTCAATTTTGCGATTATTAAGACGATAACGTAGTCACAATTAAGTCCTTTTTATTATATTTTTTCCATTTAAAAAATCTCTATTCTTAAACATCGACTATAAATTCTCCTATTCCGGCACCATTGTCATCATTATTCTTATTTCCGGCATCCTGGATGTATTGCAGGAGCACTATACTGGGTTATTTTATTTGCTGTTGATGCCGAGCTCAGCCGAAGAACCAAAAGATACTCGCGACATGAGCACAACAAAGTTATCCATAACTGATAGCGAGTAGCATTTCTGAATCAAGAGTAGATTCTGATCCTCAAAAAGCTTGGTATATTTCGGTTTCTATCAAGTTCGAACGTATCGGTACCCTCATGTTCGAATTTTTTCTGAACATATGAAGGTGCTAACTCAAGTTGGTGCGGCGCGAAGGTCAGTTGACATAAATAGTAAGGATCTAATCGAGGAAACTCAAGAAGTCTTCCTGTCTCAAACGTTTCTACGTGGTGGTACTGAGATATTAAGAAATGGGTTCATAAAACAGCAGCCACGCTCAGAAGTTCGGGAAAAAGAGAAGAAGCAAGATCTAAATAAAGAGAAGCACTTCTTTCCATTTAAGTTTCACCGATGTGGAAAGGTTGGTCACAAAATTGCTGTGAATTGCCAGTGAAGCAGAGAAATATGGTTTCATCATTACTGTCAACGAAGAATCGGCGCTGCGAAAATGAACGAAAATGGGTGTAAAAAGTTGTTTGTTGAGAGAGTTGACGGACTGTACTACATTCGGGAAAATCTAAAAAACGCAAAGTTATTATCCGGAGAACACAGCTTATCGAAATTAGAGTTATGGCACAAACGAGTCCGGCATCTAAATTTTAAAGATCTGAAGAAGCTTTTGACAGATCTTGAAATAAATTTTGATACAGTTGAAGAAGTTTGTGTTTGTGAAACGTGTATCAAGGAAAAATTTTCACGATGTTTTTTTCCCAAGATTTCGTTTCTTAAGACAAAGTTATTAGAAAGGGTGCACTCAGACTTGTGTGGCCCGATGCGCACGCAATCTAAAGGTGGCGCGAAGTATATTATGACTTTTGTTGATAATTTTTCTAAACTGCGTATTGTGAAATTTTTAAAATCGGAGGACAAAGCCAATGAATAAAATGTCTCCAATCCGATAATGGGAAAGCATATATAAACAAAGAATTCAACGCTTATTTATACAAGAAGGGCATCACCCGAAGATTAACTGTTGTCTACATGCCTCAACAGAATGGAGTAGCAGAACGTTGGAATCGCACATTAATGGAGATGGAAAGATGTTTATTGTTATAATAGAATCGCCCTAAATCTTTCTGGGCAGAGCTGTAGCAACTGCTAATTATTTACGAAACAGATGTCCTTCAAAAAGTCTCAATGGTCAAATACCCTACGAACGATGGTACAGAAAACTACCAGGTATCTTGCATCTAAAAAATGTTGATAGTAAAGGACATTGTTTCGATAAGACACCCGGAAGAGACAAGTTCGATTAGCGAACCCGTGAATGCTTATTCTTGGAATATTGTGAAGAAACCAAAGGATACAGAGTTTGGTTGGCCGAAGCTGTAAGAATAGAAATGACGAGAGATATGACTCTTCTCAACGAATTTCTGCCTTCGAAGGAATACGAAGAATTTATCCAGGAAGGAGAAAAGAATTCAACCGAATAAAAGACCTTAGTGGAAATATAATACACACCAATTCAACTAACTCCAGAAATTGAAGTCAACGAAGTACAACAAGATCTGTTCTGATAGCGAAAGTGAAAATTTCTTAGGATTTCAAGAAGCTGAAAATAATGTAGAACCTGAAAGAAGAAGAGTAGCTCGACGCCCTAAAAACATTAGAACTGGAAACCCAGGAAGACCTGCGAAAGCCTACAACATGAGCAACGCAGCTCTCGAAGAAGATTTTCAATGTGCTAACATCGCACAAATCTCCTAGAAGACAGCGCTTACCGGAAACGAGACCGAAGAGTGGAGAAAGGCAATTGAAGGCGAATTCGAAGCACTAATAAAGAATAGAACTTGGTTATTAGCATATCATGCTGAGGGTCGAATGGATACAGACTAGTACTTAGGCTCGTTTAGTAGCCACTCACAACGCCCTGGCCTTGACATTTTAAGAAAATATGATACGGAATATTCGAGGCCTGCCGCAACACCTATGGATGCAAATGCGAAGTTCGTTAAGGAGGAAAAGGATTCAACCGAAAAACACTAAGAATATCCTTTTATGGAATTAATAGGAAGTCTTATGTACCTGGCTGTTGCAACACGACTAGACATAGCATTTTCAGTCAATTTCCTTAGTCAGTTAAACAGTATATATCAAAAACAGCATTGGATCGCAGCAAAGAGAATTCTACGTTATTTACGTAGAACAACGAGTCTGGGTATCACGTACGAGAAGAACTCCAATCAATTGTAAGGATTTGTTGATGTTGATTGGGAAGAATCTCCTCAGGACAGAAGATCTTACAATGGATGTGTGTTCGTCCTTGCGAATGGAGCAGTGACCTGGGAGGCAATGAAACAACGCACTGTGGTGTTATCAACCACCGAAGCCGAGAATATGGGGCTCACTTAAGCTGCGAGAGAAGCATTATATTTAAACAGATTCCTCAAAGAAGTTGGATTAGGGAATCAAGATGTAATTAAAATCTATAGCGACAACCAACGGGAACAAAAACTGGCGAAGAATCCAGTCTTCCATTCAAGAACGAAACATACTAATATATACGTCATCATTTCATGAGGGAAACACTCGAACGTGGGATGATTACGTTGCACTATCTTTAATCAGCTGAGTTGATGGATGATGTGTTCACTAAAGGATTATCAAGAGAAAATCATCAGAAGTGTTTGCTCAATTTTTGAAGGAAATTTACTGAAGTGCAGTGCTGTACGCTTGAGGAGAAGTATTGGACATGGGTTCGATTCAAAAGCAAGCTACAGCTTTGATTCGTTTATAACATCTGAGTTATATTTCATACTGTCAACTTGTCATTATTCGCTATCATAGTCATTTAATAAACCACGCTCTTTTAACAGTCAATACTGTTATTTTAATATTATATATATTCCGATAAGATCCACCTAGTTACAACAGTTTTCATACTTATTTTTGTTTGTTTTTTTATTGTTTATCAAAAGCGTTTTTAAACGTTTTTCCTCTTTTAAAGCGTTCATCTTTTTTTTTAAATTAAGTTGTTTATCACAAAGTTACATATTATGATTTATTTATAACAGTGATAAATAATACTTGTTAACAATATTTTTTATTCAAGTGAATTGGCTCAAGATACTTTGATATAAATCAAAAAGCTTTTCGGTTAAGTATTGAACTATTTTCTTTAAAAAAATCACATTTTCTGGTAGAAAATTCCATTTTTGCAGAGAAAATAAATTTTTTGTACTTAGATATTTAACAATTCATGTAAATTTGTTTGAATTTTCTATGTGTTTTGTATCTAAACGTCCTGAACAAATGTATCCACGGTCGCAAAGCCCAAAATCCTCCTGGTTTCGAGATAAGGCCTGCTGAAGTCAGTAACACCGGGTATTAGGGCTGCTTGACCGGCTATTCACTCTACTTGGAAAAGTGGTTTCGGTTAATTTGGCTGAATTTGTTATCTGTTACTTCGCTCAGCATCGCCAACAAATCTCGTATTATACCTTTTAAACCACCTCGATCTTCTTGGATCCTGGAACCAAGAGAAAGACTCATTTGAAGTAGCTCCATAAATAATTGGAAGTCTCAAACGTTCCCACGTGGTTCTGAGATATTAAGAAATGAGTCAATAAAGAAAGTATTTATATTTGTGCTGAAACGAAATAACTGAACTACTATATTTTGTTGTATAAATTTCCAATTATTTATGGAGCTACTTCAAAAGAGTGTTTCTCTTGGTTCCAGGATCCAAGATGATCGAGGAGGTTTAAAAGGTATTATACGATATTTGTTCAAGATGCCGAGCTAAGCAACAGATAAAAAAATCAGTCAATTTAACCGAAACCACTTTTCCAAGTAGGGTCAAAAGCCGATCAAGCAGAGCTAATACCCGAGGTTACAGACTTCAGCGGGCTTTATCTCGGAACCCGGAGGGTTTTGGGCTTTGCGACCGTGGAGAAATTTGTTCAGGACGCTTAGATACAAAACATAGAGCAAATTCAACCAAATTAACATAATAGAAAAAAATGATCACCTAAATTGTTGAATATTCAAGTACAAAAAATTAATTTTCTCTAAAAAAATGGTATTTTCTACCAAAAAATTTGAATTTTTAGCAAAAAATAAAAATAAAATTTTTTAACAAAATAGTTCAATGCTTAACCGAAGAGATAAACCTCCATTCCACAATTTTTTTCAATAATTAATTAAACTCTTGGACATGCACTTCAATTTTCGATAAAATATATTAATTTTAAATAAAATAGTTCAAATTTTAACCAAAAAGACGAACTTTCTACTAAAAATATAAATCTTCAACAAAAAAATAATTTCTCAAATAAGTGGTTCAACTAAAATTTTCACACTAAGTTTTCGTATTCTCAAGAAAAATAGATTCATTTTCAATCAAACAGTTACATATTTATCTAGAAATATAACATTTCTACTAAAAACGATGAATTTCTGAATAAAAAAGACAAACTTTCAACAAAAAATTGAATTTTCATCTAATTAGATTTCAATTTGGCTTTTCAATACCAAATATGAGTTTCCAACAAGAAGTAAATTTTCTACAAAATAATTTATTTTTGAACCAAATTGGATGTCTTATCAACCAAATTATTGAATTTTTAACCAAAAAACTTGCATTGTTACCCAAGAAAAATGCAATTTCTACTTAATTAGATTAATTTCTTTACTAAAAAGATAATTTTCCATAAAAATAGTGGAATGTCCACCCCAATAAGATTGGAGTTGATTTTTCAAAACCAACATAACAAATTTTAATCATATAAACTTTTCACAATTATATAGCAAAAATGGAATAGCTATATTTTTAGTAAAACAACTCATTTCCAGAAAAACAAAAAAAAAAATCAACAAGATTGGTTAAATTTTTAACCAAATAAATGAACTAGTAAGTAAAAAGACTAATTTTTAACAAAATAATTAAATTTTCAACCAAATAGTTCAAGTACCAACTGAGGAAAATACATTTTCAACCAAACACAGAATTATTCAATTTTAAGTCGATAATACATATATTTTCTTTTTAATTTGATAAAATAGTTAAATTTTGAACAAAAAGAAGACTTTTCAACTAAAATGGTCATTTTGCAGTCAAATTACACAAGATACGAGCGACACAAGCTAGGGGAAAAAATGGAACAAAAGTGGTTCATCCAAAAAAGAACTACAATTTTTTATGAATCATTTTTTGACGGAATAAGTAGTTTTGGTTTTAATTGCAAGAAATTAAATTGAAAATGAAAAACGTAAATTTTTGGATGAACGACACAAGCTATGAAAAAACGTAATAGACAAAAGTTGCTCTTGCAAAAAAGAGTGAAAACTCATTCAAATTTGTCTAGAATAATTTTTTGATAGGACTTGTAGTTTTTGTTTTAATCGTAAAAAACATAACGTTAAAAATAAATAAATTTTATTTGTTGAAAAACGACACAAGGTTCGAAAAAATCTATAGATCAAAGTTGTTCATCCAAAAAGGATATACTCATTTTTTACTGATAATTTTGAGATAGGACGAATACATTTTCTTTAAATCGCTAAGAATAAGACTAAAAATAAAACTAATTAATTTTATGAATAAACGACATTAGAGACCAAAAAAATCAAAAGGAAAAAGTTGTTCCAAAAACAATCTACAAATATGTTGTGAACTCTTGCTATAAAAATATATTGAAATTAAAAAAATTAACATTTGCATGCGAGAAAAAATATGTTGCTGTCTGATTATATCAAAGTATCTTGAACGAATTCACTTAAATAAAAAATAGGCTTCCGTTTCCAGTACCGATAGAGGTTACACGGTGTTTTTGGAGAGCGATCATTTTTTGGCTGAGGAGAAGTGAAAATTTGATCGAGTACGGTGAGGGTTCTAGGGTGAAAGTGCAAGTGTGGATGAAGGGAGTGATAGAAAATGAAAATTTGAACGGAAAATAGAGAAATTGACGAAAGTTGATTTTGGGGTTAGGTTCGTTTGGGTGATATACTGGGTTTCTCGGCAGTAAGTAGAAGTTCGAAGGGTAAGAAGGGAGAAGGAATTAAATAGACACAAATTGTCCAAATAAATCAGTGTAGGAGGGCGAATTTTTGGAAAAAAAAATTTTTTAATATGTGGAGGATAGAAAGAGACAGGGGAGGGTGAGGTGAGGCTAAAGGTCAGTGAACAGGGTAGAATCATGTCGGTTATGCGCAGTCCACAGCGAGATTTCGGAAGAAGGCAGATGCGAGTTAAGTGAGAAGAGTGAAACAAACAGGGACAGCGATAACAAAGAGAGAGAGAGAGAGATAAGGTAGAATCGGCAGAATCGAGACGAGGAAGGGGACATAGGCGCGGGCGGCCCACTAATTTAGAAAGGCCTAGATCGAAATCGGGAAACTCGGGGTCGCCGGATTTGTTGCACAGGTGGCAATAGTCGGCGAGCGCGATTAGCAGCGAGAGCATCAATAGCGAAGGAAATATATTTATAAAGTTAAAAGCCCTTATAAAAGGCTTTAAAGAGGAGACTTGTGCAAGATTGGATAAGACATGCGGAAGACTGAATAATATGAAGAGACAAGGGGAAGAGGTAAGAAAAGTGAGACAAAAGTGGGAAAAATGGGATCAATTATGGAAGGGAGAGAAAGAAAAAGAGTGGAATAAATTTGAAAGTATAGAAAACAGGCAGAAAGAGAATGAGGAGGTTAGGAAAAGGGACAAGAAATTGCTAGAAGAGAGAGTGAGCAAATTAGAACGAAGGATTGAGTCTAAGGTGGGAGAGAAAGGAAGTATGGAAGTAGGGAGAGAGTGTGAGGTGGTCAAGCACGAGCAGAATTAAAGGTGGCGCTTGAGACTGACGGAGGTTGAAAGAAGAATGGAAGGGGGAAGAGAGCGAAAAGGAAAAAGAACATAATAATTAGGAAGGTGATCAGAGACATCGGCGCGCAAATCAGAGTGGAAGGGATAAGAAGAATAGGAGGGAATAAAGAGAGCAAAGAATGTATGTTTTTAGTGAACTTGATGAGTGAGCGGGACAAATATGAAGTTATGAAGAAATTGAACTTGTTGAAACGTAGAAATAAAAGAATGGAAGTAAATCTGACATGGTGGAAAAGGAGAAGAAAGTGACTAATCGAGCGAAAGGCATGGAGTGAGAGGTGTAAAGGTAATAGGGTAGGATTTGGCAGAGATAGGATATGGGTCAACGGAGAGATATGGATTTGGAATGAAGTAGAAGAACTGAGGGATGTTAGAAAACGGATAGTGAATTAAGGGGGCAAAGAGCATGAAAAGGGGAATGCAAGAGTCTCGGGAGGGTGCAGGGGTAAACGACAAGAGGGTCTGAATGAAAGGAATAAAGATGATAAACACAAAAAGAGCGACGTGCAAGTAGAATACGAGTGGAAGATGCAAACAGCAAGAAAGGAGCATGTGAAAGGGAGAGGAATGGGTAGCATGGTGTCAGGGGTAAGAAAAGAACTGGTGTTAGAGGAAGAAAAGAGAGAGTACATGGAAGAAATGGATGGAACAATGGTTGGGAGAATAAAATTAGGAAAAGTTATTGTGGGTGTAGTATGCGTGTACAGAAGAAGAGGAGAAGAGGGAGGATGGAGAACAATAAAGAAATAGACAGAGGAGAAAGAGGAGAAGCTGGTCCTGATAGGAGGGAATTTAAATTCATGGACCGGGGAACAAGGGGGAGAAGTATGGGGTAGAGAAAAGGAGGTGTTTATAAAAAAATCTAAGCAAAAGGAAACGGATCGGGAGGGTAGGAGGCTACTGGACATACTGAGAGAGGCGGGATGGTTTATTAGGAACGGCAATACAAGAGGAGATGAAGAAGGTGAATATACGTACGCGGGCATAGGGCACGCCGTATTAGATTACATTCTGGCAAAATAAACAATAAGGAGGCTGATGGTTAGAATGGAAGTGGGCAAAGTGATAGGCTCAGAACACTTTCCGGTAATCGCGACAATGAGATGTGGTGGCTCAAAGGGCAGCAGGGGGAAGAGGAAAGAAAAGAGTGAAAATAAAGTGAAAATGGGCATTTGGGGGAAGGAAAAGTTGAGAGAATTTAGAAAAAAAATAGAAAACGAGGAGATAGGGGATCGGGAAGAGGAAGGAGATGACACACTACTAGAAAAACTTAAAGGAGCGATAGACAGGGTAAGGGAAGAGGTGAGACAGAGAAAAAAAGAACAAGGGTTTAGGAGAGGCTGGTCGGACGATGAATACAGGGAAAGTAAAGATAGGATAAAGGAGAGTGTAAGAAAATGGAGGAAAGGGGAAATGGAAAAAGGATAATTCAACAGGAGAAAGAGGGAGCACGAAAAAATGATAAAGGAGAAAAGACAGAATGAGAGAGAAAGGTATCTGGAAGAGGTAGAGAAGGCAGTAAAAGTAGAGTGGACGAAGCACTTCAAGTGGCTGTTAGGAGGAGTGGAATATAGTGTATAGGGAGAAGAAAATGGTCGATGGGGACGAGGAAACTGAAAACGAGATTAGTAGGGATGAGGTGAATGAGGCGATTGCAAGGTTGAAAAGAAACAAGGCAACAGTGGAAGATGGCTTCGAAAATGAAGCACTGAAATATGGAGGATTACGGGTGAGGGAAAAGATGTAGAGGATTTGCAACAAGGTATGGAAAGGAGAAGGGTGTCCGGAGGAGTGGAAGACAGGGCTGGTAGTATTGTTGATCAAGAAAGGAAATGGCAAAAAGGTGGAGGAATATAGAGGTATCACACTCATGTCCGTGGGATATAAAATTTATGCGGAAGTGCTTAGAAGGAGGTTGGAAAGACAGGTGGAAGAAAAGGAAAGTATACCACAAAACCAAACGGGTTTTAGAAAAGGGATGGGAACCATAGATCACGTCTACGTGCTCAACTATCTAGTCAATAGGAACCTAGGACGGAAGAAAGAGAAGCTAGTCGCATTATTTGTAGACTTTACGGCAGCATTTGACTCAGTTAACAGGCAGATCTTATGGGCAGCCATGAAAGAGAGAGAGAGGAGTAGGCGAAGGTTTAATAGAGAGGATAAAAGAAATATTTGTGGATACTAAGATAAGGGTAAGATAAGAGATAAGAAAGGAGAAGAATTCAGGACAGGAAGGGGCAAGGTTGTCCTTTGAGCCCACTTCTATTTAGTATTCTTCTCGCAGATTTAGAGGAGAAGTTGAAGATGAAAGGAAAAGGAGGGAAAACATTAGGACCAGGAAAACTGCATTCACTAGCATATGGAGATGACGTAGTGCTACTAACGGATGATGATAGAGGTATGAATTTGTTGATTAGAGTGTTCGAAGAATATGTGAGAGAAGAGAGTTTAACAATAAATGTGAACAAGACCAAGATCATGTGTTTCAAAAGTAAAAGGGGCAGATTAGAGTACGAATGGAAGATAAATGGCGTGGTGGTAGAGTTGTTTGATGAGTTTTGCTAGTTAGGATTTTGGTTGAAAACGAGGGAGGGGGGGGGGGGGGGGAGTGAGCTAAAGGTGAGAAAGAGATTGGAATGCGCGAGTAAAGTAATGGAACAAGTATGGGGTATAGAAAAAGAAGATTCAAGAATGACTGGAAAATGAGAGTGTGGATGTTTGATGTATAAGTATGGCCAGTGTTAAGCTATTGTATGGAAACCTGGAGATGGAAAGAACACAAGAGAACTGAAAGTTCGCATGAGAGATTTTCGATATGGGTGTTGGGAGTGAGTTGGAGTAGCCCAGGGTATATGCTGAGGGAAGAAATAGGAAGAGAAAAAATGGTGGTGAGGCAAGTGAAAAGAACCTAGTACTTCGAAGAGAAACTAAGGAGGGGAGAGAAAAGAAAAATTGCACAGGCGTCTGCCCGCGAGGTCATAGATAAAGAGAGGAGGGGTAACGTGGAGCGTTCAAACTGGGAGGAGGAGAGATATGAAATGAGGCGTGATTGTGGTATACATGAGAGGGGTACAGAGTAGGAGGAAATAGAGGAAGCGGTACAACAGCTGGTATGGAATGGTTAAGGGGCAGGGGAACAAGAGTACCGAGAAAAGATTAAACAGGAGAGCGAATGGAATAAAGTAGTGAGATTTAGAATGGGAGAGGGTACACGAGCATGCAGGTATTTGATGAATGAAGAAGAGAATGTTTGTAGAGTATGTAGGTATGAGCAGGATACATGGTTGCATGTGTTAGAGAGGTGTAAAAAAGACAATGGGGGGAGGGGGGTACAGAAGAGAGAATTAAATGGATTCTGAATGAAAATGGTCAGGGAGAGGAATGGATGAAGAAACTAGAAGATCTGAAAGAGAGAGAGAGAGAGTTAGTTGTACAGGATAGCAGAACAAAAAACCAAAAAATGACTCCGAAAGAAGGAAATTTAAGAAGTACTGTTGCGAACTAGAGTCAAAATTTGAAATTCATAACGGTAAGACAAATGGAAGCCAAGGGTAAATTCGCAAGCATTTAGAAATAAAATTAACAATTTAATACTGTACGAAGCGAATAGTTCATAAGATAGCAAAATTTCTTCACCATTGTACTTGTTTCTAAGTACTAGTCTGTATTCAACGACATTTCGAACCTCAGCTTGATCTGCTAACAACCAAGTTCTATTCTTTATTAGTGCTTCGAATTCGCCTTGAATTGCCTTTCTCCACTCTTCGGTCTCGTTTCGGGTAAGCGCTTTCTTCTAGGAGATTTGTGCGATGTTAGCACATTGAAAATGTTCTTCGACAGCTGCGTTGCTCATGTTGTAGGCTTTCGCAGATCTTCCTGGGTTTCCAGTTCTGATGTTTTTAGGACGTCCAGCTACCATTCTTCTTTCAGGTTCTACATTATTTTCAGCTTCTTGAAATCCTAAGAAATTTTCACTTTCGCTATCAGAACAGATCTTGATGTGTTTCGTTGACTTCAATTTTTGGAGTTAGTTGAATTGGTGTGTATTATATTTCCACTAAGGTCTTTTATTCTGTTGAATTCTTTTCTCCTACCTGGATAAATTCTTCGTATTCCTTCGAAGACAGAAAATCGTTGATAAGAGTCATATCTCTCGTCATTTCTACTCTTCCGGCTTCGGCCAACCAAACTCTTTATCCTTTGGCTTCTTCACAATATCCCAAGAATAAGCATTCACGGGTTCGCTAATCGAACTTGTCTCTTCCGTGTGTCTTATCGAAACAATGTCCTTTACTATCAACATTTTTTAGATGCAAGATACCTGGTAGTTTTCTGTACCATCGTTCGTATGGTATTTGACCATTGAGACTTCTTGAAGGACATCTGTTTCGTAAATAATTAGCAGTTGCTACAGCTTCTGCCCAGAAAGATTTAGGGCGATTCGATTATAACAATTAACATCTTGCCATCTCCACTAATGTGCGATTCCAACGTACTGCCCTTGATACACGTCTCACAAATACAAACTTCTTCCCCTTTATCAAAATTTATTATAAGATCTGTCAAAAGCTTCTTCAGATCTTTAAAATTTAGATGTCCGAGTCGTTTGTGCCATGACTCTAATGTCGATGAGCTGTGTTCTCCGGATAATAACTTTGCGTTTTCCAGATTTTCCCGAATGTAGTACAGTCCGTCAACTCTCTCGGCAAAAAACTTTTCACACCTATTTTCGTCTCGAATCACAGCTGCATTTTTCTTAAAAATTACTTCACAGCCTTTATCGATGATCTTACCCACCGTCATTAAATTCGTTCTTAAATCTGGAACAGAAAGTGTATTCTCTAAATTTAACACCTTTTCATTATTACGGTCATTAACCACAATCTTTAGTGTTCCTTTAGATTCGACTGTGATGGTCGCACTACTTGCCAAGTTCAATTGTACACCGTTACACTGTTGACTAATTACGAATTTTTTCTTATTGCTGCACATGTGTGATGTAAAGCTACATGATGTAACGCTACATGTGTGATGTAAAACAATGAATAGAAAGGTGGAGGATGATTAAGGAATCAAAATACAGTAAATGGTATAAGATGATAAAAAAGAAAGGAGTGCTAAAGTATTTAGAAAAGGGATGGGGAGAGAGAAGGTGGCCCAGAATAGGAAGATTTAGATTCGGAACCGAGTTAAAGGAGGGAATGTATTGGGAAAAAGAAGAGAACAGCAAATGTAGAATATGTGAATGGGAGATGGAAACATGGGATCATGTATAGGAAGGATGTAGGAAAGGAATGGAAGGTATAGGAATGTGGCTAGAGAATGTGGTTAAGATTCTAGGAGAGGAGGGATTAGGAGAAGAATGGATAAAGGAATTGGAGGGTGCTAGAAAAGCGAATGAGAGAGAATGAAAGAATGCCTGAGAAAAAAAGCAAATGGAGGTACAAAAAATTGAAAGAAAAAGAAAACGGAAGTCGCTTAGATTAGAAGCGCGAAGATTGTAAGTAATGGTATAGTAAAATTTAAGTAGACTAAGATGCTAAGATATAAGACTTTATGTAAATAGTTGTAAATAATTGTATATATAGAAAGGATAAGATTTTAAATATATACATATATATATATATATGCCCGGATTGAAGTCTGGTACAGAGGGTTTCATTTTTGCATGCCAAGACGACGTCATTTCCACCTTAGCATCCCATCGCCACATTTTGAACCAAGACATTCCCGATAACAGTTGCATGGCGTGCCATGCGCACCTCGAGCATTTGGTTCATATACTATCTAGTTGTCCAGCTCATGCGTGAACAACCTACATCCAGAGGCACAATGCGGCACTAAGAGTGCTTTATTACCATCTCTGTCACTATTACGGCATTAACCTTAATATCGCTCCTCTAAATGCTCCTAGGGGAATCGAGTCAATTGTCGAGAATGATAAGTGCCGCATATACTGAAACTTTATATTCTCGACAATTGTTTCCATTGCACACTCGAGGCCTGACATGGTTCTTCTTGACTTCGAGAAGCGAACCATCTTTGTTTTCGAATTTTCGGCAGCAACTGACAAAAACACCATATCCAAGGAGAATGAAAAGAAAGAGAGGTATAAGGTATACCTTATAAGGGAGTTGCGAGATTGTACCCGGAATATTCTGTTAAGCTGATCGTCCTTATAATCGGCGCTCTTGAAGGTGCCAAGCTTTCACTACTTCGTAGCTTGAAAAGCATTTCTGCGTGTGAACAATATGCTAAAACACTTGCGGGAAAAATGCAGAAGGCGGTCGTCCTTGGGTCGCTCCGTATCCTCAGAGTGCACGAGACTTTTTCCGGATCGTCGTATTGATTCCATTACAGACTGTAACTACATACATCACGGTCGTGAGACACATTATGAATAAAGAAGAACTGATGAAACAGCGTGGTTTATTACATGACTTTATGATAGAGACGAACAATGACAAGTTGACAGTACAACGGTACAACTTATTGTGAAAAGTTTCCATTTAAAAAAAATATTCTTATTTGTTTTATTAAATATTATTATTTAGTAATTGCTTGCTAAATAAATACTAATTTTGTAAAAATCTGTGAATTTAAGGCAGTAAATATTTATTAATTTTAAAACAGTCTATAGTAATGAAAAATATCAGAAATCGAAAAGTTGGAAAACGAACCAGATTACCTAGCAAATTTAACTTTCTTTAAAAAAATTAGATTGTAATTTCTTGCAACTTGAAAATAGGTTAAACACACAAATTTATTTTCTTTGGGCGTATAAGACAGGTATAGCGCACATTCACCTTCATTGTTTTTATTTCTTAGTATTAAAAGCGTAAAAAAATAAAAAATTCGAGAATAACCTTAAAGATATGAGTTATTTTCATACTTTTTGCAAACAAAAAACCCTAAGCTATCTAATACGTATCAAAAGTAGCTAAACAAACCTACTACCCTACAGAACTTTGATAACGTCTAACATGTAGCTTTGTTATAAATAATTTAAGATAAAGAATATAACATTTCTTCTTCTTTTCTTGGGAAAATTTGTTTTACATTTTATATATATTAAAGTGGCTTACTAGTTTCCCCTAACTGCAGTATATTGTCAATAATTAACATTTACATTGGTAATAAAGAATTTAAATTTAAAAGACATAACATTTATAATTTTTTGCGGAAAAAATTAGCTGAGTCTAATATGTATAGCATTTGCTTTTCAGGTTAACAAATAAAAAAATTATCGTCCCTTTTTTTCAGAAGAAAAATAATTTCCATCATATTTGTATAAAAATAGCTTAGCAGAATTAAAATAATCTAGAAAATTCGGAATTCTAAAAGCTCTGTTTGTTAGCTTATATTTTATATACATTTTTATCAGATTAAACAATATTTTGCAGCAAAATAAGTTTGATAAGCTATTAAAATACGTATAAGATGAAGAATTTTTCTTTGCGGGAAAATACGATGATTTTCTATTTCTTCTTTATTCATAATTACTTCTACATTAATCTAGCGCAATTTTACTGTCGGAAGAGTGAGCGAGCGATCGAAGCGAGAGAGCAGGCGCATCTTAATCTACTTATGCTACTCAATAATAATAACTACTTACAAACCTTTACGTTTCGAATGTACGCGACTTTCGTTTCCTTTTTCCTTCACTTTCACTTCGCTTCTATCTTATGCTCACTTTTCCATTTTTCCACTTTCATTCTTTCTGATTCGCTCCTTTAGCCCCCTCCAACTCCTTCATCCACTCATCACCCACTCCATCCTCCCCTAGAATCTTTACTACCTTCTCTTGCCAACTTCCCTTATCTTACATTCCTCTCCTACATCCATCCCATACCCATACCCTAAATATCTGGTACTTCTTCCCTTTTTATCACCGTATACCATTTATTATATTTTGATACCTTAATCATTCCCCATTTTCCCATTAATTGTCTTTCCCTGTCCCGTGCCTCAAATTCTTCATAACTTGCTCCATTCCCATCGCCTATGTCTCTTTCACTAAAAAACTCGCTCCTTTCGTCTTCCCATCTTAATAGTTCCACTGCTCTCCCTCTCCTTTCTTCTACCTTCTTCAAACACTTTTTCGTATTTCCCCTCCCTTTCCCTCAATTAAGTTCGTCTCAAATTGGCATGTCCTCTTAACCGCCCTAGCACTTAATTTATCCATTTGCCCTTCTTCTCTCACCATATATCAAGGTGTCCTCCCGTCTACCGCTAGCATCCACTTTATATACCTTTCTTGTAAACTCTCAATCTGCTTCCTTCCCTTCCATCTCCATATATCCGCTCCATAACCTAATACCGGCCATACCAGCGTATCAAATAACCACATTCTCCTTCTCTAATCATTCTGGAACCTTCTTTTTCCTATTCTCCATACCTGTTTCATTATCACTGCCGCTTTCTTATCCTTTCCTTTATATGTAAAAACTATTAATCAAAGCTTTGATCATTATTTTAGTACATATCGGTGAAAAAACGGTGGAAAATGAAATTGTTGCATTAAAAATGAGTATTTTTTTGTCTTTTTTCAAATTTGTTGCTTTTTAGTAGAAAATTAATTTTCCAGGTTAAAAACTCATCTTATTGATTTAAAATTAAACTTTTTTTGTTTGAAAATCCGTGGTTTATTGTTGAAAATTGAACTATTACATAAGATTCTTATCAATTATTTTAGTACATATAGCAGTGAACAATGATAGAAAATAAAAAATGTTTATTGAAAATTTGTTCAAAATTTATCATATTTTTGTTTTAAATTGTTATTTTTTGGTAAAAAATAAATCTCCTTGTTTGAAAATTTATCTTTTGTATTGAAAATTCAATTAATAGGTTAAGAATGCATTTTTTTGTATTGCAAACTAACTATATTTTTTCAAATTCGTTATTTTTTATGGAAAATTAATTTTCTAGGTTGAAAATTTACCTTTTTAATCAAACATTCAACTATTTTTTAAACTATTAAAGCTATTTATTATTCTTTTTAAAGCTATTTATTATTCTTTTTATAAATAACCTGGAAGATCTGGAAAAGTCATGAAATGTTTTTAAAAAATGAGAAAAAAATGGAAGAATCATGGAATTTAATAAAAAATGACTGGACAGTCATTTTTTAAATTTAATAAAAAATGACAGTGGGCCAGGGTGACCCCGTTCCGTGGACAGAAGTCGGAAAACATAATAAAATATACAAAAGTGAATTGCAAGGTCACTTATATATGGTTTTCGAGGGTGCTGATCCGAATCTGATATGAGAATTTCAAAAAACAAATTGGCGGATCCAATATGGCGAACAAGTATTTCAAAAAATTGTTGGATCAACTTGAAACGTGGTAACTATCGGTTTTCGATGGCGCGGACATCGAATCTAATATAAGAATTTCAAAAAACAAAATGGCGGATCCAATATGGTGGAAGAGTATTTCAAAAAATTATTGTATCTAATTGAAACGTTGTACCTACGGGGTTTCGAGGGCGCTGATTACGAATCTGGAATCAGAATTTAAAACATAAAAAAACATTTAGCAGATTCAATACAGAGGGCGAAAATATTTAAAACTATTTAAAAATTATCTACGTAAAACAAAAACTTATTTATAATAAGTTATCTACCACAAGGGTTTTAACATTTTTATTTGTTTTTGATTTAATTTTATTATGTTTATGCATTTATTTATTTTTTTTATGGAAATTTTTAATTATTAGAACTGTAGTTTTTGGGCTGCTTTCTGTGAGAGTTTCCCTAGCCTCTCACGTTAAATTATTTTTTCATCCTCCGACAATTCTGTATCGACTAAGGTAACAAATGTTTGATGGATACATGGTAAATCATCGTTTTCGTTCTGTTTTTCTACGTCGGAATGACATAATTCGTCCTCTTGCGAAATCTTTAGTAAATCTCTTACCTCCGGAGTAAGGTTCAACACATTTTTTTTTAATTTCGAGATTGAAGATTAAGGAAGCATATGATAGGATCCGAGCTATCCATAGCTCTGTTAAACATATCTTTTATGTCTGCTTTGCGGCTGAATGTTCTGCTGTGAGACAATCTGTCATTTTTATAATTTTCATTTCTAGAAACAGAAGCTTCCTCAGCGAGCATACCCACTGGCAGTGTCACTTGTTCTTATGACATCAGCACCATGCATAAGAATTTTATGCAGTGTCGATGGCATAGGAAACCAGTTGTAGTTCTGAATGTATAAACTTCAGCAGTCGCATTGGACAATGTTTCGAATTTCATTGGGTCAATTGTAAGATGACAAGAAAGGGCGCTTAAAAGCGTTTTGATATTACAAAGTAACTTCGGGTGGAGGTTAAGATATTCTGCAAGAAGTTCTGGCTTATAAAAACCTTTCGTACTGTATTGCAATCATTAGTGGTACCAGAGTCTCCTGGTTTTGGCTTGTCCATTATTATTCCTAACTTTTCCCAAAGGGTACTTTGTATATGTTTTTTTCTTTGTGCACATTCTTCTTTAAGTTTAACACTTTTCAGTTGCCAGACTTTGATGTGAGCCCTGTAAGAAATAAGCAAACATGTTTCGAAGATTCTGATCTACGCATGAAGTGGAGAGTTTTTGTCAAATTGACCTTCAACAATCTGTTTTTGCTTTAAAACATCTGCTGATTCTTTAGTGTATTCTATAGTAAGAGGACGACAAGATCTTGGTGATAGCGATGCTTTGTTATTCTGTAGTATGATACTACTTGCGGTTCACATTCGCAATGAAATAACTGTGGTAACAAATAAATTTTGATCGCTCTGCGGAATGTTTTCTTCTATTAATGTGTAGTTTTGCTTAAAACACGAATATCCAGAACTTCCGTCGAAACCCCAAAAGCACATCGCTGGGTTCTACGAAAAATAGGCTATCATTTGTTACCGTTAAGAATTAGGTTAACTTCATTTAGTATGCAATTTAGTAAACATGTAAAAGTGTTAAAATAAATGAAAAATCTTTTTAAATTTCTTGTTTTGAAAGTTATAGGAGCCTAGGTTAAATCATAAACTGTAATACCAAATGCTGGAGTTTTGAATTCGTTTGAAATGGTTCGAAAAATAATACGTTATTTATTCCTCCTGAAAACTTAGCTGAATGAAGTTAGCTTAATTTTTAACGGAAACGAAAAGAAAGCCTATTCTTCGTAGAACCCATCGACATCATTATTGCTTTTATTTCCATAACGCTTTTCATTTTCATATACTGAATAATCACTTCGGCTTGCAAATTTGTAATTCATTTTGTAGTATAATTCAATAAAGTTTGAAGGGTTGTCTCTGCTTTTTTTCAGAAATAGAAACTGTTTTCTTCGGTGGCCTGCATACTTTTTTAGCAGCTCTATGATCATTATATGTAGGCCAAATATCTGATCGACATGATTTTGATTCCAAGCGTATATTTTGATACACTTCCTTTAGAAAGTGAATTTTCAAACAAAAACGCTAAAGATTCTTGTACAGTTTTCTTTCTTAGTGTAATAGATGGTTCACCTAATAATTTCCTAATTTTGCTTGGGCTTTCTGAATTTTCTAAAATATTATCGCAAATCGAATACAAATCTCTATTTACAGATTGTTTCGCTGCGTAACGACAAGCCATAATTAACCTTAGGGTATCATGTTTTAGCTCAGCACTGATTTTAGAAACTTTTCGACGTTTTAAACGATCAGATTTTTCAGCAAAATTAAGCATTATTAAATTCAAATCTTGCTAAAAATCTTTGTGCAGCTTGAAATTTTGTATCACGTTTATATCTAAAAACTCGTATTTTCTTCAATAAAGATTTTATGTCTGACTCTGGGATATTTCCAGTACTCAAATTCAGTTTCGATACAATGTAATGAATAGTTGAATCCAAACTATTATTCATTAGAAAGTAATAATTTCTATTTTGGTAATTTTCGACATTATATACAATATATTCAAATCTAGGAGAGAGAAAAAGGCAATGAAAAGAAAAAGTAAAAACTTGTAAGTTTGGATAAGCTTTCTAAACAAAGTGAACACTGGAAAACAAGTGAAAAGCATAGCGAAACATGAGACGTATGCGTGCGTGCGTATGTGGCAGCTCGCTGCAGACATGTTAGTTCTTGGCGCTCGGGTGCTGACTCTATTACTTGTGATTATTATATTATTTATGAAAAGGGGCAAAATGAAGCACCCCTACCGTCACGTATATATAAATTTTATTCCAATTTTTTTAAATCACTTAACAATTTTTTTAACTTCTATGTGTCTAAGGGTGATAAGGAAAAAATAACCATTAAAAAAATAATAATGGATACATAAGTATATTAAAGGTTTGAACGAAAAACACATGAAGAATTTTTTAAACATTTTTAACTTTGCATGTCTGCCAACGAAGCAGTATTTTATTAATAAACTATTATTTATGTGTAAGATACCCCAATTATCACTGATTACAATGATCTGATTCTTTTGTACAAATTCGAAAGTTTGAAAATTGGAATGTTGGCAACGGAAGCGGGGCGGCTGGCTCACTGTGCGATTGCCAGAAGTTCCTACTATCATTCTCGTCGTTTACTCAGTTTTGTGGATCAATTAAATCAGGTTTTAACTCAATATTCCCTTATTACTCTCTCCGAGGCCACCGTGACGTCACGCATCAATCTGGACCTTAACTTCACGACTAAAAACTATCATTGCTGGAAATCCTACCTATCGAACATCCATCCATAACATTAATTCTGAATGGCCTCATCCTAGGATGCTTAGTGGTACTGGCCCACGTCAGTTTTTGCTGGAAGCACAGTCTCTTCGCACAACATCTTTCACCCTGGACGGATTAAGGAAAGAAGAGAAGGATAACCCGACTACACAACAAACCATATTTGGCTGTATTTTCACAGATCAAATTCAAGCAAGAGACTATAGGTTGGCTCTAATTGCAGCCGTCGTTTTTTCGGTCTCGCAAATCAATACAATAAGATTTTAACGTCAACATACCTCAATACTAAGCTAATTTATTTGCAGTCCTTTCGAAGCAGATGCCAACCAATGAAAAAGTTCCTATATAACGAAACCCTCATAAAAATAAAAAGAAGTGAGTATATTTAAAAAGTCATTAAGGAGACTAAAAGTGTAAAGTAACTCGTTTTCAATTTGAAATCTCGCGATTCTCAACTTTTGAATCTGAAATTCTTAAGTTTTTAGGCTTTTAATTTTTAATTGTGTGACACTTCACTTAATTTATGAAGGAAAAATATCAGATTGAGAAAAAAGTGAAGAAATTGTTGGAAGTCCTATTCAAGTCCGATTTCGGACATGCTCCTAAATAGCATTAAATTAAAGCGAACACAACGTTTGCTGCTTCTGAACGTAAACATTCAGTAGACTCTCGTCCCCTCGACACCGAGGGGCTCCACTCTCAGCCCGTAACCGCAGGAGCAACAATTCTCGGAGCGACCTAAATGAGAAGAACTTAAATGGAATTACCAGTGTATTATATATTTACTTACGATGGGTTTTTTGCTTCCAAAGTGACCCTTATTTGCTCGAGACGCTGCATTAAATAGTTTTTGTTTTTTCTGTAATATTTTAGGTAACATTTAGATTAATTAGTACTTAGTGAGAATACGATAAGAATAATTTATACAAAATTTATAGCTTACTTTGGGAGATTCATCATCACTTGGTGTATAAGGTTCACTATCACTAAGGACACTTTCAGATGAAGATTCTGATTCTTCATTTGGCGAATCTAAAGTATGAAAGAGAAATATTGATATAATTGAATAATGTGATAAAATTCACTAGTTAAGTTGAAGCTGATGTTTAATTTTTTTCTAACGAAATTTTAATTACATTAATTACATTATGAAGCTCCAATATTAAAACACCCTTAAATAGCAGAAACACGTCTTCTAACCTGGTTTAAATTCGTCCCCTGACTCAGCACTATCATCATCTGGAATCACGAGCCTTCTTCTTTTACTGTTTACTGGAGGCACTTCTCCACTATCATCGTCATCAATAGTCCTTTTACGATCCGAAGTATCCTTTTTTTCTTTAAATAAGTCTTTTTTTCGTTTCGGCGTTTCTAGTTTGGAGTCTATTTTGTCTTGCGCTCTTTTCTCTTTTTCTTCAATTATACTGCCAAGTTCCATTTGACCTACGTGCAACAGTTATTTTCTTGTTAAATACGAGGAGTAAACCACTAAAACTGTTCATGTACACTACAACTCAAGAATTCAAAACACTTCAAAAAGATTAAAATGACAAGGATACATCCAAGTATATGCCTCCTAAGGCAAACCTCAATCAAATTGAATCCATTAGCTTATCTTAGGAAACGATATTTTTTATGTATTAAAGTTAGAACCTTTTGTTTTTTCCCTCGAAATCCAACAGAATAGGCAAGCCCTTTACAGAGGAAGCTGTTTAAAGCTAGGCTTGATCATTCTTTGAACAAGACTACGATAAAGTACTTTCATTTTAACGTACAATGAAATACTTTTTAATATGGCTCATATGTTTATAATTGAGCAATTAAAATATAGTAATTAAAATGCCTAAAAGACTTTTTTTTTGATGTTTTAAGTTTGGTCTGTAACATTCATATTTTACGATAGAACACCTTTTTCGAAATAGTACGCAGAGTCCTGAATTCATGCACTCCCGCGTGCCCCTTACCGAAGTCTTTTTGTTTTTTTAACGAGTCGAGACAAGAAAATTCTGGCCACAACCACGTACGTGGTTGCTACCAAACATAATTTTTTGTTTTATTTTCGTTTTACAAAAAATAGAAGAAAAAAACAAGTAGCACTCTAGGTTTCGGGGTCTACGATAATGCTACGGTGGACCACATGGGGAAAAGGGAAAGATATTATACACACAAGTATCCATCCCCTCTTAACAGTTGGCTTGAGTAAAATGAGCGAAAGAGGCGCTGTCGCCTAAATAAAATTCAGTCGATAATAGAGTTTTCTGAAAATATTCATAATCACTGGAGCAATTAGAACTATGTGTTACCCGGCGATCGAGAAAAATAACAATAAACTAACAATAACTAACAACTAATTGAAAATTTGGTAACTTTAAACGATTTACATATATGAAATTTTATATATTAAAAATGAAATTGTCCTTCAATTTTCATCAGTTGAAGTTGATATGATTTGATTAGGAAAGTTTTCATTTGGAAAAATTTCAACTATTAAGCGTTTATATTTAATATGAAACAATTGCAGAATTGTACAATTGTTCAATCTGCGACACTATTATATTTTTAATTTTAGGCCCTTCAAATTGTAAAGCTAAAATTTGTTTGTTATTTTATTTTAACGCATACTATATTTAATATGTAATTCTTTCATTTTGAAACGGGCTGTATTCAAAATTGTTAAATTGTGAACAGTTTGATTAATATGATTATAAATTCTGAAACATTATGTACCTTTCAATGGTTGTAGTGCAGAACTAGATAACCAACATTTATTAGAAACTGGGCTTTTTTTCATACAAAATTCTCAAACAATCTAATACATATTTTGTTAAAAGGATATGTCTGCAATTTCGTTTTTAATATAGTAAAATAAGACTGTCGGTGATTCAAAGCCAAATAGCTGGCTGTACTTGTATCCCATCTTCTTTGTTTTTGTTTTTTAATTTTCTAGCCTCTGACCTTTTTTTGAAACCTTTTTCTGACCAATATTTTTCTTCCTAAATTTTGTTTCATACAATACAATAGTAAAACGCTTCTATTATCAAAGAAAAATCTCTTGAATCATATATCATATGTTACAGTATTAGACCGCGACACGAAATCTTTATTTTCCCGGAACGGATTAATTTGTTTGCATGAACACTTTCTTATTTCTATTCGGGTCCCCTATATCTCAGGGGAAAGTTTTTATTATTTTTTTAAATTACAAAGTTGATTCGTAGTCTTTACCCAAAGACGATTTTCAAAACCCATGGAATTTGAACCTCCAAATTCTTGAATGATTTAATTGGAATTGGGTAACTTTTTCTAATAAAAATCACCTCTCAATTTAGCAACTAAACATCTCAAAATCAAGTTTTTATTTTTTATTTTCAGTGAAAATTGCACTTTTGATCGTTTTTTGCAACCGAGCCTTTTCAGCTCAAGAGCAAAGTTTTTCTATCTTCAAATGGTGATTTCGATTTTACAGAATATTATTTCGTTCTCCTGAAAAATTCCGTATCTTTTTCTGCACTGCAATCCGTCATTTATGAGTAACATTGAACATGAAAAGATTACGATACACATACAAAACAACTTTGTCATTTGGTTGAGAATAATTTCATTTTGAAGGCATAGTTCTATCATAGTCTATTTTGGTGCCCAACGCCAGTAGGGCCAGAATTGTTCAATTTTTCGGTCTTTAAATTGAACGCTATAAAGAAGTATGTACAGAAGTTGTTTCAAGTTAAAAATAAACGTTGTTATAAATTATTTTTAATTTTGAAGAAAATGCTCCTATTACTAGGCGAACTGTTGAAAAAATATTTCATATTATTTATTTTCTCACTTAATTTTATTCTATGAATGATTCTCTACGAATCTCTATGGATACGTTTTCTCTTACCTTTTATTCAGGAATTATACAATCATTAATTTTCCAAACAATATTTTTCTTAAATACATTTTTGCAAGTAAAAACCTACGAAAAACATTTCTAGAGAGTTCATCAAGAAATAAAATAAGCCGTACGTAAGAATTTCGCAACTTTTACCTGAAAAGAAAGCTGAAACATATATAAGTCTCTAAATAACTAAATAATTTTCAACTGAAATATTTATTCGAAAGTTCGCCTACATTTTAAAAATGCTATAACTTTGGTCATTTTTATTTGATCAAAAAAAGTCTCAAGAACTTTCAAAATGCTCTAACTTTTTGAAATTTATTCAAAAAAGCTGACTAACGAACTCATCCTTTCTTTGCATATCCTTACAAAGTGTACCAAAGGGGAATGCAATCGAAAAATTCCTTCAAATATTACCGTGTTTACAGGCTACAACGACAACAACGACGACAGACAGACACCGACATAAAAACTATTTTCTCTGGTTCACGGGGTCTCAAAACGTCGAAAGTCATTTTTCACATAAAACCAATACCTTCTCGTTAGGACGAGGATGTACAAAACTCTAAACATTTCCTTTAAAGTCTTACTTTAAAATTTGTATTGTTAATACGAAATTAATTATTATGTTTAGTTTTGCAATGCTTATTATTCTTTTAATTCTTCTTTTGTATCGTTCAGAGGCTGTATTTTGAAGCCTTTACGTCTTTCTTAAAATAATTTATTAAATATATTTGACTAATTAATAACTAAATGTTTATTTATAGCGTCCAAAAAACCCGTTTTGGTACCAATTTCAATTGAAGTTAACGGACATGCGAACGGACGTCCCCGCACACTTTTTTGTGTTTATTTTTCAAAAAAATTCTGATTTTGCTAACAACGTGTGTATATTTCGAGGTTATGTGTGTTACAATTCTCCCGAGCGTTACTTCCAAACTACACAATATTTTTGGCCGAAAACTTTGGACTTACAAATAAACATAGTAACTAATCTCCCGGAACTAACCTTGTTTGCAGGAAATTAAAAAAGTTTATTTCATGAATAATTTTCAAATTATCGGAAAGGCCGAGATGAAAAACGGCGTAACCTCAAAATAATGCATAAGATTTTTATTTAGCACAATACATTTTCTTGTTATCATCCCTCAAAAAAGAGTACGGGGACGTCCGTTATGATATTTCATAGCATCTCCGAATTCAGTTTCTAAAAATTTTCATTTTTGCAGAAAAAAGCCGGGGGAACTGTACCCGGTTGACCACACGACGAAGTATCACATGCCCTTAAGTTATAAATGTTAAACTAATGTAACACCGAATTTTATGATGAATTCATATTGGCTTATTACACCTTATTATAATAGAATTGTAGGTAGGTATGTGGGTTTAAAAATATATAAAATATTTAATGAAAAACAACAAAATCAATGGGATGTAACCGGAGTATCAGAAGTGCCCCGCTCTCTTGCCCTAAATACATACCTGCTTTTCTTTATGTCTCTAGGTTTAATCCTTTAAGTCAAATGATGGGGTACTCGGGAAATTTACTGAAATTAGTGATGTAGGGACATATTTAGATATATTTCATGAAATATTCTTCCAATAACGAATATAATTAATTATAACATTTCTAGCTTTAATGTGTTAAAAATCAAAACATTTTAAATTAAACCTTTGTGAACACAACCGACTTGAAATTATCGTTGGACTAAGTCAAATAATTTTAATTTCAAAACTTTTAAAAATGGAGGGTATAATTTCAAAATAAAAATTTTCTCTGAAAATCTAAGTTATAGTAAAAAGTTTCGAATAAAGTAGTGATGCGTTGTTTTTGCTTTAGAAATAGAGGAAAATAAATAGCAATGTTAGGATATCAAACGTCATAATCACGCATCAGCAATCAATAAACAATGAAATATTAATCAAAGTTAAACAAAGCCTCACTTAATTTATATATATATATATATATGCTACATCTCCTGACAACTATTGAGTTTAAAAATATATAATACATAAACTTGGGCCTGTCAAATCTCTTCTATTTCTTGTCTTCTTGTGTCCTCGGGTTGCGGATGAGGGTCCCTGTACCAAGGGTTTCTGCTGAATATGGTTACAAAAATAAATAGGCAGTCGCGGACAATTGTCCAGGGGTGGTCCCGAAGGAATTAACCCCCAAGCGGAGGTGTGAAAACCGGGCCGAAAGCTGAATGGCACCTGGGTGATGTGTCTAGAAAGGTGACTCTGGGATACCGGGCGACCTCTCAAAGTACACAGCCTTATCCTTGCATGCGGGGCTCTACAAGGATGGACGAACCCCTTTCCCTAGCTTCTCGTAGGAACAACAATGACAACACCAAACATAGTTGTAGTCAGTGCGGTTGAAAACAACAGAACACGCAGGGCTCTCGACAATGGATCGGTCAACAATTTCGACCACTCTAGAGCTGGGGGAGCCAATAAAAATGGATTCAATGCGATGGATCGGCGGAATCTCGTGACCTTTAGGTGGACGGCACGACTCAATCACGACTTGCTAGAGTGCTACGATGCGAGTGTGGCCCCTGAACGGGGTTACAGGGCACGGCTGCATGTTCTGTGGTACGAGAAACACCCGTAGCTATCGCACTTTTCGCAGCAACGCCTGCGAAACCATACCGAACGACTCCGAAAAAGGGGATATGTAAGCGGAAAGCCTACTCTACCATAGCTAGAACAATCCGGCAACAGAGAAAGAGAGGTGACACTAAGACCAACCGCGGGCAGGCATCCAATAGAGGAAGAGTGGTGCTTTATGACCCGGAGAAACATCAACACCAAGGTTTCTCTCAAGCCTAAACATCTGGCTGAAATGGATGACGAGCTTCGTGGACATTTTTCCGAAGAATCCGACCTCTAGGCTATCAAATATTGTGTGTATAATGCAGCGAGAGCTTTGGCCGATGCGAATCGTAAAACAAAACCAACGGTTGATCATAAGACCAAAAGACGAATGCATCAACTTGCCATAAAGATAGGCTGTGCAAGACAGTACGCGTCCCGCATTCAGTGTGCGATTGACTACATCACATCTGGCAGAAATTTCACCGCCAAGTTTCGAAAGTTCGCGCGCGAACTCCGGACCCGCTATCACACACTTAACAAGTCAAAGCTGCTGACCATCAGGCAGAATATTGTTGAGAGAATACAGATACTATCTGACGCTAAGAGAAGTCTAGAGCGGAGGGAGAAGTGGGTCAGAGAAAATCAACAGTTTCTCTCTGACCCATCTCGACTCTTCCAAGACCCTCCAGTACAAAGAAGCGGAGGAGGCTGCTGAAACACTCGGACTTAACTTCAGTATTAGGGGTGAGCAAAATGCATCAAATCTTATCTATCTCGAGTACTCACTCCTGAAAGCCCAGATTAAGAAAGCACAAGAGAAAAACTTTCGTGAACAGCTCCTCGATAAGAGGATGCACGGTATCTTCCACAGGAATGTGGATGATGAGTCAATGTCGTGTGAGTTAACGTTTGCCTTCCTTAAATCACCCGTATTGAAGTCTGGTACGGAGGATTTCATTTTGGCATGCCAAGACGGTGTCATTTCCACCTTATCATACCGTCGCCACATTTTGAACAAAGACATTCTCGATGATAGCTGCAGGGCGTGCCATGCACACCCCGAGCATTTAGCTCACATACTATACAGTTGTCCAACTCATGCGGAAACGACCTACATCCAAAGGCACAATGCGGCACTAAGAGTGCTTTATTACTATATCTGTCACTCTTACGGCATTAACCTTAATATCACTCCTCTAAATGCTCCTAGGGAAATAGAGTCAATTGTCGAGAATAGGAAGTGCAGCATATACTGGAACTTTATATTCTCGACAATTGTTTCTGTTGCACGCTCCATGCCAGACATGGTTCTTCTTGACTTCGAGAAGCGAACCATGTTCGTTATCGAATTTTTGTCACCAGCTGACAAAAACATCATAGCCAAGGAGAATGAAAAGAAAGAGAGGTACAGACACCTTATAAGGGAGTTTCAACGAGTGTACCCGGAATATTCTGTTAAACTAATCGTCCTTATCATCGGCGTTCTTGGAGGTGCCACGCTTTCACTCGTGAATAGCCTGAAAAGCATCCCTGCGTGTCAACAATATGCTAAAACACTTCCGGGAAAAATGCAGAAGGCGGTAGTCCTTGGATCACCTCGTGTTCTTAGGGTGCACGAAACTTTTGCCGGATCGACGTATTGATTCCGTTATAGACTGTAACCACCTATCTCACGGTCGTGAGACGTGGTTGTGGCTGAAATTTTACCGCGATTTCGCTGGGAGCGGGTGCAATTCTTCAGATTAGCACCCGCTCTCGCTTAAGGATAAAGAAGCTCTATTTTCTAAGAAATGAAGACCGAATTTATGTATGAAATACGAGCCAGTGTAGACCTGGTGATGTTACCAAATTGTTTGGGGTTCAAATATATTGTTTTTCATGGCAAAATATGAGAAGCGTATTATTTATTTTCCACGCAAAAAAAATGTTCACCAAAGGTGATCAAGTATTTTTTTATAGGAAATTGATTTTTTTGGTTAAAAATTTATGTATTTTATTGAAAAATCTACTTTTTCGATCGAAAATTAAACTCCTCTTTTGATAATGTATGTTTTTGGTTGAAAATTCATTTGGGGGGGGGGGGG
>NC_046664.1:130830342-130830682 GCF_010883055.1 Belonocnema kinseyi | reverse complement strand
AAATTAATGTATTTTGTTGAAAATTTCTTTTTTTTTTTGTAGAAAATTGATATTTTTGGTTGAAAATTCATGTATGAGGCCCATATTTTGTTACAATTTTTTTTCGGAAGTACATTATTCATTTTGTTGAAAAAAAAATTTTTCGGAAGGGAATTATTCATTTTGCTTGAAAATTCTTTTTTTTCGTTAAAAAATTTCTCTTCTTGGTTGAAAGTTGATGTATTTTATTCAAAATTCTGCTTTTTCGATAGAAAATTAATCTTCTTTTTTTTAATTTATCTTTTTAGTTGAAAATTCATGTATGAGGTCATTCTTTTGCTGGAAATTTATTTTATTTGTT
>NC_046664.1:130818663-130830242 GCF_010883055.1 Belonocnema kinseyi | reverse complement strand
CCGCTCTCGCTTTGTTCCCGTGAGAAACTGCGTAAGCCAGCAGTTCTACGCAAGCCGAGAACGAGGTGACTGAAAGCGAGAGTTGGGTGTATTTTGCTGAAAATTCGTCCTCTTTTGGTAGAAAATTGATCTTTTGGATGAAAATTCAACTATTCCTTTGAAAATTCTAATTTTTCTATAACTTTCTCTAATGCTTGCCGAAATCAGCTTTATACACTTATTTGAAAAGAAATTGTTTTTAAGAATTTTTAAATTCCCGAAATTCTTATTTTTTAGAATGTGCAGATCAGTTTTGTACAATTTTATACTTTCACCATATTATTTTTCATAGCTCATCATGCCGCAATTAGTTTGAAACACTCGTTTGAAAAAATTGTATTTTAAACTTTTCTTAAATTCAGAAGATTTTCAATCATTTGAGCCAATTATAAAAATTCTAGATCTCCCTAAATCTTAATCTTTCATTTACACTCCGGGGAAACCTGTAGGCCAATATTTTAGAACCTCGTATGAAATTCATATATCCATCCTACAGTACATATACCTGGTTTTAACCTAATCAATCTATTCTTAATATTCTATTAAAACTTATTTCTTAAAATAAAAAATGACTAATTTGCACTAAAATTTTGCAAATACATTTGAAATTGTTTGAAATGTTTTTTAGTTTTTTCTCAGAATTCATTTTCCAAAATAAAGTAGTTTAAAATTTCCTCATGAATCGTAAAAATGAATGTGTATTTTCATAAAATCCTTCAAAATTCTAAAAAAGCTTTTAAATTTTTTCTACACTTTCAAAAACGTACATTTTCTTAACAAAATTATTGAAATGTTCTCAAATTGTTAATTATTTTTTAATCTTTTAAAAACCTTCCAATCATCTAGTTATAAATAAATTTTCTAATAAAAATTTAATTTTTAATTTTCCGATAAATCGTAAGAAAACTATTGTTATGTACATGAATTTCCAATCAAATGGTTGCATTTCCAACTAAAAAGGAAATTTTCAATCTGAAATGCATTGTTAAATTTTCATTAAAAAAATTATTTTGCACAATGTAGTTACATCTTTAAGAAATTAAATGAATGCAAAACAAATTAGTTCAACTTTCAGCTAAGTAATTGATTTTTCCACCAACAAATATGGATTCTCAATGAAAATTTAATATGCAACCTTTCCACTTGAAAACAGTTTTCAACTAAAAGTAGAGTAGATAAATTTAAAGTAGAAAAAAATAATTTTCAACCTCAAAAATATGAAATTTACAACAAAATAGTTCCATCTTTAACAAAATTGTAGAATTTCTAACCAAATAAGTTAAATTTTAAACAATAAATATAATATGCAGTAGACATTTCAATAAAAATAATTAACTTTCATTGAAAAAGATTTTGATTTTCTTATTGTGCTCTATTAATTCAGTTAGCATTTCAGTGAAAAAAAAACTATAAAAGGGATATTTCCTTAAAAAAAGGGGAATCCTGTAACCCTAAAAGTGACATATTTGCAAAGAAAAAAAAGAACAGTTTTGAATTGAAGTGAAAAGTTAGTACAAGTTTGTGGAGTTATTCTTTTACGTGGAATCGATTGCTGCAGTTTATTTCTGATTTAAGATCAATATTCATTAATTTGTATCAAATTATTTAAGAAAAAATTGCTGTAAGAAAATAAAAATGTAATAAATGTTTCTTTACCCATTATAAAGATAATTTATATTATTTTCACTTAATACACCGGAATGTGACAAGTCAATTCAAAAAATAAATATTTACTTAATAATTACTAAATTAGCTTTAAAATTAGTTTATGTGGCAAATCTTCAATATTGTCACTAATTTCACAAATCAAATAAGGATTAGAATTTCAAAAGTATTAACATTTTATAGTAATTTATTATTTTGTAAATTATGTCAGAATCCATACTTCTACTTTATCCGTGTTTTGAGAAATCTTGGCTTCTGGGGTAATCGGAGATATTCTGTGGAAGTTGATGATAAACTAGCTACAAAGAGCCAGGGGCGTTAAGGTTGGCTTGTTCATCGCCCGTCGCCAGTTTTCCGAGTCAGAGCCTTGTCTGGCAGTGCATTCGGCCATTTTCTTCTTATATACGTCACAATCCTTATGAAGGTGGTAACCCGGACAATGCCAAAATTTGGCAGTAGTACCTGAGGTCACAACCCCTCGTTGGAGGTTTCCGTTCTTCTTTTTTAGGCGCAGCGCGGTTTAACTCACTCTCATCATATTCAGCTTCGACGGCCCGTGATAATAGAGCCTCGAAGGTCGTAGGAACAGAAGCTCTGATTCCGTGCCGGATGCTCGGGCATAACCTTCCCAGGATAGTCGGCGAATCGTACTGTTTTAGGAGATCTTTAAACTGGTCCCAGGCGAAATTTAGGCCTCGGTAATCCTCCCACCATTGTAGAGTCCCGTCTTTTAAGGAGGAGACTGCGGTTATTGTTTTGTGGATTTCCGGGATATGCATATTAGGGAAATGAGTCTCAATGTTGAGAAGACAAACTGCTGGGTCCTCATGATCTTTTCTCCAGAATTCAGGAATCAGATTCACCCGTGGAAAGCCTTGAAGGAATTCTCGAAATCTATGCCAGGAAGAGAGGGGGATCCCATCAGGGCCTATTTGCGGTCCCTGATTTGCCCGTGGATAATAGGTCGGTTAGGCCACTGAATAGCTAGGTGGATGGGCTCCATGATATATAGACGAAGAAGTTGCTGGAGGCGCAGGTGGGTAGGCTGATGTGGGAGCAGCCTGGTAGACACCTTGATAAGCCGCCGGATAGGTAACCGGGTAGGTTCCCTGATAAGCTGCCTGGTATTTTGTTGGAGGAATAGGAATAAAATACATTTGTGCTTTAATTGACAACTGGATAGTTTGCTGCAGGAGCAACCATATTTGAGCCTTGAGTGACAGCTGGATAATTAGCTGGGCAAGCTACCTGATAAACTGCCTGGTAGTTTGTTGGAGGAATAGCCACATTTGTGCCTTGATTGACAACTGGATAGTTTGCTGCAGGAGCCACCATATTTGAGCCTTGAATTATAGCCGGATAGTTAGCTGGGTAGGCTACCTGATAAGCTGTCTGGTAATTGGCTTGTGGAGCCGCTGGATGGGTTCCTTGAATAGTGGCTGGATAGTTACCCGGACAAACATTTGGTACAGTTCCGAAGTGTCTTTCTCTTGTCCTCCTGGGTTTGAAAACAGCTGAGCGCCAGATGGATATCCAACCTGAGTGCTTGTCGAGCCTTTAGATGCATTCCTGATGAGCCCGAGAACGTTCTGGCAGAATTCTCCGAATATGCATTAGTATTTCCTGACCCTGGATGTGGGATCGCGGGAAAAAGGCTATCTGGCATATTTGTTGGTAGTGAAGCCGGCAAAACCCCGGTGAATGCTCCTGAGATTGACGAAACCATGGCATTCCCGGGAGGTCTGGGGAAGTTAACGGTTGTGGTAATCAAAGACGACAATGGCACACTATGGACTATTGGACTCATGGAGGTGATTGATGTGGCGTGAGTTCCAATCGGAGATCGTGCATTGGAGCAGTGGTCGTAGTATTCAAAAGGTTGTTTGAAGATATAATGGGCAAACTCCTGGTAGGAAGACCTGTGGTTATACCGCTAGACGTACTCGCCCCAGAGAAAATGAGTAGAGAGTTGGACTCTTCCCCTGGGGATCCGCATGTCGATATAGGGGTGCCATCTGCCAACAGTGCCCCTTGCTGATCCATGGCAACAGCTGAAAGAACCTGTTCTTCGGGTGGAAAGCCTCTAAAATACTCTGAAGCTTCCGAAGAGTAATCAAAGGTTGGGCTGAGCACCACCGGGTTTTGTTGTTCACTACCGGAAGTGATTTGAGTCGAAATCGTCGCTACGGCACCGTGGGACGGGTTTAACTGGTGTCCGTGCGGTCATTCGTGGTCCTGGCTAATCGGGCGTGATAATTCGGAATATTATCCAATATTCACCTTTTCGAAGAAAGAGCCCCCACGTTGGGCGCCATAAAATTGACAAGCAATTTTGATAAATTTAAAGTTTAACAAAATAAAATTGTCAAGAAAATTTTAATTTTATAAGGTAACGGTTCATGTAAATACACAAGGAATGAAACATTTATTCATTGGATCCCAAATTACGAAAGATCAGTCGAATCGTAGGATAAGAGTTTATGATAATTTCGATCGATGTCAAAAAAAAGGATTTCGACACACTGTGGCTGACTGGGGCCGGTTGATCGCGGACTTGAATCTTTTGGAGCAAAATACACTTTTTCCGCGGTGGTCACGTGGTCCATCATGTTGACTGGAATGAAATCCCAGATCCTCTGGATCGAGGACCGAGACATAGGTGGACATAAAAAAATTCCTGATCCGCTTCACACAGGACTGAGAACGTAATAAAGAAAGATAGAATCCCAGATGCTCTCTACAGAGGACCGAGAACTACGAAGAAAAAATTCCCAGACCCTCTTAGCAGAGGACCGAGAATAACAAATTATTTTAAAAAAAGGATCCCAGATCCTCTCTACAGAGGACCGAGAACGACGAAGACAGAATTCCCTGATCCTCTTAGCAGAGGACCGAGACGTAGGATGAAAGTCCCCGATCTTCTATACAGAGGACCGAGAATAACAAATTAACAAAAAAAAAGGATCCCAGATCCTCTCTGCAGAGGACCGAGAAATGAGAGTGAGAGGAGCGTAATAGAAGACATAAGATAGAAGCAAAAAGAAGTAGTAAAAAAAGAGCAAGAAGAGGTAAGAAAAGAAAAGCCTAATAAATAAAAGGGGAAAATTCCCAGATCCTCTCAACAGAGGACCGAGAGGATGAAGAACAGCGAGCTTGCAAAAACTTGAGCACTTACCGTTGTAGGGTAAAGGAGGTTATCCCTAATTCGAGGTTAGGATTAGGCAAAATTAATTAAGTTGGAGTTTCAGTTTAAGTTGGGGTTTATTGATCGAGTTTCACCCACCAACAATTTATTTCTCGATGCACAACAGGAAATTCGATAAGAGCTCGCGAGTCGGAAGACCACCTTTATCGGGTGGCGACTGGTTTCGTACTATCTCGGAGCTCACCGCGAGCGAAGGCGTCAGCCGTCTGCGAGCAAAGCTGCGGCGTGATTTGCACCCACTTGATTGATCGATGTATCGACGCGCGAAAATTGTAACTAACTATACTTATTGGATTGTAAATTGGGTATTAACCCGTAGTTAATATAGCGGGCTGTTACAGTCTGCATTTATTTTGGTTAGTTGGGAGCTGTTGTTTTGAGAAGCGTAATAGAATATAATTTCAGATAAATTTAATTGTGTAACAGTTTAAAAACGATCTAAAAGTAATGAACAATTGGAAAAATGAAGTGCAAACATGCTTTAATAACCTCAATGACAAACGAATCATTTTATGCTATACAAAAACTTCCATAAAATGCAGTTTTCAATGCATCAAATTTTTTAATTATACTTTTTTATTCATGTCAGTTTCAAATGTGGAATAACTTTTCCAAAACAACAATTTAAAATAATTCAAGAAGATAATGGAATGACAATTATTTCACAAAGGGCTCAATAACTTTTTTTGATAAATTTAAACCATTCGAAAACTATCTAAAACGGATAAAAAATAAACAGCAGTGCTATTTTTTATTATGATTAGTTTTTGTTGGGTCAAAATTTGAATTTTTCAAAAAAATTCAGAAAGTTGATATGATAATCTTGTAGAGCTATCGAAAAATAACATTTTTCTTTGCAAGTACTATGGTAGCAGGCTGTCGGGAGAACCTGTAAGCGACAGGAGTATTTTCAAAGACGCTGCATTCTACAAGCGCAATCTGTCGATGGCCTGGATTGAATACCGGCAAGATTTAGATTTAGCCAGGGACTAGGAGCAAAGTACCACTCGCTCTTTTCACTTCTACAGGCAAAGGGAAGAAGACTGCAGGTCAGTATCTTCTCTCCGCAGTCCATCATTTAAAAAAAAAGTTAATTTGTTTAAACAACTGTCTTCGACAAAACATTAAAATTATTTAAAATTATTGTCGTTGTGATCGATATACTCAGAGGTCCTAAGCCATCACTGACGCGTAACCTCGAAGCCACACTCTCATGCCAACAAAATTCCAAGTCACTTTCTAGATGAATGCAGAGAGCTATCATTTTTGGGTACCTCCGTGTTTTCTAAAAACAATAGAGTTCCGCCGGACCAGCGTGCCCTCTGGCGACCCTTCCCATAGTCCTAACACATGGTAATGTGTGCGATATACCATGGTTCTACTGGGAGCCAGTGTCATTTTCATTTATGCCAGTCGCTCCCAGGGGGGGCCCGGCGACGGTTGTGTAGCAGGCTGTCGGGAGAACCTGCAAGAGACAGGAGTGTTTGCAAAGACGCGGTATTCTATAAACGCAATCTGTCGAGAAACCTGGATTGAATACTGGCAAGATTTAGATTTAGCACTAGGAGCAAAGTGCCGCACGCTCTTTTCACTTCTACATGTTCATGTATCTCTGATCGTTCGCGATATAATTCAAAAAATTTTAAAAATCCTTTAATTGAGCTACTTCGTGCTTTCGAAAATAAACACACTCTGCAAAAACCTTTAAATCTACTTAGGTTTCACGTTTCTTTGACGTTGTCAGTTTCCGCTTATTTCTTAGCGTTTCTAAGACAACTCAAAATTTTCATTGTTTTTTTGTATTTAAAAAATATTTTTATTATAATTTAGTTCATGTAGTTCGAAATCAAAACCCTTCTTTAAAAACCTTCAAATTTTGGTATGCAGTGATTTCCTTCATAAAAAAACTTAAAAATGTTTTTTTTTAGTTATCACGTATCTGTGGCCCTTTTGGAAGTAATTTAAAATTTTGGATTGTTTTCGAAGTTTAAACATTTGTTTACTGGTTTTCTTTAAGGTGGCTGAGGACCACCCCCTATAAAAAACCTTTGAAAATGTTGTCAGTTTTCGCGTATCTCTCATCCTTTTCATGATGACAGAACATTTTTTTTATTTAAAACAAAGTTTTTTTATTGGATTAGTTTATGTAGGTCGAATACAATACCCCTATGTAAAAACCTTAACATTTTTGTTTCGATTTCCCTCTTGGAAACCCTGAAAATATTGTCAGTTTTCGGTTATCTTTCAGCGTTTTCAAGATAATTCAAAATTTTCAATTTTTTAGAGGGGTTTTTCAAAAATATTTTTATTGGGTTATTTCGAGTTGGTCGAAGATAAAACCTATCTTCAAACCCCTTAAAATCTACTTAGTTTTCATGTTTCCATGACCACTTTCGAAAAAAAATCAAAATTTCCATTCTTTAATTGCTTAATTAATTAAATTATTAAATTAATTAAACTTTAATTACTTTCTTCCTTTTTACCTATGTTCAGAAAAATTAACAATAAATTTACAACTAACTAATTCATTATAGTAATTAAGCTAGAAATGTTTACGCTTTTGAAATTGGAAATTTGGGGAAATGGGGACCAATAGGGTTAAGGAACTTCCCATAAAGTATATGTATATGTCTGACTAATAAGAAATGCGCTGTCATATTAATAAAATGGTGGAATTAAGCGGTTGCGCGATTTGAACGAAACGGGGCCCTCAAGTGGCTAGACCATGTCTTTATTCGATCACGGTTTAAAGCGCCACGTCCTTCCCTGACAGCAAGTCCACCCATAAGGAATCTCCGATTCCATCCTTGAAGTTTAATCCACTTATTGGATACACTTTTCCACTTCGAGAAAAAATCTTTATAGAATAGGAAAATACAATTTTTAGTTTTGAATAATGAAGTAGAGTGGAGCCCGTGGAGCAGCCAAAGGGGAAATACAAAGAGGTTACGGTGGAATTCCATAGGAAAGAATAGTAAAATAGTCGTTAACCAATGTCGCGATTGCTTTAGAGCTTGACACGTCACATTTCTTCGCTAACAGCAACTCCACCAATAAGGAATCGGGTTAAATATAAATTAACACTAAATGAAAGAAAATCAAAGATGTATTTAAGAAAAGTCATTTTCTCTAGAAAATCCAAAAATTTGTTGACATTCATTTCCACAAATATTTCTTCGAATGTACGTATTATTATAGATAATGAAAAGAAACATCAGAATATTATTGATAAAATCACCAAAGTTATAACAGTACTAAAAAAAGGTGAAAATTTTCAATTTTGAATATCTCTTTGATGTATTTTAATATATTCAATAGTCATTCTAATTCGATGAATCCAATGCCGAGCTCATTCTTTATGAATCTAGGCATACAAGTATTAATGTATAGGAATACTTTCAGAAATATTTGGCAATTAAATAATTTAATTTGGAATAAAACAGTTGCATTTTTAACCAAATAACTGCATTTTTTGCCTACAACATTGAACTTTCAACGAAGAAGATTGTTCTTCTACCCAAAGACGAATTTTTCATAAAATTAAAGAATTTTTCATCAACTGGTTTAATTTTCAACTAAAAAAGATAAGTTTTCCACCCGAAATGGACTATTTCCATTTTCAACCAGGAACATCAATTAGTTGAATTTTCAACCAGATAATATCCATTTTCAAATAAGTATACACTACGAGTCAAAAGTTTGGGTTCATCTCTTTTTTGATCAAGCTCATAATAAACCCTATTTGTCTACTCATCAAGTAGGTATTGCAAAATTTTTGTAAATTTCAATGTTATTAATAATGAAGTTATTGAAAATTTGAGAAAACTTTAGAATATACACTATGCTTGCAATATCTACTTAAAACGAAATTTCTAAAACAACAACAAAGATGGATTTTCCATTAAAATGATCAATCTGAAAAAAATTCTTTAGCAGTTCTACATTTAACCAAATAGTTTAATTATCAACCAGGAATATGATTTTTTAACCACGAAAAATAATTTTCTACCAAAAGAACTAATTTTCATCAAAATGCATACATTTTTAACCAAAGTTAACCCAAGAACCCAAGAATAAATTTTAAAAAAGTAGAATTTTCTATCGTTTGCATTAAATGAAAGACGAATTTTTAACAAAATTGTTTTATCCTCAATAAAATAGATGAATTTTCAACAAAGAAGATTAATATTATACCAAATGCTAGCGAATTTATTGTCTAGCCAAGATCCGAGCCGAGGTTAAAATATAGAATAAGTAATTTTTAAACGAAAATCCTTACCTTAAATTCCAGCGAACCCAGGATCTCAGGAACACAGAAAAACAGGGGGATGATTCGGAGGTAGAATGTCGGAACTGATAACAAAAGGGTCACTTCCAAATCGCATGCGTGAAACCCCGAAAGCGTAATTATTGTCGTCGGTGCGGCAAGGAGAAAGTGTTCACTAAAGACTACGAACTGTCCAGAAATTGTCAAGGAAACAGAAATAGGGCTTAAGTTTCAACCCTTCTTCCTCCAGCCCCGCATTCACCCCTCAGGATGATAGGCACAAACCGGAGAAAAACAGACTCGAGCCGACGGAACCGGCAGTAGTTGGGATAGCTTAGGAGCGAATACTGCTCCCATAGATACTCAATTGACCTTAGCTAACAAGATCCTGCTAACCCACACAGTAGAAACCGATGATACCATCGTTCTTAATACAAGTATGAGGGTAAGAGAAAAACAACAACCCTGGCAAGAGAATTAGTTGATACTGGCCCTGCTGAAGTCGAATGAGCTATCGGCGGTATAACAAGATGAAGTCCCTTCATTACCACTGCGATTTAAATTCAAGGAATCTCGGAGGGAGAACAAGGAGCTTACCTTGCTAGTCTTTATGACTGCCGAATTGGTAATAGCCCTAAGGTTCTTGCCCTAATCGATGACGATGCATCCCTATCGAAATCGATCGTGTTGTGCGAATGACGAAGATCCATATTGTCGCCAGAATGGGTGAACAGGCTTTCTTGGGTACGGAATTCATCCATACTTTTGGTATAGTACACGATGTTAGCAAACGAACTGGTTATATGGCGGAGGATACCTAGGAGGATACCAAGTTGGAAGTAGAGAGGAAGGATGAAAATTTGGCGGCGTTAGACCAGTTTCGCGGCCTCAGGGAAATAACGGCTGAGGAGTGACAGGAACTGGGCACGTTTGTTTCTAGGATTATTAAGCCCCCTCCTAAGGTATTTTCAACAATCGGCGCTATCGACTTTGGTCTCGGAGCAGTTTTAACGCAGTGGCAAGATGGCGTTAAGGGGGTGGTGGCTTTTGCGAGCAGAATGATGTCGGACGCGGAAAGAAAGTTATCGGTCACAGAAAAGGAATTTTTAGCCGCAATTTGGTATGTTAGAAAATGTCGCCACTACCTGGAGGGGTTTCACTTCACCGTAATTACTGATCACAGTCCGTTGCGATGGTTACACAAACCTTCATAATCCAACCAGTCGATTGGCGTAATGGGAACTTGACGTTATCACTGACTATAGCTGATATGGAACCGGTGGTTGACGCGTGTTATCGTAGACTGCGCGAGATGAAAAAGACCTAAAGAAAATGCCATAGATGGAAAATCGCTGACGGATTACTGTGTCGGTACATGCCGAATCAACTAGTAGATCTAGTAATAAAAGACTTAGAGGCATAGGAGTTGGTAGTACCAGTCGAGAGAAGACAAGTAGTCTGACTACATACATAACAATCCTCAAGCCGCACATTTGGGAATCGATAATACATATCGAAGAGCATCGATTCAGTATTACTGGCCCGACATGTATATTGTCATTTCTCTGTGGTTACGTTCCTGTGACACCTGTCAGCAAATCCAGGCTGATCAAAGGTCTATAGCAGGCCTTATGGGCCACAGGGTAGTACAGCAGCCTTGTAACGTGGTGGACACCGACGCGATGAGCCTGTGGCGAAAGACGACACTAGGAACTCTCTAGTAAATGGGCTGAATGTCCTATACAAGTAGAGCCAACGCTAAGACAATTAACAAAGCTTTTGAGGATAATATACTAACCGACGGGGCACTCCGGAAGTAGTCGTACCGGATAACGGAACAGTATACATCAAGCAAGCGTTTCAGGGGTTGACAGAGATATGCTGAATCCAACACTCGTTTACTCCAATGTACCACCCACAGGAAGACCCAGTGGAGCGAGTTAATCGAGTTCTCAAAAAAAAAAAAAATGATTTCATTAAACGTACCTCAAGACACTCGCCAGTGGGAAGCGTATCTTAAAGATTTAAGGTTATCCTATAATACACCCGTACATAGCACCACTGGGGTTAGCACGGCCTACTTGAACCTAGTTAGGGAACCAAAACTTTATAATAACCTGTGCCGAAAGGTGTAAGAACCACCTTAACAATTAAAAAAATTGAGATATTTGAATTTTTCAAATAGCATAGTAAACTTCAAGAAGCGTATTATTACGAAAGAAACCACGAACCCGATGGGTACAAAAGAAATTCTTTATTATTTGGTGTCAATTAGCGCTTTTTTCAAAAGAGGACATTTGAAGTTACTAGGCAGTCTGAAAAGTACCTGAAAATTCTAAGAGATGGCATTAGTATTCACTAATGTGAACCATTTTCGTCGAGCTTGATCCTTCAAATGACGCC
>NC_046664.1:130805906-130818563 GCF_010883055.1 Belonocnema kinseyi | reverse complement strand
AAGGTTATGGCCTCCGTATTTTGGGATGCATATGGCATAATATTCGTGGACTATCTTGAAAAAGGTAAAACCATAACCGGAGCATACTATTCATCATTATTGAACCGATTGAAAATCGAAATCGCCGCAAAACGACCGCATTTGAAGAAAAAACCGCTTTATCATCACGACAATGCGCCTGTTCATTCATGCTTAGTTGTACAAGCAAAATTGCATGAAATCGGCTTCGAATTGGTTCCTCAGCCACCGTATTCATTAGACCTGGCCCCCAGCGACTATTACTTGTTCCCTAACCTGAAGAGATGGCTCACCGGTAAGCGCTTTTACTCAAATGAGCTCATAGCTGAAACTGAGGCGTATTTTGGAGACCTTCCGATCGAGTACTTTTCGGACGGTATCAAAAAGTTAGAAAATCATTGGACTCGCTGTATCGACCTAAAAGGAGAGTATGTTGAAAAATAAAACCGACTTTGGCCAAAAAAAACGTCTCCGTGTTTCATTTTTCAGGGACTTATCAGACTGCCTAGTACAATGAATAACTCTGCATATTTCGATTTATACAAATTATATTTTTGTAGGAAATTATATATATTTACAAAGAAAAAAAGAACGATATATTCTTATAATTATAAACATTACAAACAGTCTCTGCAACATGTATAACGGTGTTCGTCGCAAACGGCCAACCGACACAACGAGCATTGGTTCGTTTTCCGATCTTTTTTCGTATCACAAAGTGAGCATCGCTTTCTTTTTTCGAGTTTGTCTTTCAAATTTATCTTATTCTCGTGTTCATTTAGGATGGAACTTCTGATTTTTCATGTACGAAATCAACTTCATTCTCGATTTCCTCGTCCAAATAGTTAGCTGGTTCCGTACGTGGACGAAGAATTCTCGAGACTTTACTAGATGTACGTTGCACCATGCTATAAGAGATGAAAAATCATATGACTCAAAAAAATTAATATCTTTCGAAAATACTTATAAATTTCAGAAAAATTGAAAAAAAAAACTTACCTTGACGCTCAAAACGAGTTTGCACTGACGTTAAAGAAATCGTGGGTCGTTTCTGACCCAACGCGCACTTCATCTGCCTACTGCGAAAGCCAGGCTGCCACTGGATTACCGCGATTAAGCACAGAGAGTCCTCTAGTCCTAAAGTTTTTTTAGGGTGGGGATAGACATTTTCCAGAGTACACGGATTTTTAGTAATAAATCAAAAGAAAAATTCCTTGGGTCTAAAACGACCCACGATTAATGAATCGGGTTAAAACACAAAATACACATTCTGTTAAAAGTGATTTATAACAAAATTATAAATCTTTTTAAAATGCACAATTTTTGTCCACACATCTTTTCACCCATTTTTCACAGCTTAACCGCAAAATGTAATTTTTGATTTTCCATTATTTTTTTATGCTGACAAAATTTAAATTTTCCATCTTTCCAGAAAATTCGTTACGATGATCTTGTAGAGCATTACAAAAAGAAACATTTTTCTTCTCTTGACTTTTTTTCATATCGTGCCTTATTTGGCATAAAATGTTGATTTTCGTGTGTTTTTCGGAATTTTGTAAATGCTATAACTCTGGTTAATTTTGGTTTAAAACAAAAAGTTATTAAGATAAATTTTTCTTCTTTTTGAATAATATAAATATCCGTACAGAACATTTTTAAAACTTGAAAAAAATTTTCTCAAAAATATGCAAAATGCTCTCACTTTTTAAATATTTAGTTTCTGACACTCAGAGAGTGTGCCAAAGGCCAATCTAAATCTAAATAATTCAAATCGACCCTGCTTATAGGCTCAAATGGGCCAGGCTATTTCGCATGAGAATACTCTGAGATTTCTATTGGTAGGGCGGAACATTTCTAGCTGATGCTGCTTTTTTTAAATGTAGATTATTCTTGAAATTTCACAAGTTAAATTTACGAAGTGTCTCGTCGTCCCGAAATTCAGGATGACTAGCCTATTTTCACAATTTGGCTAGACGTTTCGAAAATTATATATTTTTCAATTTTACTCCATTTGAGTTAGCCAAAGATTATCAAAACTGCTTGTTGTCCCTAGACAAAAATTTCAAAAACGAATAAAACTAAAAGTTAGAATTATTTCTTGTTTTATAAACTCATCTAAATCAATTTATAAATTTGCTCTATGTCACCGTAGTTCGAAACTTCCCTATAATTTCCGCGCGTTTGGATTGGATCTTACTTTTATCATTCGAAGCTTGATAAAACTATGAACATTTTATATTTATTTTTTTCAGCTATTATTACAAATTCTCGGAAAGAATTATTAAAGTCAAATCCATAAACCTGTCCATTATCTCATAAGGGGAAAGACGGCCTTGTGTCTGATCACAGAAATAATTAAAGATCACATCACCTACCCCTTTTCTAATGTTCCATGACGAGCGTCAAGGCACCCCTGTGACTGGTCACAGAGACAATGTAAGATCACACTCCTGCCCCTTTCCATCGCCTCGTGGAGGCGGAAAGGCACCCCTGTGACTGGTCAAAGAATTAATATAAGATGACACGCCTGTCCCTTTTCCAACGCCGCGTGGGGCGCGGGAAGGCACCCCTGTGACTGGTCACAAAAATAATGCAAGATCACACCCTGTCCCTTTTTACAACATCTCATGGGGCGGAAAGGCACGCCTTTGACTATTCAAAGTAATTATTTAAGTTACACACATACTCCTTTTCAATGCTTTGTATGGGGGGGGGGGCACCCCTGACTAGTCACAAAAATATATCAAGTCACGCTCTTACCTCTTTTTCCGCGCCTTATCGTGTGCTGAAAGGCACCTCTGTGACTGGTCACGGAAATAATTCAAGTCACATTGTTACCCATTTCCAATGTCTCATGGAGGAGACTCGACACATGAATAGTTAGTGGGGAAAAGCTCAAAAAGAGAATGAGGTTAGTAGGAGGACTGTCGATTCCATGAAAACATCTCTCTTTTTCTAATAATCTCTTTTCGAAACTATATCCTATAATTTCTTCCATCGCAAGTTTATTTTAATTTTTATTGCAAATTTTCGAAAAACTAGCTATTCATCCAGAAATTCAAATCAAAATAATCATTGTTTACTTTAAGACCATGCGATCGTAACCTTACAAATTATTTTCACATGTTTATCAAAACCAACTTTCCTTCACACGAAACGCGATGTTGAGTTGACAATTTGAGAAACTAAATATAAAGCACTAAGAACCGTTTGTGTGGTCCTAAATTTTAACAATAATCAAAAAAGTTATTATATAAAATTTTGTTCTTGCTTTTTTCATAATTATAAAAATTTATGTTTAGAAAAACGTTTCTCAGTGCTTCATATTTAATTTACCAAATTTGTAACGACGCTCGAGGAGCGAAGATGAAAAAATTCTATTTATTCCGAAATTCGAGACGACTAGACGCAGCCTTAAATTTAACGTCGGACTGGATGAACGTTTAGAAACTTCATTTCATTAAGGGCATGTGATACTTACAGTTTCCCCGGCTTTTTTCCCACAACAGTGAAAATGTTTAAAAACTGAATTCGGAGATGCTATAAAATATCATAACGGACGTCCCTGGACTCTTTTTTGAGGGATAATAACAACAAAATTTATTGTGCTAAATAAAAATTTTATGCATACCCTACCGAAAAGAATCTTTGAGTATATACTAAAAATTCTTTAGGTCAAGGAATCTCAAAGAAATTCCCCGCAGGCACTCAGGTAGATATTTTTAAAGATCCAGGAAGCTTGTTTAAATGGTCTGAAGGCTTCAAAATATCCTTTCCGAAATTGAAATAAGAATACGATCATAAATAACGAGCAGAGAGGCTATCTCAATAGAGTAGCGGACACTGAAGGGTCCTTTGTTAACCTTTCGGATTAAAATTTAGAAGTAGATTTTTTTTAATTTCATAGTTCACAGCCTAAAACATAATAATTCGAAATCTATGGGTTTCGATGACTTCAGATATATAAATTTTTTTTTTTTAATGCTTAAAATTGGAATTATTAGAACGTTTCTCATAAATGGAATGAGATACGCAAAAAAAGACAACATTTTTGCATTTAACTAGACAATTGTATATCAGTATATAAGTTATAATTATAAATAAGTATAATGAGAAAATTCATCAATTAAAAAAAAGTATTAATAATTTGAAGAGAAATTTAAAAAGGTAGAGCGGATTAGCCACGACCAATTACTGTAAATAACTTTGCCCGCCCGGTACGTGACGAATACAAAGGAACATTATATTACCGTCGCACCACTCTTAAAACGACCACTAAAAGGATCTTGAAAAGGACCCAAATCTCTCAAACTATTTCCGAGACTATTTTGTTTCAAATCGACTTTGTTTATAGACTCAAATGGGCCAAGCTATTTCGCTAAAGAAAACTCGAAGATTTCTTTCGGTAGGGTATGCATTATTTTGAGGTTACATCGTTTTTCATCTCTGTCTTTCCGATAATCTGGAAATTATTTATGAAATAAACTTTTTTGATTGTCTGCAAACAAGGCTAGTTCCAGGAGATTGGTTACTATGTTTATTTTTAAATCCAAAGTAACACTCGGGTGAATTGTAACACACATAACCCGAAAAATACACGCACGTTGTTAGCAATTTCAAAAATTTTTTGATAAAAAAAAACACAAAAAAAGTGTGTGGGGACGTCTGTTAGCATGTTCGCTATTATTTCCCAAGTTTTGAAGGAATAATATTTCATATCTTAGGAAAAAAGCCGGGGAAATCTAACACTGAAAAAATCGATACTATTTCCTAAGCGCTATGCAAATTAATCACATTTTGCTCAATTAAAACTTTTTTGAATTAACCTACAAAAAAAGTGTGTGGGTACGTCCGTTAGCATTTTCGCTATAATTTCCCAAATTTTTAAGACAAAATATTTATTATTCTAGAAAAAAAAGCCAGGGGAACCTAAAACTGGTAAAATCGAAAATTTTCTAAGTATCACATGCCCTTAATTGGATGAAAAACAAAATAAATATATATTGTCAGATTGCAATTAAATGTGTTGACATGTGTACTGGAATAGAGTGTTCAGTGTGCGTGCATATTATATATATTTCATATCGTATGAATTGTAGAATGATCAGTTTTGGCGCGCACCTTTTTCCTTGTGTTCTCTTTTCGTTGTTGATTTCTCCTTAAATTTATCTGCCAGAGAATTACATTTTATCGACTTGTCACCCTTTGGCGATATAAAATAGTTATACAAAGTGTTCACCTTCTTCATATTTACTCTTTTTTTTAACCGGCGAAATTTTGGCAAAATGACAATGGTACGAAAATTATTGGTAAACGAATGAGAGACAATAGAGAACCACGATGCATTACCGTAGATAACGGGGTGGAACAGTGGAGTGAATACTGAAGCCACGTTAAAAATTGGAGACAAATATTTCCAATATGGCCGCTTATGGAGTGACACCTGCGCTCATGTGACACCTTGGGTAATTAAAATCGCAAGCAACCGTGCGGGCGGGATATTTAAATTGAAGTATGCAATAACTTTAATAAATAGCATTGTAAATTTTTACAATTGTTAAAAAACTATTGTTAACCAATTATCTTTGCTATCGTCGCTCTGTACAAATTCCTAAAGGCGTTGTTTCCCTTCCTTCTAATTAAAAATGGCATAATATAATGAGGTGTGAAAATTGTTATTCATATGGATTGACAAGTTTCCTATCCAAGTTTCTTATCGCGATCGTTTTGAATTGCATGCAAGCGAAATTGTTACATCATTTTGAATTTTATGCCATTCAAGTTACATGAATGTATCCATGAACATGGATAATTTTATGCGCATAGAATGCAAACGCACTTTCACACGCGACATTGACTTAAGACGTCATGCTCGAAAGTTTCGAATGCAAAAATTGAACGAGATAGTGGAGGTTAAGTCGTAACCCTTCAACTGTCACCATTCCAGAAAGAAGTTTAGCCTCAAAAGAAACCTGCGAATGCATTAAAAAAGGTATACTGAAAGTAAGTAAAAAAATCTTTCAAGTATAAACTATCAAAATAAAAAATAATATTGTGTTTTCATCAATAATAATCTGTGTTAGAAGAATTTTCATATTTTTTGAATAAAATTGCATGGTTGAAAATTCTGCTGTTTTGTTGAAAGTTCAATTATTTCATAGAAAACTTACTTTTTGTCTAAATTTAATATTTCGGCGTTGAAAGAGGACTGAAAGCCTTCCTGGATGAAAATTCAACTATTTTTTCAAACATGTTTTTCTTTTTAATTAAAAATGCATCCATTCAAGAGAAATTCCATCTTTCTTAGATAAATGCAACTTTTTGGTTGAAAAATCTAGCTAATCTGTAGAGAATTAAATTTTTGTTTAAAATTTATAGTTTGTGTTAAAAAATGAAATAAAATATTTTGTTGATAAAAGTTGAACATAAAAAAAATCTTTTATCTTAAAAAGTACTCTGTTTTAATACAGATATTATATTTCTTGAATACAAATGCAACTTTTTGTTTAAAAGATTTGTTAGAATCAATTTGTTCAGAAATAATTTCTCTCTCAAGATTTATATTTATAGTTAAAAGTTCATCTCTTTGGTTGAAAGTTTAAGTATTTTGTTGAAAATTAATCTTTTTTCATATTTTTTAAAAGTTAAGCTACATTGTTAGGACTTCATTTTTTTTGCTTAAAGGCTTATGTCTTTGGATTTAAATTTAAATTTTTGCTGAAAAGGCCTTTTTTTGTTTTAAATTAATTTTGTAACTGAATATGTATTTTTTCCTATTGTTAAGATTGATCTTTTGTATTAAAAATTTTCCTTTTTTATGACAAAGAAATCATTTTCTTGGTTCAAAATTTCATTTTTCTTTAGTAAAAACGCATCAGTTTCGTGTAAAATTTATTTTTTGCTCAGAAGTCATATTTTTTGTTGGAAAATTTAATTTATGTATAAAAAATTCATTTTTTGTCTTGAAGGTTGTGTAATTTATATAAACTTTTATTTCTTTCTTGAGTGAAAAATCTTTAGTTATTGAAAATTCGGCTTTTTGGTTATTACATTATTTTTTTTTTGTATGAATTTTATCTTTTTTGATTGAAATATAAACTATGACACTTTTTTGTTGGGAATTTATAGTTTCTGGTAGAAAATTTAAATATTATGTTAAAAATTCCATTATTTTGTTGGGATTTGAATATTAATGATCAAGGCAAATACAAAAATTATTCAAGTAAACATCAGGGAATTTTGAAAATGAAGTTCTCGAACCCCCTGTCTAATTCTACTAGATTTAATTCATTAACAGAAAGAAAAAAAGTATAGAGTCTCACATTATGAAGTAATAGATGTTTTAAAAACTAATTGAAACATTGATTTCGACATTTCCCGCGAGTAGGTGGGAGATGCGCGCGCACCATACGAGACCCGAGCGCAAAGTAGTAGTCGGGATGTAGATGTTTGTGTCACTACTTGTAAGGAGTGCCGCGAAGACTTCTACGCATTCGTCGCGCTCGGTCTCTGATTCGTTGATGTTCGCGCGCAATTTGAAAGGCTAAAAAATAATGTTTTTATTGTTTATTATGATTAATATCATTTTAACTTATATAAACGTTTAGTAGACCGATATTAATAAATCTTGATAAAAAAAAAATTTATTAAGTGCATACTGTGTAAATAAAAAATACCCTTTGGTACTCACTTGTATTTTTCTCGAAGTCGAATTTAATTTTTTTTAAATACTTCATCAAAATTGTAAACTCCTTATTTGTGAATTAATTTAATTCTAAAAGAATTATGTGATTTGAAATTTCACTTCACCCAAATGTGAATGAAAATATTCTGCACAATATTTATAACATAACTGGAACAAAATTTTAACATTTCTCTACAATAAAATTAATTTTTATATTTTAATAAACTTTAAATAACAAAATTTTCGAATAATGAAAAATATGCAAGAAAAATACAAGTGAATACCAAGGATATTTTTTATTTATACAGTATGCTCTTAATAAATTGTTATTTTTCAAGATTCATTAATATCGGCCTAATAAACATTTATATAAGTTAACATGTCATTATTCATAACAAACAATACAAATGTTATTTTTTAGCATTTAAAATTCCGCGCGAACAGCAACGAATCAGAGACCGAGCGCGACGCATGCGTAGAAGAGTTCAGGCACTCGTCACATGCACTGGCTTGTGTCCACTTCCGATAGCCGTTGAATATGCAACCGCCATTCTGGTTCCGGGACAGTCCGCGGCACAGAGTAATAATAAGGAGACCGATCTCCGTACAACGTTCTGACTGCGGTTACTGTACATTTATTGCGTTTAAACCAGCCCCCTGCCTCGACCGTGTATATATATGCAGTAGTAGTTTTCTTAGGATCTGGAGGGGAAATGTCGGTCAAACTAAGCCAACAAATGGCACCACAAAAAGTAAGTGTCTTTTTCATTGAATTGCATTAAGAAAAAGCAAAAATAATTAAAAACTTGATGCTGTTTGCAAATAAACTTTAAAATCTTAAAAATTTCAAGTTTTGAAGGAAATATTTTTAAAAAGTAGTGGTAATTGTAATTAAAATGTTTAGGGGAATCATTTGGAAAAAAATCAATGCCACGAATGATAATTGAGAAAATGGATTTAATATAATGTATATATTTATTTAAATTGAACCGAGCATCATATATACATTTATACAGTTCAATAATTTATTTGTTTGTTAATCTTGAAAGCTTTTTCTCGCTGCATTCAGCCCCTAATAATTTTATTTAAAAATGTACATTTAAAGGAGATTTTGTATTAAATAGTTAATTATATTATTGCAAACCTCATTTCTAAAATGAATAGACTAAAAGCTATTAAAATCTATAAAAAAACGTACTGTACTCATGATGCACAGTTGGAGGAAATGCACTTTTTTCATTCAAAACTGTCCAGAGCCTTCAATTTTCTTGCGATTTTGAATTTTTCTGTTTTAAATTAAAGATCATTAAATTTTATAGATCTTGACTCTCCAAAATGTTGTCTCCTCTATTTTCTTATCAATAATTTTTCCAGTCAAAGTATGAACAAAGTCTTATTATCGGTGAAACTTTTTTTTTTTCTAAAAGTGCTTCCCATTAATGTAGGAATGACATATAATAACAAAAATAATTTAAATGTTTATAATAATCACTGTGATAAACAATTTTTGTGTGAAGATATTAGAATTTGAGATTCTTCAAATTATAATTTCTTTCAATGGCCAGAATTCCTTATTCCTTAAAATAATAAATATTTAATAATATTTGTAAAAATATAACAATTTAAATTTTTGTAAACAAATTAGATAAACAAATTTAAAATGTTTGCCCTTTCGCATAGAATTTTTTTTTGCACTGGAAATGTTTTAAGCTATTGGACGAATGACTGTTAGTCACAAAAATATGAGAAGATTTAACAATAACTACTGTTATTAACAATTCTTGTGAGAAAAAAATTTAAACTTAAGGTTTCATCAAATTTGAATTTTCTTTGATGGCAAAGTCGGTGGGTTATTGTCAAAACATTTTGTATTGAGTGAATCTTACCATGCAGTGTTATGATTCATTTCCACTCTATTACGATTAAAAACCCGACTTATTCCGAATGATACTGCCAACATTGGGACATTTTTTATGTAAATTTTTTATAAACATGTATGTTGTTATATTCCACTAAATATGATCGAAGAAACATTTTTTAGGAATATCCGTAGCTATTTTAGCGATCAAAGAAAATAAAATTTTTGATAAAACCTTACATTTGAATATTTTGTCACGAGAATTATTCATAACATTGATGATTATTAACTTCTCACATATTTTTGTGACTAGCAGTTATTCATCCAACAGCTTAAAATGTTTCCAGTGTAAAAAAAATACAATGCGAAAGGACTAAAATTTTGAATTTCTTTATCTAATATAGTTACAAAAATTTAAATTGTTATATTTTATCAAATATTATTAAATATTTATTGTTTCAGGGAATACCTGAAGTCTTCCTGGCGCTTGAAGAAAATAATAATTTGACAAATCTCAAATTATAATATTTTGCCACAAGAATTGTTTGTAACAATAGTTATTATATACTTTTAAATTATTTTTGTTATTACATGTAATTCCTACATTAATGTGAAGCACTTTTAGCACCAAAAAATTTTACCGATAATAAGACTATTTGTTAATTTGCTTATCAAATTTGTTTCCAACAAATAAATGGAATGATAAACAAATTATTTGTATTTCATGAGTCCCTAAACATTAATTTTAGACAATATAAAGTTTTCCTGATCAGTTATCAAAGCGTAAAAAATTATTATGTACAAAATTTCAGTTTTTCCATGCTTTGAGTACAAAAATTATTAATAAACAAATAGAGAAGACAAAAGTTCGGAGCGTCAAACTGAACGAAAAAAGTGAATTTCCTCCTACACTCCATTATGAGTACAGTACGTTTGTTTATAGAGTTTAATAGTTTATAATCTGTTCATTTTAGAAATGAGGTCTGCAATAATATATTTAACTATTTAATTCAAAATCTCCTTTAAATAAAATTTTTTAAATAAAATTATTAGGGGTTGAATGCAGCGAGAAAATAGCTTTCAATATTCAGCAACAAATAAATGATTGCACTGTATAAATGTATTTATGATATTCGGTTCAATTTAAATAAATATCTACATTATATTAAATAATATTAAATCCACTTTCTCATTTATTGGTCTTTTCATTAACTTTTGACCAAATTATTCCCTCAATATACAATATACGTCATATATTTTTTATTAATTCTTCTGATCATGTATATGTTTTAAATATTTTTGTCATTGAGATCTTCAATATTATTAGTTTTTTCATTAGCTAGATTAATAATTTTAACAAAAAATAATTTTGGTTTAACTTTAACAAATAATAAAATCAATAATATGAGCAAACTAAATCACAAAAATATAAAGTTCGAACTGCTTTCAAAATGTATCTCAAAATTAAATTTTATTCATATTAAACTACATATTTTCATGAGTTTTTCTTTTTTTAAATAATTAGTAATAGTTAGACTTATTTTTTCATCTATTTTTTTGTTTATTGGCAAACAGCATCAAGTTTTCAATTATTTTTGCTTTTTCTTAATGCAATTCAATGAAAAAGACAGACCTACTGCTAGCTCCTTTTCTCCCGCGAGAAGTGTGCGAGTGAGTGCCAGTGCTTGAAAACACAAGAACATATTACCTAATATTATACTGTCACATTATTCAATCTGCACATTTCATATCATTTAATGATTACAATTAAATCTGCATTACTTACCCATACTTTCTAGGTCACAATTTGTCAACTTAATTCTTTACAAAATACACAGAAATAAATAAGCACGTATATTGACAAACTCAATTGACAATATTTACAGGAACATACTCAGTATTTAGTTGTCATTCAACAGGGAACTCACTCACACATTACTTGCGGGAGAAAAGGAGATAGAAAATCACAGTGCGCATGTTCTCTTCCTTGGAGCATTGGGTTTAAGCGCCAAGTCTGGCAATAAATGTACAGTTAACGCAGTAAAAACTCGCGGCGCTTTGTACAGCATGATCGGTCTCTTTATTATTACTCCGTGGTTCGCGGGAGACAGTGCGATAAGTATGTCGTATAGTTTAATTAACATTAGGTTTAGAATATAAGAAAAATGCTCTGCTGCAGCGCTCCGGTTTGTAAAAAAAGAAGCGAGGATGGATTTAAACTTTACCGTTTTCCACTAGGGCGAAGAAAAAGACTGTCAAAGTTGATCATATATTGTAGACGCGACAAATGGAAACCGAATTTAAATTCAAGATTATGCGAAGTTATTACTTATATGTATGACTATCACAATATAATTCAAATATAGGGGGTGTGAAGATTATGTTTACATGTAATTAAATTCTCTATAAGCATTGTTTTGATATATTAAAGCGAAATGAGATCCAAAAGAAAGTAAAATTAGGAATTCGTTTTTCTACAGAACGACGCACATTAACCCACGCAAATAAAAAGGACGTATGATGTGAAATATAAATAGCTATCATAATAAACTCTTGAAAAAAGTACCGTATTATTATTTGACCTATAGCCTATTATTATTTAATTATTTGTTAATATTTATTTAAAAAATCATGATTATAATTTTAGCGCGTGCCTATTTATAAACTGAGTAAAATTTCGTTTGCAATCATAATTTTTGCAAGAGCTACTTTTTGGCAATTCTGTGGGTTAAAAAATCATATAGTCGAATTAAAATGTTTCATACATTAGATCACATGTAATTTTATTTATAATTTATATTTTGATAGAAATGCTTCAGTATAATTTAAAAATAAATAAACTATATCATGAAAGTGTATTTATATAATTCGATATTAATTGAGCGGGGTACCAGAATGGCATCTTTCATATTCTCATCTCATATAGTACCTTAGTTGCTAGCGGTCCAGTACTGTCGACGGTGTGGTCAATGGTGTATCAGTAGAAAAAGATATCTCTACCTTAGAGCATATATTACATGGGGTAATAATCATGGGTAATTACGCGTTATGAAAGTTTAAGGAAAAAGGACAACCTTTTTCAATTTTGAATACCTTC
>NC_046664.1:130803496-130805806 GCF_010883055.1 Belonocnema kinseyi | reverse complement strand
TGACATGGAATTGTTCTAAACTGACTGTATAAAATTTGTTAATAATTATAGTACTTTGCCTTGTGTGATTTCATTTTGAAATTTGGTAAAATAATTAATAAAACCCTTATAAGAAATGATTTTTAGTTCTTTCGATGAACAATAAAGAATGCATCGTATTACTAACAAAAACACATGACTTTCTGTTTTAAACAAGCGCGCGCAAAGTTGCACTTTCACCGTTCGAGATTTTAATTTGCAAGCTCTATAATAAGTACGCATACTACAATGCATTAAGAATAGGGATGAGCACTCCATGCAGGTTGCTATACAAGTGAACTAAATCTCGATTCACCTAAATGTCATTTCAACTAAAACTCTATAGTTTGTGCGTAGCGAATGGGTTTGCTCGAAAGAAAGTCATGTGCGTGGTTAGAAAGCAGGATGCGGTGACATGCAGGCTCCGAATCATCGATAAAGAAAAACTGACAATAATTTGAAAAATGATAAATGTAATAAAGTTGAATAAAACTATAAGTTGTTTTTATTTTAGTAAAGTGAAATTGGATAAATATAAAGGTAATTAAATAAGTTCAAAAATATTAACATTAAGTGAAAAGTGACCGGTTAATAAAAAGTGTATTTTTTCGTAATTTTTTATTTTGATTCGCCGTGAATGATTTTCTGTATGGGGTTATCGATTTTTTATTTATTTTAAATTTACGAATTGTATTGACTTTCATTAGGATGATCGGGAGAACCTGCTCATCGATAGATGTCTCTGCAAAGATGCAGCATTCTACCAGCGTGACCTATCGATGGCCTGGATTGATTATCGGAAAGCTTTCGATTCTACATCCCATAGACTTATCATCTGTCTTTTGCAAATCTTAAAGGTTCATCCGCAAATAGTTGGGTACATAGAGAGATTGATGCCGCTTTGGAAAACCAGATTTACTATCTCATCTAACAAAAATCGTGTGACAACTAACCAGATCACGTTTCAGAGAGGTGTCTTTCAGGGCGACACCATGAGCCCACTCCTCTTTTGCCTTACATTATTGCCACTATCTCTAGCACTGGGTCATTCCGACGGGTACTTGTACGGCAAACCTGCAGATTGAAAGTACAAGGTCACTCATGTATTTTACATGGACGATCTTAAGATCTATGCTAAAAACAGAGAGCAACTGCATCTATCTCTGGGGATTGTCGAACGATATATTAAGGAAATTGGAATGGAATTTGGGTTAGAGAAATGCGCCAAGGTTTATTTGAAGCGAGGAAAACTTAATGGCATCCCTGAAGATCCTGAGCTCGTTGATAGAAGCGCCATACGACATATTTGCGCTGGAGAGACTTATACAAACCTGGGCGTGCTACAGAGCCGCATTCAGGATGTGACATCTATAAAGGATACTCTCCGAAGCAGATACAAACGTCTCATCAGACAGATTTGGTCTTCCGAACTGTCGGCGAGCAACAAAGTATCTGCAACGAACATGCTTGCCGTCCCTGTACTACTCTATTCATTTGGAGTAGTTCCATGGACGAAGAACGAGCTCAGATCTCTTGATATCGGGACAAGAAAGGTTATGCACATGAACAAAAGCATGCATCTTAAGTCTTCCGTTTCGCGACTGTACATCTCACGCCATCAATGGGGTCGCGGAATATTGAGTCTTGAACGTCTTCACAACAGGGTTATTCTGGGTACAGCACATAGAGTTGCAAATGGAAGAGACCCTCTTCTTAAAATGGTGAGGAATCACGAAGAAGTGGGCAAAGGAGCATTTCTATACAAAGCAGCGGAGGAGGCTGCTGAAACAGTCGGACTTGACTTCAGTATTAGGGGTGAGCAAAATGCATCAAATCTAATCTATCTCGAGTACTCACTCCTGAAAGCCCGGATCAAGAAAGCACAAGAGAAAAACTTTCGTGAACAGCTCCTCGATAAGAGGATGCACGGTATCTTCCACAGAAATGTGAAGGATCAGTCAGTGTCTTGTGAGCTAACGTTTGCTTTCCTTAAATCGCCCGGATTGAAGTCTGGTACAGAGGTTTATATTTTTGCATGCCAAGACGGTGTCATTTCCACCCTAACATACCGTCGCCACATTTTGAGCCAAGACATTCCCGATGATAGCTGCAGGGCGTGCCATGCACACCCCGAGCATTTAGCTCACATACTATCTAGTTGTCCAACGCACGCGGGAACGGCCTACATTAAAAGGCACAATGCGGCACTAAGAGTGCTTTATTACCATCTCTGTCACTCCTACGGCATTCACCTTAATATCGCTCCTGTAAATGCTCCTAGGGAAATTGAGT
>NC_046664.1:130793496-130803396 GCF_010883055.1 Belonocnema kinseyi | reverse complement strand
AATTGACGGGGATTTTATGAGGCTGGGAAAAATAGGCAAATGGCAGTGAATTAATTTTTTGACCGGGATATTTATGACTTTTTAGAAAAGAAATTGGTCCAAATTTGGTTTAAACAGTTTTTTTTTAATTCCTTAAATTGCTTTTTTCCTATTAAATCATTCAGTTTACAGTACGTAATTCGAAAATCTTTCACTTCAGAATTTTCCGTTCATAATTGATTTCACAACACGATTCGGAATTTGTTTAAAATTGAAGTATATTCCAATTTTAACGTTAAAAATTAAACTATTTGAATTGGAAAGTCTTAGAAGTTAAACAAATGGAAACTCGCGATTAAAACTTTATAACCCATTTTCAATTCAAAATAAATAAGCTGTATCAATTATAATAATTTAAAGTTTATTTTAAAATATACTTTATGGAACATGATATTTTTTATGAATGTGTCAGTGAAATTCTACTCCTATAATATTGTTTGCCAATGCGAAACGTAATCTGGCTTGGAACTGTCGTCTTAACATCTAAAAACCGAAAGAACAATTTCCCTATCACTCGGAATTATAATTATATTTTTATAAAAACGTCATTCTGGACAGTTTACAATATTATCGAGTTTGAAAACTCCCGAATAATAAAACTCCAGGCCGAATGCTGTCTGATGATCAAATATACAAACTAGAAAATTCCCGAATTGCAGAAATTGAGAAAACAGTTTTGTGATCAATATTATTTATTTATTAAAAATACAATAATCAAATATTTTTATTATAGAAATTTTGTTTGATTTTTAATTTTTTTAAATTATTGTTTTAATTTAAAATAACAATAATTGTATAAATATTTGATACAAACATAAATTTAAAACACGTGAGCTTTAAATGAAACAAAATTTGCAGGATTCAATACAGGATGATTTAACGCGACTTTTATTTTTATTTTTTTAAATAATAATTTCATTTTTGCGAGCGTTTTCTGTAATGTACAAAAATACAATGCCCATTTTCAAATAACTTTTTATCAAAAAATACATTTGTTCAATTATTGTTATTTTATATTCCAACAATAATTTTTAGAAACTTTAAACATTAAAAAAGTTCAATTTTTCCTATGAAAAACACAATCCCTATGTAACAGAACGAAATCGGAAACAATAAGTGTTAATTTATTCAGGAACAAGCTTTTTGAACAAAAATTACCTTGAGTGAAGCTTTAATATATATTTGTTAATTTTTACAAAAATCGGGCGTTATTTTATTACAAAAAAAATAATAGGGATGGGGGCGGGGGTGACAAATGATCAAAAAATAAATAAAACTTAAAGTTGTACAATTTTAATTTGTAACTAAATAATTTGAGAGCTTTCAATCTAACATTATCGAACACTTTCTATTCAAAAATTCAGATGACATATTTAAATAGCTTTAAATTTGAAATTATTCAATATACTGAAGACTACAAATTTAAAATGTCTCAACTATTAAGGCTTTAAATATTTTTGAAATTGCTGTTCTGAAGACTAAATAGCACTTATTCTTTTATTAAGAAATCACAACCAAAATTGTTAAAAAAAAGTTTTTAAGAGAGTTTTAAAAACCTTAAAAAAGGTCAGAGGTTTTAATAGTTCAAAATATGTGATAAGACCTCTTTAAATTTGAAATTAGTCTATACTTTTTCATATTTGAGCTACAATTATTCCATTTTAGAAGTTATAATTTACAATTGTGAAAAACAAATAAAATGTTTTAATTAATTTATATTTAAAACAAAAAACCTTTGTATCAATCTAAATGCAGCTGCAAACATTTAATTTGAAATGCTTTGAATTCAAGGTATATTTTAAAAAGAAACCTGAAAGCAAAGGATCGGCTTTCAAAGGAATCGAAAGAAAGTGACTCGCTGGATTGCAAATGAACATGGAAAATGGTGTATTTTCGCATTTTTAAATTTTAAATTAAAACTTTTTCGCGTTGTAACAATTTCGAATCCCAGAATGTTATTTTTGACCTAACCTATAACTTATAACGAAAATTCTGAAAATTCAAACAATAAGGCTATATTCTGAAAATGAAGCAATTTTAACGTTCAAATTCAAGTTCTTAAACTGAAGGCCTAAAAATTTGCAAATTTTAAATTAGTGTTGTGTAAATTGTATTGGTGTCTTAAAAGAGTATAAATAGTTCTTAAATTAGTTTTTAAATTTTCTGGAGTTTACCTTTTTTACATACCTAGATGTCAAAAAAGCCTACCAGTGACTGAAATGGATTAGAAAAAAATCGCCAAGATCCAAGAATAAAAATTGAATGTACAGCGAATTTTAAAATTTTTAATTGTGATTATCTTTAACTTTGTGATATCAAAAATTTCCATACAATTTTTTTTTAATAATACTGTAGGAAAAAAATTATCAAGATCGAGCGCCGAGATTATAATTAGAGCAAATTTTCTGTAATTCTATGGGGACGGCTGAAATATCCCGAAAAATAAAATTCCCGGCTCGGTAAAACTCTTTGTCCCGAAAAATACAATTCCAAAACTAACAAAATTCCTGAACAGTTTATAATATTAACGAATTTAAAAATTCCCAAATAATAAAACTCTCCAAAGAAAATTGTTTCTTAATCAGTATTAATTATTTATTAAATATACGATAATAAAATATTGTTATCAAATAAACTTTTGTTTAATATTCAAAGTGTTAGAAATTGTTTGAATTTAAAATTAAAATTATAAAAAAACATTTTATCGATAAATTCAAATACAAAAACACGTGTTTTTTAATTAACATTTCGATTTTTCGAAAGAACTCTTGTGATTTAAAAAATACTATATACATTTTCAACCAAAATATCTTATCCTGAAATATATTTTGTTTTAATTATTGTTATTTTAAATTTAAACAATAATGTTTAAACACTTCAAACATTTAAAAAGTTGTTTCTTTGGTATAAATATTTGATTATTTCAATTTAAAAAAATAATTTGTCAAAGAACAATGTTTTCCACGCTTGTTTATCTCAAAATGTCTTTTTATAATACTTTTTAAAAAATAAAAAATATGATTTTTCGAGGACATTTTTTTATAATTAAAAAAAAGACTGTACCAAAAACCTGGATCAAGCTTCAGATCTGAAAAAATTCAGCAATATATACATGTCAAAATAATAAATACAATAAAGTTGAATAAAACTATAAGTTGTTTTTTATTTAGTAAAGTGAAATTGGATAAATATAAAGGTAATCAAATAAGTCCAAAAATGCTTACATTAAGTGAAAAGTGACCGGTTAATAAAAAGTGTATTTCTTCGTAATTTTTCATTTTGATTCGCCGTGAATGATTTTTTGTATAGGGTTATAGATTTTTTATTTATTTTAAATTTACGAATTGTATTGCCTTTCATTAGGATCTGTGCACGAAAAACGTGAAGCAGTTGTTCAAAAATTTAATAGTGGTATATTAATATGAGGCTATGTGCGTGACAATATTTTGTTAAAAACTTTATCACAGTTATTAGGTAAGATGAGGCGTCGTTCGCTAATGTCGAAGGCTAAATTAGGATTCTTCAAAACTTGAATTACACGAATATGCATATATCTTATAATAATATGTATTATGTCATTAGACATTGATAAAAGAATGTCATTCATATTTTCTGGAGCAGTATTGAAACTGCTTCATTTGAAGCTATATTGTTATAATAATAGCAAAAAAAAGTTAAGGGAATTTTTAATAATTTTTTTGTATAACTTTTTTATTATAACTTAAGTATATTTAACTGCGTTTTGAAAAATAATGAAACTTCAAATATAATAGTATTTTTAAATTTGGAAACATTCAAAAAGTGTAAAAAAATCTTTTTAATCTAAAATAGAAATAAACTGGCATTTAATTTCTTTAAATGATATATAGTTAACATTATATTTATTTATGTATTCGATAAGTTGTAACATGATAAAATAAAGTCAGTTACAAAAAGTAGAAAATTTAGAAATGAAAGCATACTTAAAAAAAGGAACGTTATTAAAAGTAGTAAATGAAATATTACAGTAATTACTATCAGGTTGATAAATAATACCTTGTAATTGATAAAACGATGTTAAATTCATGCTTTGCAGAAATAAAAGAAGAGAAATAAAAGCATTTGGCGAGCCTATTATTATATTTATATAATAAAAATAAGTGCGCCAACTGATACAAAAAAAGAAAATAATTAAGTAATTTATTGCAGACTCGCCAAATTTTTTTTGTCATAGAAAAAATAATATTTAGAAATGTTAAAATCCCTTAAAACCTTATAGTTCCCATAAAATCCTTCTAAATCTGCTGAAAGTACCCATAAAAGAAAAAACAAAATTTCTATCAAGGACGACATTCGAATACGCAAAAAATCGCCACCGGAAATGATTTTTTGCGTAACATGAGGCAAGGTTCTAGAGAGGTGGCTGGAGGGGGCAGTCCTGAAAGCCATTCTACCCCATTTTTCTGAAATATTTACAGTGACTTAAAAGGATTTTAACGAATTTCAAGGGAATTTATAGAATTTCCAATGATTTTAATTATTTTAAAAAATTCTCAAAGGTTTTAAACATTTTAAAATAATTCAAATGATTTTATGGCAGTAGAAGGGATTGCACAAGAGTGAATGAAGTGATTAGATATTATTTCAAATATTTTAATATTGAAAAGGATTCCAAAGTATTTAAGAGAATTTCCTAGATTTACCAATAATTAAAACGACTTTTAAGAGGTTTTATAAGATTTCGAAGCACTTCAGTAATTCGAAAGGATTTTAAAAACTTATAATAAGGTATTTTAATCAATTTTCCTGGGTCTTAATGGATTTCATAGGGCTTTAAATATTTCAAGATATTGAAAGGAATATCATCAGATTTCATGTAACTTCACGGGATTATCAACGGATTTTATATTATAATGGATTTGAAGGAGTTAATTCAAAAGAATTAAGAGATTTTAAAGGATTTAAAAAATTTGAAAAGATTTAAAAACATTTCTATTAGATTTCAAGAACTTTAAAGGTTATTTTCAGAGATTTGAAGGACATTTTAAAAGATTACCAAGAATTTATAAGCTCCTACAAAATTTCAAGATTTTTAAAAAGATTTTAAAGAATTTGACACATTGTTGGTATTTCCAAGGATTCCAACGAATGATAATTTCATTTAAAAACTTTAAAAGAACTTCCAAGGATTCTAATGATTTTAAGTAATTCAAAAAATTGTATGCTGTTTTCAATAATTTACCAGACTTACAAAAGATTTAGAAGGATTTTCTGGGAACAATAAGGTTTTAAGGGATTTTAACATTTCTAAATATTATTTTTTCTATGACAAAAACATTTGGCGGGTCTGCAATATATTACTTTATTATTTTCTTCTTTTTTTGTATCTGTTGGTGCACTTATTTTTATTATAAACATAATAATAGGCCCGCAAAATTATTTTTTTCTCTTCTTTTATTTCTGCAAATCATGAATTTAACATCGTTTCATCAATTACAAGGTATTATTTATCAAACTGAAAGTAATTACTGCAATAGTTCATTTACTACTTTTAATAATGTTCCTTTTTTTAAGTATGATTTCATTTCTAAATTTTCTACTATTTGTAATTGACTTTATTTTATCATGTTAAAACTTACCGAATGTATGAATAAATATAATGTTAATTATATAGCATTTAAAAAAATTAAATGCCAGTTTATTTCTGTTTTAGATCAAAAAGATTTTTTTACACTTTTTGAATGTTTCCAATTTTCAAAAGTACTATTATCTGTGAAGTTTCATTATTTTTCAAAACGCAGTTGAATGCACTTACGTTATAATAAAAAAGTGATACAAAAATTTTTTTTTTAATTTCCTCAAATTTTTTTTGCTATAATTATAACAATGTAGTTTCAAATGAAGCAGTTAAAGTACTGCTCCAGAAAATATGAATGACATTCTTTTATCAATGTCTAATGACCTAATAACAGTGATAAAGTTTTTTACAAAATATTGTCACGCTCATAGCCTCAAATTAATATACCAATATTAAAATTTTAAACAACAGCTTCACGTTTTTCGGGCACAGATCCTAATGAGGGTACTGTCACACCTCTGCCTGCCTGTCCGCTGCAGGCAGGCAGCTGCCCGAGACCGTTCACACCTTGGTTTTTCCGTCTGTGGGAACTCTTATAATCGCGCGGGAATTTTAAATATTGTTAAATTTTTAATGAAATAAACCAAATTTTATAGTTAAAATTGAAAATCATGATGATGAGTTTTATTTTTCTAATATAATGTAAAAATAAGAGATAAAATATGCAGTCCTGAAATGAGTATTTCAGAAATTCTCAATTGTTTACAGAAAAGTCGTTTTGTCAGTCATAGTGTTTTTTTAATATAATCCGGCGGTGATGTCCTGTGTCGCGCAATCAAAGAAAATATATTGCTGTTAGTGAAATAAATAAGTTTTTATGCTCGTGTACAATTTATATATTTTTCTAAAGGTGAAATTTCCAATTGGTATAGCAACCGTCAGCTTACAGCAACCTTACCTGCAAAATGCAATGTATATACATATATATTGGATTCAGGCGATATAATTTTGGTTATGCGATATAATTTTGTAACTTTGCGCAAAATTATTGGGATAAATTGAATAATGTACGGAAATATTTATACAGTGCTCGAATGAGTAAGTTAGAGAAATGAGAAAAATATTAAATATCTTACGCCTTTGTATTATAAAACAAAACTTTCTTTCTTTGAAATCTGAAACCAAGATATATGTATGTACATTGCATTTTGTAGATTAAGTTGCTGTAAGCTGACGGTTCCTATTCAAATTTGAAAATTCACCTTTAAGAAAATATTCACATTTTACAAGAGCATAAAAACTCATTTATTTCACTTACGGAAATATATCTTCTTTGATTGTGCGATACAGGACATGAAGGCCGGATAGTAATAAAAAAACGCTATGACTGACAAAACGACTTTTCTGTACCATAAACACTTGACAATTTCTGAAATACTCAATTCAGGGCTGAATATTTTATCTCATATTTTTACATTATATTAGAAAAATGAAACTTATTATCATAATTGTCAATTTTAATTATAAAAAACTGGTTTATTTCATTTAAAAATTTAACAACATTTAAAATGCCTGCGCAATGTTAAGATTTCCTACAGACGGAAAAACCAAGGTGTGAACGGTCTCGGGCAGCTGCCTGTCTGCACCGGGCAGGCAGGCAAGGTGTCACAGTACCCTGAAAGTCAATACAATTCGTAAATTTAAAATAAACAAAAATTCTATAACCCCATACAGAATATCATTCACGGCGAATCAAAATAAAAAATTACAAAAAAATACAACTTTTTATGAACTGGTCACTTTTCACATAATGTAACTATTTTTGAACTTATTTGATTATCTTTACATTTATCCAATTTCACTTAACTAAATTAAAAACAAGTTATAGTTTTATTCAAATTTATTACATTTATTATTTTTTCAATTATTATCAGTTTTTCTTTATCGATGATTCGGCGCCTGCGTGTCACACCGCCAACCGTATATTTTGGGTACAACTTAGTCACCGCATCCTGCCTACTAAATACATACGCACACGACCCTCTTTTGAGCAAAACCATCCGCTGTGCACGAACTATAGAGTTTTAGTTGAAATGATATTTAGGTGAATCGAGATTTAGTTCGATTGTATAGCAACCTTTACAAGTTACTAAACTTCGATTCGACTAAAGTCGAAAGTCCCTAGATCGTTCGATATTTCTCGAGTTGAAGATACTACATTCTAAAAGCATAAAATAGAATTGAATGTTAAGCAGGTGAATTGTATAAGATTTTATTCTCATATATTATGGAAATCAAGTAGATAAGAAAATTAATGTCGTTTTAACCTACCGGCGGGCGCATGGCCTCACTCAGTGCGGCAACTCCAGTATTTTCAAATTAGGAGGCGGGAAAGCGGACGAAATATCGGGGCGGGCACTAGTAATCCCCTATTGAAAATTCCTATATAGGTTCCTACGTAGGATCCTATGAAGGAACCTACAAAGGATCCTATATAGGAACCTATATAGGATCCTATAGGTTTCACCTATAGGTGGCATCTATAGGAAATGACATAGGATCCTATATAGGTTCCTATATAGGAATCTATGTAGGTTCGTACGCCATTCCCCATGTAAAATCAGATGACTTTCCCCACTTAAAATACTATGACTTTGCCTTCACAAAATCCTACCTTCCCACTATACCTACTATACCTACATTAAGACCTTTGAACTTACCCCACATGAAATTCTACAATCTAGCCTATGCAGTGCACCTACGTGAAATCCTACATTTATACCTACAAACTTCACCTAGGTGAAATCCTACCTTCCTACTTATGAGCTGCACCTACGTTTGAACCTATAACCTGCACCTACGTTTGAACCTATAACCTGCACCTACATGAAATCCTACACTCGAACCTATGAACTGCACCTACGCGAAATCCTGCATTCCTACCAATAAACTGACCCAAGGTGAAACCCTACCTTCCTACTTATGAGCTGCACCTATGTTTAAACCTATAACCTGCACCTACGTAAAATCTTATTTTCGTACATGTAAGCTACAATCGCTTTAGTACCTATAACCTACACCGACGTGAAATCCTATATTTCGTGCGATCGAAATCGTTTAACAATTAATCCGATTTAATCTGGACTTCCAATACAAATCAATCTGATTCACATTCATTCGAATTGAGAATTCAGTATATATCAATCCGAATTTGGCTTCATTGAGATTTGTTTCGGATTGGAAGTCCGAAATGAATCGGCTTAATTTTTAACCGTTTTGGATCAAACGAAATACAGAACTCTTTCAGATTGATTGGAATGCAGTGTTCGAAAGCTGCCCCTACGTTTCAACCTGTAACATGCACCTATGTGAAATCCTACAATCGAACCTATGAACTGCACTTACGTGAAATCTTACATTCCTACCAATAAGCTGCACCTACGTTAAATGCTACGTTCGTTCTAAAAGCTGAGTTTACGACCACGTTCGTACATACGAGTATAAACTGCCCCAACGTTTTAAGTCTTAAATTATTAAATACACCCACGAAAAATCCTGGATGTTTGTACATGATTGATAGTTCGCATCTGTGAAGAAAAAGAAGTCGCTTGCGGAAAGTAATTGAAATTAAGAAAGTTAAGTGTGCTTATTCCATAGTTATTAATAGAAGAAGTCACTGAAATAATTCCATAAAACCTAAATTCAATTACGTTTTTATTAAAATCTTTTACATTTTAACAAATTTAGGTCTGCTATTTAACATTTGCATAGCCTACATATATAACATAGATAATTACATTCGTAAAACGTATAATTTATATTGCCTTCTTGTTACATTTGATACTTCTTTGGTCACTTTAAATATAACTTCGTTATATTTATACTGTATTGAAACTTTTTAGAACGCTGTATTTTCAATATAAAATTTAATTTTGCTGAAGCAATATAAAAAAATGTTGGAAAACATTTAAATTTTACAAATTTATGTCGAATTTTCGGTATGGTTACCTTGAGCACGAAATATGGCTCTGAGTCGATCGACAAATGAGTCGCACGCTGCACGAACGTGCTCCTGGGGATCTTAATCCATTTAATACTTTTCGGTTTGGGACACTTTGTAAGACAAGGTCAACACAAAAAAATACCTGAATGTTGATGTGATCAAGAATGCCCTTCTTCATGAATGGATGAAGATCCCGTAGGAGCACATCCGTGGCGACCATTTCGAATATTCTACATAAATTTGTAAAATTTAAATGTTTTCCACAATTTTTTTCAATTGCTTGAATAAAATAAAATTATAA
>NC_046664.1:130790897-130793396 GCF_010883055.1 Belonocnema kinseyi | reverse complement strand
ATAGCGTTCTGAAAAGTTTCAGTTCAACTGGGCCACCCTGTAAGCACTATTCATAATATAGCAAAAATAAAGGAAATCGCAGCATTACATATTCATTCACAAGAATAGAGTTGTAGGAAATCTGTTTAGAAACAAAATAAGCTGTCAATAGCAATAACAAAGTTTGAACGCGGAACGAGGATTTTAGTAATCGGAATCACTGCTCTCAGCTGAAAAAGAAGAAAGTAATTTTTGCTTAAAAATTTTTTTAAACAATTCATAATATGTATATTAGTTTATTATAGGATATTCCGAAAGCAAACTCGTTTCATGCATATGTTCGTTATATTTCTATACACGACTGTCACAAATAATATAAGGATTATATATAGAATGTTGACCTTAAAATAATTATAATTGACTTTGAAATACAAGAAAATATTTAAAAATGCTATAATACTCTTTATTTCACAATAAACCTAATTTTCGGTATATAAATTATCAGCAAAAATAGTTCGAAGCAAGTGTATGTGTACTATAGGGTCGCCCAAAAACGCTTTTTTAGAGGGCAATGATCTACCCAATTTGATTATAAATCCGAAAAAAGAAATTCCTTCATTTTTTTATTTATTTATTTCGTTTTAACAGGTGCCGGGTTTGACTTGGAAGTTTCCCATGTAAAATGCATGGAGAAAAATCAATTTTTTGAGTGTTTGGAATAATTTGTTAGGGTTTGAAAAAACATGACGGAAAAGCATGGGGGCCTGTAAAGAATTAACCAGTGAAAAATTGCATCTATCGGACATATGGGTTCGACACACCTAACACACCTCTACAAGTATCTGAAAACTATAGCCTTAAAACCAAAAATGTCAATTCTTTATTAAATCGACCTTTTGAACACTGTATTTTCGTATTTTTTCACTTGAAATTATTGATATTGTTCTAGTTAAATATTTATTATTATTGATTAATTAATTTTAATTATTTAAACAAATGAAATTTCTTTACATCATTTTTTTTTTGAAAATTGGTTTTTCCCCATAAAAATGATTACTATTAGTCTAGTGGAATATTTATGAACATTGGTTCATTCATTTTTTATTATTTATAGAAGTGGAATTTGTTTAAATATTTTTTTAAAGCAATTATTTCCCCTAAAATGATTACTATTGGTCTAGACTCTAGTGAAATATTGATTAACATTAGTTAATTTATTTTCTATTATTTAAACCAATAGAATTTGTTTAAATAATTTCGCTTTGATTTTTTAAAAATAAAAATTATTACTGTGCGTCTAGTGGAATATTTATCAGTAATAATAATTAATGACTGATAAATAATTACATTAATAAAAATTTATTTATCAGTAACATTTCAGTAATAATTTTTATATTAAAAAATAAAAATAATAATCAAACAATGCTCATAAATATTTCACTGAAGAAATATTTATGATTTTTAAGAAAAGAAAACGGATTTTCAAAAAAAAAAATTTAAACAAACTCCATTTGTTTAAATGATAAAAAATTAATGAAAAAATGTTAATAAATATTCCACTAGACTAATACTAATCATTTTTATGAGAAAAAACGAATTTTCAAAACGAAAAAATTATTTAAACAAATTCCATTTGTTTAAATAATTAAAAATGAATTAAATAATAATAATAAATATTCCACTTTACCAATATTAATAATTTCAAGTAAAAAGAAGATGAGAATACAGTGTTCAAAAGATCGATTTCTTGAAGAATTGACATTTTTTGTTTTAAGGGTAGTTTTCAGATACTCGTGGAGATGTGTTAGGGGTGTCAAACCCATATGTCTGACAGATGAAATTCTTTGTTGGATAATTCTCTACAGTTCCCCATCCTTTATTGTCACATTTATTTAAACCCTACAAAATTATTCTAAAAACTCAAAAAAGTAATTTTTCCCCATGGAATTACGGAATTTCTTTCTTCGGGTTTGGAATAAAATGGGGGGCATCGTTGCCCTCTAGCATGCAAAAAATTTCAGCCATGCATTTTTAGATCACCCTAATGTGTACCTACACATACAAAAAATTAATTATTAATAAATAATAGTTAATTAATTTAAATCATCCTTTGCTATATACGTATAAATCGACTTGCTTCTATTTCTGATAATTTATATACTAAAAATTAATTGTCTTGTGAAATAAAGAGCAATATATCACATTTAAATCTTTTCTTGTAATTCACAGTCAATAAAAATGATTTTAATCTCCAAATTTCTTATATATTATTGCTACAACTATTGCAAATGCATTACCATTAATGTATGCCACAGTTTGTTTGGTCAAATAGTCGATTTTTTTCAAATTGACAGTCAATTAGGGAGGGTTAAAAATACTTTAATGGAATTATCGCTATACAGGTATAAATCGACTTGCTTTCAAATACGAGGGTGGATTGATAAGTTTCCGGCCTGACCAAGAGATGGCGCCACTAGGCCTACCTTGAGGTGGCGTTCTATAGTACCATCCTTAGATAGC
>NC_046664.1:130739619-130790797 GCF_010883055.1 Belonocnema kinseyi | reverse complement strand
CCTTGGAGGAGATTATGTTGAGAAATAAAAAAAAAAATTCTTAAAAACGTTGTTTTTCTTGGTCAGGCCGGAAACTTATCAATCCACCCTCGTATTTATATAACTTTGATTGCTATTAGAACTTCGCGAAAGCTTTTTTTCGCTACGCCCTATTGTAGAGTGTTGATAAACAAACCTTCTTAGATTTTACTGCCTTTGCTTTTATTTAAATCATTTATTTTGTGAATGAGGGTGGTCCTCACTTTCTTCGCCATTTGTTGAAGTTTGTGATTACCCTTGTACCCTTGCGAACAAAGTTTCTCTAAAAAGATCTTTGAAACACGAAATTGATGCAAATCGCAATTAGATAAATAAAAAATTTTACAGAATGCGTTTTGTAATCCTCATGAATACATGAATGTACCTTGTGAGGCTTTGATTTGTTTCTTTCGAAACGCTTTGCTTATCTGTCCATGATAGCGTGTCTTTGATTAACTGGAATCCAAGCACATATTTCGTAGTTCGTCACCCCAAATAGTATATGCAAGTTGATTAATGAAGGGCCCATGCTCTTTTATTTCTTTTATTGAGATCCAATCACATGTGTGTATAAAAAGACCAGCACCTAAGTACGTCTATCAATACATACAAAAACCCAAATTATACTTTATGAACTGTTTATGATTTAAGATAACAAAATATTTTTAACTCAGTTACTAAAATAGTACATTGTGTATCGAGGGCGTACGGGCTCTTGATACACACTATACTTTTTGTTCTGACCTCCTTGAAAACAAGCATGTGGAGCAGACGAAGGAAGTTTCTCTCTCAGTTCTCCCTTTCAAGATTTTCCCATTTTCCTTTCCCCTTACTCATTCCCCTATCCGATTTCCCTATCCCATTTCCCTTTTCAGCCGTTCCCCTTTTTCGTTTTCCCCTTCCCTTTTCCTCAATCCCTTTTTCCCTTTACCATTTTCCGTCCCCTTTACTATTTCCCATTCCCTTTACCCATTTTCGCATTCCTCTTGCGTTTTCCTTTCCCCTTTCCCAATCATCTTTACCGTTTCTCTTTCCATTTTTCACCCATCTCTTTGCCCCATTCCCCTTTAACATTTTCCCTTCCACTCTTCCTTCATTTCCCCGTTTCCTATACCCTTTTTCTTTTTCCTGTTATCGCCTTTCCCATTCCCTGTTTCCCCTTTCTAATTTTCCCTTTTCCTTTTCCTCATTCCCCTTTACCGTTTGCCTCTTTCGCCTTCCTCCATTTCCTCGTTTCTTTTACACTTGTTCTTTTTCCTATTATTTCCTTTCCCCTCTTATTTTTCTGTTTTCCACTTTTCCCACTTTCCCCTTTTACTCACCTTTTCACCCTTTTCGGTTTCTCATTTTCTTCTTCCTTTTTTCTTTTCACTATTTCCTTTTCTGTCCCCCTTTCCCCTTCCACTTTTACCCTTTCCCTTTTCAACCTGTCCCCGCTCCCTTCACACTGTTTCTCTTTTTCCTTTATATCCCTTTTTCTTTCACCTTTTCTCACTTCTCTCTTTACTAATTTTTCCTTTTCCCCTTTTTCCTTTCGTAAATATTTTGTGTTGAACGGGTTCAAATAAAAAGCAATTCAATTTACATCATATGATATTACCACTTCTGCCGGTCGTCCCACTTGCGTGGTGCAGTGCATGTATAGCGGACGTAAAGTTTTTTATGTAGCGGTCGTAAAGTTTCATATTGGCCCGGAGGTGAAGTGCGCATGTGTGAAGGTCACTGGGCTGAAAGTGGCCGCATTACTCGTGCTTCACGTGCATGCAATGGCGCGTTTTCAAGGGGGGTCGGACAAAAAATCACATTAGACAGGCACACATCTATTTGAAAAAAGAGCATGGCCTATGTATGGTATTTATCACATTAAATAAATCCTAATATCTGATCGTTAAGTGTGTCATATCTTTTAAGTTTGACTCGATCTGTGCTCTTAGGTTTTTCCAATTCATTTTCTTCCGCATCCCTTCGTGCCACGTTTCTACTTCCAAGTCCGAGTGTATTGTCTGTGTGTAGCTGTGTGAATCTGATCCTTATATATTTCACATCTTATAATTTTAGGACGATTTGCGCGAGTAGGTATCTCCAAAACATTATTGTCTTGATTATTCTTTACCCCGTTACTTTTGAATACAGAGGATTGTGCTGGTAGTTGACTCTTATTAGTTTTCTGATTAATTGTCTTCAGCGGTAGTCCTGTCTTCTTAGTTTCTACAGAATTAGACGTTATTTTTGAGAGGGTTGCCTCGAAGTTTTCGTCTTCTTTTATGTCACCAGCCATATTTTCTACTTCTCTGTTGTATTTTAGCGTAAGTGCTTCTCTTCCTAAAATCAAGAGATCATCTTTCTTCTGCTGAAGAATTTCTCCCTTCAATTTATATTTTGCCAGATCAATTCATGCTTTCTAAATTTTGTACAGAAATAGAACGCCATATGTAGAAACGTTTTTTATCGCAGGAAAGAAATAATCACTAGGACACAGTAAAAATGATTAAAATTAGTCGAATAATTGAGTAGAGCGAAAGAAGTTTGTGGAATGACATCCGAAAAAAATTAATTCTGAAATGAATTAATATCTTCTGTTCTCTTCTTTTTTGAAAATTGAAATGTTTGACAATCCAAAAAACTTCCCTCTTGCTTCGAAAATCATTGCAAAATTTTTCTATGTTTAGTTTTGACTAGTGAATAATAATAAAAAATTATAAATAAAAAAAAATACTCAATTTTGAATTGTTTGAAAATGGCAAGGCAACATGTTTTTTACATTGAGTCCTATGGACACATTTTGAAAAAACTTTAATACGTCGAACCCGAAATTTCATCAAGTGAATCAAAGAAACATGATGTTATTTTGATTTTTCAAAACAAAAATTGTAGTGATGTTTAAAGTGTTCACAAATTGTCAACTTGACGTTTTTAGCGACTTTGACGAATTGCCATCACTAAAAACGTTGTTGTTGGAAAAACAAAGTAATAGCATGTTTCTTTGATTGAAGCGCTGTAGGAATCTTACGTTTGACATATTCATCTTGTTTCAAAATGTGTCCATAGGACTCACTCCCAAAAACAGTTTTTTTGGCCATCTCGAAAAAGTTATAAATAAAGCCAATTTTTTGTTTTTATAATTTTTTATTATTACTCACTACCAAAAACTGTACATAGATAAAATGAGCTTTAATTTTCGAAGAAATTAAGAGCTTTTGTGGAATTGTCAAACATTTGAATTTTCTAAACAAAGAAAAAAGAGAACAGAAGATATTCACTGATTTCAAAATTCTTTTATTCTTACTTTTCTCGAATTTGAACCCACAAATTTTATCGCTCAGCTCGAACGATTCGACTAATTTCATTATGTTCACACCGCCCTAATAATCGCAACAAGTACACAAGAAAATTGAGAGAACAAAAATTAACTTTATAGACAATTTGCAATTATTCAAAAGTACTTGTTTCAGGGTGTTGGAGCAAAAACTAACCTCGAAACTCAATTTCCTCATTTCACTCAAAAAATATCTTTTCGCACTATAATGCATTTATTTTTTGAACTAGAAGTTTTTCTACAAAGCGAAAACATATTTGATTCTAATACTTTTTAGATAAAACAAAGAATTCGAAACCTGTATGACTTTCGAATTTTTTTTTTCGTAAAAAATACTGAAAAACTACCGGTTTTCCTCCCTCTACATATAATTCTGTTAGAAATTGAGCACAGGCAAAGAGACATTTTTAGATAAACAAATTCGGATACATTTTTTTTTGGTAGCTGCTGCCGTTTGTCAAAAAAATGTAGATCTTTTTGGGTGGAAATTTGTTGACTTGTAACCACTTTACGCATTTTGCATGGTTTGACCCCAAAATGAAAATGTTTATTTTTCATTCTTTTTTGGGCAAAAAAATTCGAATTTTTCATTTTTAAGAAAAATTTTAAAACTTGTTATATTAATCTTGCAGGGTGTTTGAATGCAACGCTTTTCTTTCTCTGACTTTTTTATATATTGCGTTGTTTGATTTAAAATATTAATTTTGTTTTTCGAAATTTTTCAAATGCTACAAATCCGGCAAATTTTTTCTTAAAAAAATAATTAAGAAATTTTTTTCGTCTTTTTGAGTTGTCTCAAAAATGTTCAAAATGCAACGACTTTTTGAATTTTCATCTAAAATGGCTGGCTTGCAAACTTGACGTTCAGATTAAGACAATAAAAAAGGATACCAAAGGCCAATCTAATCTTTCACTTATTTCGAAAGTTATCGTGCTAACAAACTAGAAATGTACAGATTCGTGAAACAGTTTTTCAGATTCATGGGGTCTTCAAACGTGGATATTAGAGTGGTACAAAAAAAGGGTTTCGAGCTACAGTGCAATACACCTCCCAAAAGTTTTCATTTGCGGGGAAAGAAAATCCGTACTTTTTTTTCAAAATTTAAATATTAACATGTGCCACTGGGCAGTTTAAATTTAATTATTTTTTAATTTAATTAACATGGGGAAATTTTGAATTATCAAAAAATTGAACTCATCTTCCAGGGTTCTATCAAAAAGTTGCGAAGTTTTTTATGGATTTAAGAGGAGTGTTCACAAAATAAAACCATAGTTATAAATTTCATTTCCCGTCCACCCCCGCCCACTTGCAGCGCCCCAAATATGACCCAAGAAACAAAAAACTACATTTTTAGGTATTATTGTTACTTTTTAGCAATTTTCGTCGTCTTTTTTATATAAATAATTATTAATGGAGAACTTGAATATTTACCATGAATTGAAAAAATTTTAATTGTTTAAACAAATGTAAATTATTCAAACAATTATTTATTCCCAAAATATGTAAAAAAAATCGTGTTTTCCGATTCAAGTGTAATTGTTTGTCACTGTTTGAGGTAGTAAATTTGTCTAAAACCAATATGTAATTATTTCAATCAGGGATCGGAACCTTTTAGGTTGGACCTGAGTTTAAAGGGTTCCTTAAGGCTACGGGTCCAAACCCAGCTTCGAGCCCGATTCCTCAAAAATTTAAAGGGTCCACTCTCAGGCCGGGCCCTTAACGATCCCTTTAACATCGGCTATAAACTAAAAGGTTTCTTGAAATACATATGTTTAAGAAATTCACAAAGACCATTTGAAAGAGGAGGAGCAGTTTTATGTGCAAGGATTAAAATGATGCGCAGAAGAGTGATATTGCACATTATTTAGCGCAGTAAAGATACATGGCACATACAGCTGCGCAACAGATTTAAGTGACAGAGGTTACTGCGCATATTGATGCCCAGTAATATTACATGACACTTACTTCTTCGCAGTAATATTAAATATCATTAATGTTTTCGCAATATGGTCACACGGCTTTTATGGCTGCACAGTAACGTTAGGGCACTAATATATGCGGAATAGAGTTATAATGTACTTGTACCTGCGCAATAGAATTCCATGTTACTTACAGAAGCATTTATATAGACACAGTAAGTGTTACATATCACTTACGGTTGCCTAATAAAATCATATGCCTCTTACACATGCGCATTATAGTTTTGTGGCACTTACGGCTGCGCAGTACTGCCCGTGGTACGTAAATATACAGAATAGAGTTCCATATAGCTTACACATACGCACTGGAGTGTACGCAATTAAGTTACGTGATACGTATAACTGTGAAGTAGAGTTTTTCAGTACTTACGGCCGCGCACTGGAGTTTAATGTAACATATACACTACTGGTCAAAAGTTTGGGTTCACTTAGAAAAATCGTTTTTTTTTGTATTTATCGCTCTAATTATACTGGAGCTAAAAAATATCTCTTCAAAGGGTTGATTGTTTTCGAAATTCTGTTAAAAATAAGCCCAGGGTGAAGCCAATTTGTCTCGTTTTTAAGTGGATATTGTAAACATAGTGTAAATTTCAATGTTTTCTTAAATTTTTAATAACTTCCGAAATAGTCAACGTATTTCAATATTATTGGGCTCATTTTGAAGTTTTTTTCACTGTATCACAACAGCTTATGAGTATTATTCGTAAAAAATGTTTTTTCGAATTGCAAGAACTTGAATTTGTAACAAAAAAGTTGGAAAAATTGAAATATTATTTTTAGTAACAAAAATATTTTTGTAAAATATATGAAATATATAATCATGAATTTTCTATGTAATTTCCTCAAAATATATATTTATTTAACTTTTATTCTGATTTGCCCACAGATAAGATGTTTTCAAATTTATCCAATTTTTGTATTACAACTTCAAGTTCTTGCAATTCGAAAAGAAATTTTTTGCGATTCATACTCGTAAGCTGTTGTGATACGGTGAAAAAAAAGCTTCGAAACGAGGCCAAGAAAATTGAAAAACGTTGACTATTTCGGAAGTTATTGAAAATTGAAGAATACATTGAAATTTATACTATTTTTGCAATATCTACTTTAAAACTAGACAAATAGGCTTCACCCTGGGCTTATTTTAGACAGAATTTCGAAAACAATCAACCTTTTAAAGAGACATTTTTTAGGTTCGGTATAATTAAAGCGATAAATACAACAACAACAACAACAACAAAAAAACGATTTTTCTAAGTGAACCCAAACTTTTGACCGGTAGTGTAGCTGCGCAGTAAAATTGCACTTATGGATGTGCAGTAGAATTACATGGTACTGGTGGGTTCACAATTGAGTTAAGGTGGCACGTTTGTCTGCATAGTAGAGCTACGCGGTACTAATCTCTGCGCAGCACAGTTTAGAGTCAAATTTGGCTGTGCACTAAAGTTACACATATTGATGCGGATGGCACGCCAGTTGGCCCGCGGACAATTGATCCGCGACAATTAATCCGCGACAATTGGTCCGCGCGACAATTGATCTGTTGACAATTGATCCGTCGACAATTGATCCGTGAGCATTCCATATCTTGATATCTGAGTTAAATGAAGTACGTCGGTTTATTGTTATTGTTTGTTGGTGTTTTTTTCAATTTCTGTGTTATTAACGTTCTTAAGATGCCACTGAAGTTTATAAAATCACAACGGGGTGGTTTAATGTTGTTACACGAAGGCCATTTGTATGCAAAGAAAAGTGTCAACAACACAAATGTAATATGGCGTTGCGTTGAATATAAGAAACGATCATGTTCCGTATTAATTCACACAACAACCGATAAACGTACTGGTAATGAGTATTTTGATTGTACTTTTTTTTAAGCATGATACATGTCTGAGTTTCATCTGATCGCTATTATTTATATATTTTATGAAAAAGGATTCTCTTTAAATGAACTTATGAGGATTGTGGCATGTTTTTAATTTAAAAAGTTTGGAGCATTTCCTCATAACAATGATTGTTACCAAGTCGAAGTATTACATACAACTTAAGTGGAATATTCCCCGTCCCCTTTCCAGATTCCAAGTATTGTCGCGGATGAATTATCGCGGATGAATTGTCGCGGATCAATTGTCGCGCGGATCAATTGTCGCGGATCAATTGTCTACTACGGGCTAGTTGTCGTGCAGCCATTGATGCGTATTATATTTAAAAGGCACGTATGGATTTGCAGTACAGTTACATTTATTTTATGGATACGCTTTAGAGTCAAATTTTGGAACCTCTCAAGTTTGACCCCAAATTTTATGTTTTGTATTTGGAAAAAACCTCTCGTATCGACATTTATAGAAATCTACCAAATTAGGACAACTTTCAAAATTTGAGTCAAATTTTAGAATTTTGGAATTGTGACCCCAAATTTGTATTCGTTGTCCCTAAATATCTCCTCCCACTAACTTTCATATGAATCTATCAAACTAAGTAAATTTTCAATGTTTGAGTTAAATTTGAGAATTTTTTATTTTTGATCCTGAATTTGTGTTCTTTCTTTTCTTTTTTCTTCTCTATCATTTGGTCATCAACTAATTTGTGAATTTTATTAATGTTATTCTAGGAACCCTTCAGGTTGGAAACAGGATTAAAAGGTTTTTTTATGGGTCCGGGACTACCTTTGAACCTTTTAATGTATTAAGGTTGCGATTCCGGACACGGGCCTTTTAAACTTTTATGAATTCAGGTCCAAACTCGGATCATTTAATTTCTTAAGGGTATGGCTCGGAACCGGACCTTTGTAATTCTTAAGAGTACGGGCCCAGACCCGTACCCTTCAAGTTCTTAATAGTCTGGGTCCAGAACCGAACTTTTTTATATCTAAAGGGTCTGGATCCGGACCCGTACCCTTTAAGTTCTTAAAGGCCTGGTTGCGGTCCAGAACCTTTTAAATTATTAAGGTTCCGAGTTCGAACATCGACCCTTTTAATTCTCACGGTTTTGGATCCGGACCAGACCCTTGCTGGACCATTAATGTCCCTGGTCCCTTTAAAAATCAAGGTTAGTGATCCCTGATTTAAATAATTACACAGGTCCACAAAAAAGTTGTCTGCACGAGACAAGTGACTAGGCTACCCTTATGGATTTTGAGGCGCTGGATCCGAATATGGCCTCAGTATTTGTTCTACACGTCTCAGTTTTCCCCTGGATGCAAAAAGTATGAAAAAGCCTAGAGGTTTGCTCGTCACACAGGCCATACAAAAAATTTGTCTGCACGAGACAAGTGACTAGGCTACCCTTATGAATTTTGAGCCGCTGAATCCAAATCTGGCCTCAGAATTTCTTCTACACGTCTTAGTTTTCCCCTAGATGCAGAAAATAAGGAAAACCCTAGGGATAACCAGTATACGCGAGAATAGACACATCGATATTATATTCTTAACTGCAACGACTTCTAGAGAATTAATTTGTACACAGAATTTTTTTAGTTTGCCTTCTATTTCCCATAGCTTGGATAATTCTAGAGAACTTGAAAGGTCTTCTCAAATTGTATAGATTTACACGGAAAAAATAACAAAAGCCTAATATCCTTTACAGTTTTGCGTACGAAATCAATCACTTACCCCTGAAGACAACTTTTTTTGGTGGGCCTGTGTAACCAAAAATGCCCTAGTCTTTTCCCTACATTTTGTATCTAGAGAGAAAATGGAACAAACCTGAAAAATTTGGGGTTCATCTTTAGATTTAGAACGCAAACCTGCAAAGGATATGGCATTTTTTTATTTTTTCTTGTACAAATCTATGTAATATCAGAAGGACCTTCAATTTTCCTAGAATCACCCAAGTTAAGGGTAACGGAGGGCACACTAGAGAATTTCTGTGTACAAATGAAGTATTTATAAGTCGAAGCACTTCAAAATATAACATTCATCTGTCTATTTTCGCGTATACTGGTATTATCAAAATAACGTCAAGAATATCCGTAGGTTTTTTGCTTATTTTTTGCATCTAGGGAGAAAATGGTAGAAGCTTGAAAAAAATTAGTGGTCAAATTTATATTGAAAGCGCAAAACTGCAGAGAAAATAGCATTTTTCTTATTTTTTGCTTTGTAATTCAGTTTAACGTGCACGAGACCTTCAATTTCCGTGGATTTATTCTAGCTAGGGAAAACGGTAAGCACTCTGGGTAATTTTTGTGTTTGAATTTGATCTATAGCAACAACACATAAGAATATGACACAAGTACGTTTATTCTTCTGTATACTGGTATTATCAAACTAATGTCCAGAATAGCCCCAGGTTTCCCCCATTTTCTGCATCTAGGGGAAAACTGAGACGTATAGGACAAATTCTGAGGCCAGATTTGGATTCAACAGCTCAAAAGACATAAGGGCAGCCTAATCACTCGTCTCGTGCAGACAACTTTTTTTGTGGGTCTGTGTTATTTATTGTCTATTTTCAATATTTCTAAAAATTCAGACAAAGATATCACTTTTTTCATTACTATCGTATGATACGTTTTGTTGAACAATCACAGAATTTTTAAACATTTATTTTAACGTTTCATAAATTCCTATTTGTTTAAACAATCTATATTAGAGGCCCGTCCACTCAGCGTATCCACCAAGGCAAATTAAAAAACGGAATAAGCAACATTTTTTTGCTTTTTTTTGCTAATTTTATGCTAAAAAAAATTTTTGCTCTTTAAACTTGGGAGAAGTTTTTTTTGTTAACTATTTAGTTGAAAATTTCTCTTAAGATAAAAATTAATGTAGAATATTGAACTATTTGCTTGAAAGTTGGACTGCTTTGTAAAAACTTCATGTTTTGGTTGGTGAATTTCGTTTGCAAATTGAACCATTTTCTTGAAAATTCGTTGTTTTTTATTTTTGAAATTGTACGTATTTTTCACTATAATTTATCTATTCCACATGAAGATTCATCATTTTAGTGAAAAAATTCTTACCTCAGGTTGAAAATTAAATTATTTCGTTAACAAATTGTTTTATTTTTGGTTTATAATTCCTCTGTTTCGATAGAAAATTAATCTTCTGGTTTGAAATTTTATTTTTTAAACTAAAATTTTGACTAATCTATTTTGGTAAAAATTGATCGTTTGTGGTTGACATTTTTGTTCTCGTTATTGAAAATTAATTTTTTAAACTAAAATTGTAACTATTCCACTTTGGGTTGAAATTTTGTTTCAGCTGAACATTGATATATTTTGTTGAAATGTTGTCTTTTCTGGTAAAAAATAAACTTCTTGGTTAAAAATTACTCTTTTAAATTTAACTTTTTTATTTTTCATTTAAATTTTCTCTTAAGAGAATATTTAACTAATTGGTTGAGAATGTATGTATTTTTTTAAAATTTGTCTTTTTCGAACAAAATTAATCTTCTTGTTTGGAAATTCAAATTTCTGCTTAAAAATTCATCTCTTTCGTTAAAAACTTAAAAACTTTACTTAAAAGTAATTCTTTTTGGTACAAAAATCGCATTTTTCTATTTTAGGCGGAGTAATTCACCATAATTTTCTATAATCTAGAGTAATCCTATACAAGCCGGAATAATCTTAGGTAATCCAGAGTAACTCTGTATAATTAGAGGTAATCCAGGGTAATCCGATATAATATGGAGTAATAGACCTCCGCTCGACCGAATTTTTAGGAGATGTTTCCCCCTCAGGTTATACAATATTGTATTTAAATAAGAACATTTTCGGGGAGAATAGATAATACCAAAATTAAATAATGTTTAGAATAGTATAAAAAAGCTTCAAAAAAATTTAAGCATCGTTTTTGAGAAAGCAGTCTTACATTTTTTGAGAAAATAGTCTTACATTTTATTTTTCATTTAGAATGAGTTATTCTAAGTTTTCTGTTTGTGCTTTAATTCTAGATGGCAATCATAAATTTTATTCATCTGTTTTATCATAAGTTTGATTTATTTGCATTAATTATAGCTCCTTTCTTCCTGAAGGGTGTTGGGTTTGAAGTTTAACTTCAAATGTCAGTTTCCTGATTTTACTCAACTAATGTCCTAATTAAATATTTAGCAGAAGCAGTATTCCAAAGAAGAAATATATCTGAATTGCAATACCGCGCAAAATTTTACGACTATCTTTTTTTTATGTCTGATAAAGTTTTCCTAATTTCAATTATGTCAGAACTAAAGGACTCTTTCCTCAAAGGACTGAATGCTCTCCAACTTCTGTATCAAATGAGCCGAGGATGGAGCCAATTTGTCTATTTTTAAGTTGATCTTGCAAAATTATTGTACATTCAAATGGTTTCTTAAATTTTTAATAATTTCAGTAATAATTAATAACTTTTTATTTTATTGAACTTATTTTAAAGCTATTTTTCATATTTATGAATATATGAAACATAAAATCATAAAGTTCATATAAAAGTCCCGTAGAATTTATATTTATTTAAGTTATCTAAGTTCATAAGCTACTGCAATACTGTACACAAACAGCTTTAAGATGATCACGAGAACATTAAAAATATTAATTATTACGTAAGTTATTAAAAATATGAGAAATAGTCATTTGTGATACAATTACCCTAAGTGGCGCTTTTTTGGCCAAGAGTGAAAGTTGCAGTACGACTCAGAGTCGAGGCGTAGTCGAGACGAGTACTGCAATTCACACGAGGCAAAGTGTCTAAATAAATGTCAAAATAAAGTGTCAAGTGTCAAAATAGCGAAACACTATTTTCTATCACCAATTTTCTATTATGTATCTAATTCAATAGAGTCTAATCCAATCCACTCCAATTCCACTCCACTCTAATCTAATCCACTTTGATCCAATGCAATTTATCTCAAAATATTCCCATCCAATCCAATACAAGTCATTTCAATCTAATCCACTCCAATCCAATCTACTCCAATTCAATCCACTCCAATTCACCCCAATTCAATTCATTCCAATCCACTCCAATCGAATCGAACTCAATCCAATTCAATTATATCTACTTCAATTAATTCAAATCCAGTAAGGGTCAATGCACTCTTTGTACCACAGAGCACACATAAAAGTGTTCATCGGCTAATCAGATCACAGCCCCAATTACATTATAGTATGCTGTACACGAAGTAAAAATATTTACTAAAAAAAAAAGACAAATTGGCTTCATTCTGGGCTTATTTTATACAGAATTTTGAGAGCATTCAACCCTTTGGAGAAAACAACTTTTTAAGTACTTGCTTAAGAAGTAAACCTTGTCGTTAAAAATTTCTTTTTTTGATTGAAGATTCATCGTTTTAAATGAAAATTCTTCTCTGTTTGAAAATAATTCTTTATTGAAAATCAATTTTTTTCACTAGAAATTGACCTATTCCAGTAGCAAACTTAACTATTTAGCTGAACCCCCGTGTTTTTCTTGGCCTAAGAATTAGATTTTTAACAGAAAAAATTGAATATTCTAATTTTGCTAGAAAATTATTCTTTATGGTTGAAAATTCATCTTCTAGATACAAAATTCAACTATTCCAATCGGAGATTTATCCGATTTATGTTGATGCATTTATGTTGATACTTGTCCTGGGTCAACCCATGACTTTTTGCATTTTGGATTAGAAATATATATCCATTTTTCGTCTCTTGTCACGATTTGATGCAAGAAATCTCTTTCTTTCATCTTGATTAAACAAGAAAAGAACTGCGTGCCGCAAATGCTCTTTACTCCTATGGCAACAAATTGCCATAAGAGTTTAGACAGTCAACTAACCATTTTTTGCAACGCCTTTTTGCGTGTCTTTTGATAGAAAATTATCTTTTTCTTTAAAAGCTATCTTCTTGTTTGAAAATTCTCCTTTTCTGTTAAAAATGAAAGTATTTCAGTTAAATATTTAACAGTTTCTTTTAAAATTTATCTTTTAGGTTGGAAATAAGATTCGTTGTTTCAAAGTTAAAGTTTTTGTTCAAAGGACCCGGCATCATTTACATTAAAATCCAGCCCGGTCAAATTGACTGAAATTGGAATATAATATAGTTCAAAGCCTCCTGATCAAAAAAATCTTAATGGGTACTGGTCCAAAAAATCAAAAGTTTTTGAGATAGGTGGGGTTGAATGCAAAAAATATGACCGCAAGCGAATCTAATGTTCTGCTTGGAACTTGAAGATGAGGTGCAGATTTTTTAATAAACTGTGATCGGCACAATTACTGACAATACTAGAAAGACTGGTAAGACCAGTCCAGCTAATATGGGCAACACAATGGCGCTGTCCTGTTTATAATAGTGCGAAATCATGGCGCTGTCCTGGTAATGTAAATACTGTTCAAAATATCAAAGGTGGAAAACAGTTCAGTCAATGAATACAAGACTGTAAATCAGTCCAATTATAATTATCAAAGGAAAAGCCAGTCCAGCTACTAAAGTCAATGTAATGGGAGTGCGCTGTCAATGGAAAGATTTTTCAAAATAATCAACGCAAAAGACATTCTGGACTACCAAAGATATTTTGCAGTCCAGATAATTAAGACAAGACTATAAGTAAGTCAAACCAACAAAGGCAAGACATGTTATTCGTCCAGTCAGTTAAGACAAGACTATAAATCAGTCCAACCAACAAAGGCAAGACATTTTATTAGTCCAGTCGGTTAAGACAAGACTAGAAATCAGTCCAATCAACAAAGGCAAGACATGTTATCAGTCCAGACGTTTAAGACAAGACTAATAACTAATAACAACCGGACTAATAACATGTCTTGCCTTTTTCAGTTGGACTGATCTATAGTCTCGTCTTAATCGACTGAACTAATAGCATGTCTTGCCTTTGTTGGTTGGACTGGTACATAGTCTTTTCTTACACGATTGGACTATTAACATTGCCACGGCAGTCCCATTACATTGAATTCAGTAGCTGGACCAGAGATATTATAAGCCTAGATGCGGCACGTGTATAGTTCGAGGAACTAATTGTAGACGGCGCTCCCGGCGAAAATTGCTCGATTCCCCCATGCCTCTCAAACCGAAAATCGCACCCACCAACTACTTTGCCCCTGCAATCTTCACCCGTCGAACAAGTCCATCAAATAGCCGATACTAAGTCGGTAAATACTAAATACTTAAAAATATAAAATACAAATTTTATATCGAGAATTTTGATTTATTATTTGCAATTAATGAATCAATTATTTGAATAAATTTTGCGTCAAGAAAATATTTAGATGCATAAGATTTACTTTTAAATTAAATTAAAATGTAATTGTATCGTAATAAATATTTTTAGCTGACATCTTTTATGGAAAAAAATAGTCATTTTGCAATTAAAATTTACTGTCTATGAATAATATTATTTTTTTGTTTTAAAAAAGAAGCGGTAGAAATTCTACTAAATGAAACTATACGTTTGAAGGCATTAAAAGTTTTAATTGATAAACATATTGAGTTGAAATTTAAAATAATTAATTTTGTAAATAAATATGATCGTACTGCGTTCTCGCATGTATAATTAGCGATTTGAGGTATTTAGATGTAGAGTTAAATTTTATAGGAATACCGCCTCCCTCACGATTATTAATTTAAGTAAACAATAATTCGTAAATTTCTATGTTTGTGTAATTAATTATGAATTAAATAAATTATAATGAAACGATAAAATTATATAATAAATATATTTTTTATTTTTTTATATAATATTTTATAGAAATTTATGTATCTGACTATGTATGTAAATTATGTCCCAATTTTTTAAATTGAGAACCCCATAATTTCAAAATTGAACAAATGTATTTTTGAATTTTACTCGAGTGGTTGATCAGAATAAATAAATATTTTGCCTAACATTTCTCAATTTAAACTAAAAGGTCAGAAATTATTGGAAAGTTTCATACACATTTATCTCATAATCGTTGGTTTGTAATAAAATAATCCGTAAATGAACTATTTATTGTCGCGGGGCGCGCGTCTTTTAATTCCCGCAATTCCCACTCAGATATTTATTCTTTACATTTAGAATGCTTGAATGAAACTTTACCAAAAACATCTCTTTAGATCGCAGTATTTATATGCGTGTTCATATTCTGAATTTATTGCTCAAATAAGTATAGTTGAAGTTTAAGTTTCTCAAAGCTCTGTAGGCTTTGAGGTACACAATGTTATCGTGACACTCGCGCTGAGCACTCGTTTTTTGACAGACAGTTGTAAATTTATATTTTCTAAACCACCTTAAAATAAACTTAAAAAATACAATGCTTTTCTTAGACATTTTTCTCTATTTCGCGTTGTTATGCAAATAATAGGATTTTGGTTGTCATATTTTTTTTTACATGTATAAAGCAAAATAGCCTACAAGTCTTCTTTTAGATTTTTTACGTATCTTGCGTCTTTTAGCCTAATATTGGAATTTTTGATTATCTGCATATATTACTTACGATAAAACAAAATTACGAGTCCTATTGAAAAGCGGCTTAAAGAAATTTTGTAGGATTTTTCAAAACCTATCATTTCTCTTTGAGATTTTTTGTCGTATTTTGCGTCATTTCGTTCGAAATTTGAATGTGTGGTGTCAAATTTCGGGCAATTCTAATACTTTCTCCATCATAAATAATAAGAATGTAATAAATGAATACAAATTTGTATCACTTTTTTGGGCGAATAACTTTTTTCTATCAATTTGTTTTTGTACCTTTTGTTGTTTTTCCACAAATTTTTCATTTTTATTTTTAATACTATTTTTATGCAAAACCAAAACTACGTGTCCTGTTAAAAAGTAATTCATAACAAATTTGAAGCTCTTTTTCGGATAGATAATTTTTGTTAAATCATTTTTTTTCGTAACTTGTATCATTTTTTCAGAAAGTTTTTTTTATATTTTCAATGTTATTTCTCGCGAATAAAACAAAAGATACACCTCCTATCAAGAAGTGATTATTAACGAATTTCTAGATCTTTTTTGAGATTACAATTTTTGTTGATTCATCTTCTTTCGTATCCTGCATAGTTTGACCACAAAATGAGATTTTTCATATCTCATTATTTCTTGTGCAATAAAAATTAGAATTTTCAATTTTTCAAGAAAATCCAAAAAGTTTGTACGATAATCTTGTAGGGCTTTTAAAAAGCAATGTTTTTCTTTACTTTTTTTTAATCGTACGTTGTTTGGCTTATAATTTTGATTTTCGATTGATATTCAAAATTTTAAAAATGCTATAACTCTGTGAATTTTTTTTTGCATAAAAAAAAAGTCATCAGGATAAATTGTTTGGCCTTCTGAGTACTATTAATAGCCATAAATAAAAATTTTAAATATAAAAAAATGGTCCCAAAATTTGTATTTTCATCCAAAATGGCTGTTAACGAACTCGTCCTTTCTTTTCGGACTTGTCGGACCTTTCTTTCTTATCCTTTCTCAATCATAAATGATGAGAATCAGAAAAATTAGAGACCCTTTAATTTTTGTTATTAATTTTAGTTTTTAAATCATTTGAATTCTTCAAAGTAAAACGCTGTTACCTTTCTCCGTAATATTTATATTTTATCCAATATAAATAAAATTGAAAATAAAGTTTCTTAAGTATTGTCTCAATATACTTGTTCTCTGTCATTATTTTAATTGTTGTAATTTCGTTTTCTGAGTCTTGTCGATTTTTCGTTGTGCATTTTTATGCTAAACAAATTTTAAACTATACATTATAAGGATAATTTCATCAAATACAAAAATCGAAACTTTAAGGGGTAGTCAGTAAACTGCATTATCAATTGCATGGGGGGGGGGGTTATGCTAAAAACTATGGTTTGAACAGGGGTTGAGGGTCAGTGGAAGAAAAGTTACGAACTTAGATAACATTTAGTATGTTTCCTTATTATTAACTTTTAAAGAATTGTTCTTTTTTTCTCTGGTTTTAAAAAACCCCCTTTTCTCGTTTTCTTCGCTTAAAGCCTTTTTGGTAGAAAGTCTACTATTATATTTGTCGTATTATATTTGTTAAAAAGTCATCTTGTTTCGTTAGGAATTCAGAAGCTTGGTTAAAAGTTGAACTACTTTGTAAAAAATTATTCATTTGGTTTTAGATTCATCTCTTTGGTCGAAAATTGAACTATTCTTTTTTTAGAAAATTAATCTTCTGCGGATAAAAAATCATTTTTAGGCTAAACTCTTTTGTTAAAAATGTATCTATTTTGTTGAAAATTAGTTTTTTTAAATAAGAATTAATTTTTTTTAACTAAGAAGGTAAACATTTCATTTTTGATTTAAATTGATATTTTTATTAAAAATGCATATTTTCTGGTTTAAAATTGCTCCTCTCGGCTTTCAAATTCAAAAATTTTGTTAAAAATTAATATATTTTGTTGAAAGCTCGTCTTATTTTGGTAGATCATTAATACAATGCTGGAAAATTAATTTCTTTGGTTAAAAATTTAACTATTTTTTTCACAATTTATCTTCTTTAATTGAAAATTAAACGACTTGGTTAAAAGTTGAACTTTATCATCAAAGATCCATATTTTTGGACTCCGATTGATCTTTAGGGTTGACTCTTTTGCTGAAAATTTAATTTCTCGATTTAGTTGAAAATTTATCTTCTTCTTAACATGTAACAATTTTCTTGACATTTTGGGTTTTTTGTTTTGTTCAAAATTAATTTTTATCTGAAAATTTGCAATTTTACATTTTTGTTAAAAATATTTCATAAGTTTAAAATTTAATTATTTTTTAGAACATTCTTTTGTTTGTTGAAAATGCATCTTTTTGGTCGAAAAATAATTTTCTTGATTTTTTGTACGACGTCTTTTTATTAAAAATGCAATTTTGAAGTTTGAAATTAGTATATTTTGATTAATAATTTAACAGTATGGTAGAAAATTAAAGTAGAATTTGTTTGTAAATGAACTTTTCCGGGTTTTTTTTGTGTTTGTTAAATCTAGTTTTTTTAAAAATCATATTTCTGCAAGATTTACCTCTTTGGCTTAACATTGAACTTTTTTGTTGACAATTTGGTTTTTTATGTTGAAAATTACTTTTTTTTGAAAATTGCAACTTGTCTATTCTTGATTAGATATGGATCCTTTATAAGTTGAAAATTCAACTATTTGGTTGAAAATTCATGGAATATGTTAAAAATTCGTCTTTTTTGGTAAGAAAATTAATCTTCTTTGTTGCAAATTCATTATATATAGCGATTTTAAATCTTAGGAATTTAAAGCGTTTCATATTGCATTCAAATCAATTGAAAGTGAGTTTTAAATCATAACTGATACGAGGGATTTTATTAGCTGTAAGGCATAGCGTATAAATATATTGAAAAAATTTTTGATCTTATTTATTTTTTCAAGTGAATTTTTTTAAACTTTTCAATAGCAAAGAAAAACTATCCAATTAGGGACTTTACGTGTTCAAAATCGTGATTTATTTGGTTCATAAATAGTTTCGAAGTAATTTTCACATTGTACACATCATCAATATAATGTACCCAAAAACCAACTGAAGTGTACAATGTGAAAATTATTTCTAAACTATTTATGAAAAAAATAAATCACGATTTTTAAGCCCTTAAAACCCCTAATTGGATAGTGTTTCTTTGTTATTGCAAACTTAAAAAAAATTCACTTGAAGAAATAAATAAAATCAAAAATTTTTTCAATCCTTGTTGGGAATTTTTTTAAAAGTACGAAAAAGTATAACTATTTTTACAGGAAAACACCAATGAATATAATAATTTTTTAAATACTAAGAAATCCAGGTGGCCGTTTTAATCAAGGAAACAAATTTCCGGTCATTTCCCGGTTCGCAAAACATTATTAAATTATTTTAATTCTTTGGAATTCATTCCTTTTCCATTTTTTTGTAATAGCCTTAGTTGCTGAGATGCACCCCTTAACGCCTTATATTTCTTTAGAATTTTTTTGGATTCTTCGATTCTTTGAATTATTTTTATAAACTATTAGGATTTCTTTGAAGTTGTGAATTCTGATGAGCATAAGAATTGCAAGTGGTTAACTGCCCTCAAACTTTTAAAATTAAATTTTAATGTGCAAGGCACAGTCTAGCTACTGGTTTTTGTAATTAAACAAATTATAAGGAAAAAGATTATACGTTTCAAATAATCAAGAAACAAAAACAAACAAAAAACAGAATTTTAATATAATTTTGATAAATAATTAAATGAGTAGTGAAAACCTTAAATTTTTCCTCGGGATTAAATGTAAATTGTCAATTCGAAACTACAGAGAAGTGTAAATATTACTTCTGTTATACCTTAACTATGCGAAAAAATAATAAAATAATTTAGGATTTAAAAATACATGTAGAATAAATTTATACAGTGAAGTATTCGAACCTTCAGTTCACTATTTTTGTAAAAATTAGATATTTTTAAATAACGTTTGAAATTTCGCTACAATTCTAGAATATTAAAAGAATTTTTTAAAACTTATTTATATAGTATTTCGAAAATGTCTCTTTTAAAAGAAACCAGACGAGGAATTAATTAAATTTTTTCATTTGACTAAATTCTGAATTAATTTAAAATTTATTTACTTTTTAAATTCATTTAATATCTCGAAAATGTCCCTTTTTAAAAAAGAAACCGTAAAAGAACTTAATTAATTTTAACATAATAATAAATATAATAATTTTAGGTCCTCATTCATTTTAATAATTTCGGCGTGCATAGACAGTCCCGAGTCAGCTATAGATATGGCTAGCGAAGGCAAGTGCGAGAATCGAGAAACAGAAAATCACCGGCACTTTCGGTTTGGCTTTCGCCTTGGCCCCACCCCTCCCGTATACCCCTCCCGTATATATATCGTTCTCCCACTCCGATCTCCCGTGCCGCATCTATGCTTATAATATCTTTGGCTGGACTCGCTTTTCCTTTGATAATTATAATTGGACTGATCTACAGTCTTGTATTCATTGACTCAACTGTATTCCACCTTTAATATTTCGAACAGTATTTACATTGCCAGGACAGCGCCATGATTTCGCCTATTATTACCGGGACAGCGTCATTTTGTTGCCTTTATTAGCTGCACTGGTCTTACCAGTGTTTCTAGATTGTTAGTGAGTGTGCTGATTAAAGTTTATTGAAAAATGTACACTTCATCTTCAAGTTTCAAGCGGAACATTAGACTAGGTTGTGGTCATATTTTTTGCGTTCAGCCACACCTATCTCGAAAACTTATGATTTTTTAGACTGGTACCCATTAGGATTTTTCGATCAGGAGGCTTTGAACTATATTATATTCCAATTTCAGCCAATTTGACCGGACCGGATTTTGATGTAAATTTTACGGGGTCCTTTTATTTTTTTTATTAAAGATTCATCATATTATTTGAAAATTCATTTCTTTGGTTGAAAAATTAGATATTTGATTGAAAACTTGCTTTTTCTTTGGATGAAAAGGATTTTTCAAAATGAAAATGTAACTATTATTCCAGTAGAATATTAAATAATGTGAGTGAGAAATTCATCTCTTTGGTTCAACATTCATTTTTGCATAAAAATGTACTTATTAAATTTTTTTATGAAAATTATAAGTTTTTTCTTTGAAAATTCGTCTTCTTTGGTATGAATTCATCTTCTTGGTTAAAAATTGATGTTTTTAGTTGAAAATTGAATGATTCTAGTCACAGATTCTTCATTTTAGTTATAAAATCATCTTCCTGGTTTAAAATTACACTATTCCAGTTGAACATTCACTATTTCAGTAAAAATTCATCAGTTATGTTGAAAAATGAACTATTTTGTGAAAAATCTTTTTTTTTACATTAATTTTTTTCCAACTGAGAGCTTAGCTATTCCATTTTTTTGTTAGAAGTTAATATTCTATAGTGAAAAGTTAAAATATTTCTTTAAAAATTATTAAATTTTGCAATTTTTTGCTGTTTTTTTAAGAATATCTAGAATAAACGTCATGATATAAAATCAATATTTTTGTCCTGCGGCAAACGTTAATATCTTATTTTTAGTTGGCCCGGAGAATTTAAAATCTTGACTGGGAAATTATCCGGAATTCAAAATCGTCCGCCGAATCGTCATCCTGATAATATTTGTTGAGTAAAATTGTAGAAAATTTAGAAGACATTAGACTTTTTATTTTTTATAAATTATTATCATCGAATGTAATCATACGAGGGTAATCATACGATTTTTAGCGCAATTTTGTTTTAAATTCTTCATATACTTAAAAATTGCTTTAACGTCTTCATTTTTTAAACATTTTTAATTTGAAATTTGATAAATCCAGTGAAACAGTTTTAATTCTAGTCTTTGTAATTTTTGAGATTTCATTTTTCTAGCCATTTAAATACCATTAAAATTATTTTAAATATTAAATTTAAAAACCATTTTTATCTCCTTACATTTTTCATAATTTTCAATTGATTTATGTATGTACAATTTTGTGCTATTTTAATACACTCTTGAACAAATTATTTGAGATTGTTTTTAAACTACGTCCTGATAAACAGCAGTGTTACTGTATTTTGTAGAAATCTGCAAGAGTTAGTACTTCTTCTGATGACGGTGAAGAGGAGTCATTACTTGCCCCCTCTGGTAAAAAGTTGAGAAGCGACTATAAGAAGAAGAAGAGTTTTTCTAAACAGAATGACATGGTACGATTCAACTTAAAGATGATATTCAAAAATTTGTTTTGAGCTTTAATGAGTGAATATGTTGTTATTGCATGAAGTAACTTTGCAAGTAAAATTTTTAGACAAGATTTTCTGACTTGTAAATTATAAAATACTTTACTTTTTTCTTTAATATAGAACAAATTTTCATATGACTCTGATAAAAGAAAGAAATAATTTCTTCAATTTACTAATCGTCGTAAAATTTAAAAGCAATTGTTTCAGGTGTAAGTTCGTGTTTGAAAATTTAATTTGTAATAAATAACTTCCAGCAAGTGGTTTAGCAGAGAGTGAGATTAGTTAGCTGAGTCATTCTAACTAACAATATTTTTGAATTTTTCAGGAATCCGAAAGTTGGAGTTCTAGTGATTCTTATGCAGAAAATACAAAACGAAATGTTCAAGCAGCTGAAGATCAGGTGAAGATGGAGGTTTCTCATAAAGGCGAAACGACCAAAGCTGCTAAAGAAAGTAACTTAAGGCAGATGGATACAGATATAGAAGAGGTGAATATTCTGCATATGTCATTTTTTATCCTTTCAAACTATAGTGAATGATTTCACGACTTTTTAAATGCAGGCAGAAACAATCCAGGGTCAACATCTTTCTGAAGACGACTCTACATCCATTATATGGACAAATACTTTCATGCAGACTTTGCAGTCCATTGTGGAGAGTCACGCCCTGGTAGAAAGTGGAGCGGATGAGGTGGGTGATACTCATCGCAGCACTATGAAAAATATCACTGTTGAGGTATTTTCCACTTAAATATGGGTCCATTTTTTAACACCTTATTCGCTTTATCTCCTTATTAATGGCTATCCTGTAAAATTAATTATTCTTGACTTGAAAGGCCCAAACATATTTCGAGAATTGTAGGCGGAATAGAACGGTGCTAATATTATCTTACATACTGACTACTGATAGTGGATATGAGAAATTTTTTATCATTTTCTGTGTTAAAAAAGATTCTTAGAAATAGTTGTTTATATCACATTAAAAATGTCAGTGTTGCCTACTTTACTATCTTAACCCGTTGATGACCAAACGTCCATTTTTCTAACACTTTTTTCAGCGATATTTTCTGTCACTGAATCGATTAAAAAATACGCCATTAGAATTGCAGCAAAATTCAGAATGAAATAATTATATTCGTTTATTTAAAAAAAATATATAAATTTTTTCATGACATCAAATGATTATTTTATTATTTTCGCCTCGAATTTGTGAAGATAAATTCCTAAAAAGTGAAACTCTTGCGTCCATGGACCCTTAGTTTCAAAATCTAAAGGTTATTTTTCTAAAATTCAAAATGGCAATGTCCAGTATGGCAGATAAAATCCAATATTTTTGCTATTTCTGATTTTCCATATTGGAGCAATATTTTATAATAAATGCCTATAAATGCATGTAAAATTCATTAATTTAAGGGTTTCTGGGGTCGCTAATCGCGAATACGAAATCATAATTTCAAAATTACAGATTGCGGAGACAATACGACTGCCAATAATTACTGAAACATTCCGTTTTTCATGAAAATTTGCACATGCAGGTTTTTGGGACCACTGATGATGAATCCGTGATCAGATTTTCAAAATTCAAGATGGCGGGTCCAATATGACTACCAAAGTAACTAAAACATTCAGAGTTTCATAGAAATTCCCAAATTGGGAGAAGTGAATTTAGGCAATATGTAATCCTGAAAGATACTTATTCGACTGCGATATTTACTGTGCAAAAGAGTCCAAACCCTTATACCCACCAAAATAACATTACACGTAAAAAAAATAAAAATAAAATAATTATCATTACTCTTGTAAATATTAACTTCCACGTGGTAAGAGTTGGGCAAAGACGACGAATACATCGACGGCCAGAAGAAATTTGAGCGCTGTAAATGAAATTGATGACAATTTTTCATAATTTTTGGCAGTGGTATTGGATCAGCGATTTTGAATTTTGAAAATTTAATCACGTATTCGTCATTAACGGCCCCAAAAACCCGCATGTGCGAATTTTTATAAAATCAGAATGATACAATAATTTTTGGCAGCCATATTGGATCTGCCATTTTGAATTTGAAAATCTGACTTCGGATTTATTATTAGCGGCCCCAAAAACCCCCATATGCCAATTTTTACGAAACTCAGAATGTTTCAGTAAGTTTCGGCAGCCATATTGGATCCGTCATCTTGAGTTTTGTAAATATGATTTCGGATTCGTGATAAGCGACCCGAAACATCCCTATATACATGAATTGATAGGGATTCATTTGAATATATTGCTACGATAAGGAAAATCGGGAATAACAACAAAATGTGGCTTTTAGCCGTCATACTGGATGTCGCCATATTGAATTTCAGAAAACTTATCTATACATTTTAAAAATTAGGGTCCATGGACGCAATAATTTCACTTTTTAGAGATATATCATCTCAAATTCAGGACGAGAATAATAAAATAAAGATTTGATGGCCTGAAAAATTCATTAGAATTAGTTGTTCAAAATTTTTTTTCAAAATCGATTCAGCAGCATAAAACGTCGCTGAAAAAAATGTTAGAAAAAAGGACGTTTAGTCCTTAATGGGTTCAAAAAAGTTTTTGGATAATTTTGGATTATTTACATAAAAAGGGAATTCCCTGGTGTACACTTTATCTACCGACTGATCCAATGTTCTATAACTTTTCTTTAAGATTGGACACCTGGACTTAGATTCAATTTCCGATAGTGATAATATGCAAGAATATAAGGATGGAGAAGAAGAATTGGATGATACGCACTTTAGAAGGTTACACGAGTTTTTGAAAAACGAAGAGATTTCCAATACCATAGATGTTCCAGTTAAAGTTAATGCAGGAGAACTCTTACTGGTGCTTATAAAATATGAATTGGTATGCTCACTCAGTTTTTCTGCAGTGTCCAGCTTATTTATACCAATAAATTGTATTTTTGCTAGGCCCATTCTACCACAGTTTAGATTTTTAATCGACAAACTGTTTAACCCTTCCAATTCCGTAAAATTTCATGCTTTATGTACAGAATGTGGTTTCAGTTTGGGTATATTAGAACGGTCTGATTCAAAGAAGCACTGTTTATTATGCAATGTCGATATCAACGTTAAACATTATTTTTATAAAGACTTTTTTGTAACGCTTGATCCGTCAACTCATATTAAACATTTTTTAGAGACGAACAGTGATTACTATCATCGGATTATGAATTATAGCAGAAGCGAGGATAATGTACTCAGAGATATATATGACGGAAAACTATATCGGCAATTCGTGAATAGTTTGGACCCTGCGGTTAAAAAAAGTTACATATCTGTTACTTTTAACACGGATGGAGCGCCTTTGCTTGAGAGTTTCCTATTCGATTTGGCCTATTTACCTTATGATTAACGAATTACCCATTTCCCGTAGTACAAGTTAATTAATCGTTGTTGGTTTATGGTTTGGAAAAAATAAGCCGAGCATGAACGTTTTTCTCAAACCGTTTGTTGAAGACATGAACACACTAAGTGAAAACGGAATTAAGGTTAATATACTCAACGAAGAACATGATATTTAAGTATTTTGTTTGGTCTGCTGGGTAGATTCCGTAGCAAGAGCACCTATGCAGGGCCTAACACAATTTAATGGTCATTACGGTTGCAACTGGTGTCTGCATCCTGAAGAATGGGTTACAAATGAAAATAAACCTAATTCAGAAAGTTACAAATATCCTCTTTCGGATAAGATAACGCCCAGGCGCAATAAAAAAGATTCTTGATTGCATATGGAACAAGGGACCGAAAAAGTTCCATGTTTCGGTTTCAAAACTTCTTCACAGTTGATCAATTTGAAAAAGTTTAATATTATCGAAGGCTTTGTCCCTGACCATATGCACATTATATCAGGTGTGGGTGAGCAGTTTGCCAATGTGTGGTTTGGTAGTAGCAAACAAGCAGCTAGTTTTGTTTCGAAAGATAAGATTTATGAGATTAATAAGACTTTAGGTTCTATCAAAGCTCCACATCAAGTTGGGAGACTTACGCGTTAACTTAAAGAAAAAGAATTTTGGAAAGCTCGTGAATGGGAAAACTGGGTTCATTATTATAGTACAGTTATACTTAACTTTTCAGTCGCAAAAAATACGTTATGCACTGGATCATGCTAGTGGAAGCTTTGCATATACTTTTACCGTCTGAAATTGCTACTGCTGAACTTGATCGGGCTGATATTTTACTACACCGATGTGCCATTGGAACAGAAAAGTTGTATTCCAAAGTTGCAATGACATATAATGTGCACAATCTTTTACACTTAGCAAAAGGTGTATTAAATTGGGGTCCACTTTTCGCACATTCAGCATTTGGATTTGAATCTGGCAACTGCGAATTACTCAAGGTCATTCGTGCTGCAAAAGGTGTACATCACCATGTTTGCCGTCATATAAATCTTCAGTACAGCTGCAATATATTGAAAACACGGATTTTTTCACTCGCGTCTTCTGATGTTAAAAATTTTTGTACTCAATTAGGTACGTCCATCATAAAACGTACAATGAAGTTGTTTGACTCACTGTACTTCGGGACTTCGTCAAGTGTACAAAGTATGTGGATTGACAAGTTAAATCTCTCACATCAGACACGCTCCTATAAAAAAATGGTTAAAGATGGATGTTTGTATGTATCTTCATTGAAAGAAAATAAGCGCTCAAATAACGCCTATGGAATATTAATAAATGGTTCTTACGTTAAAATCGTCGAATTCATTGTTGACATGAAGTCTAAAAAAGAGTTTCTAATATATCAAAAATTGAAAGCAAGACCCGCTTTCAGGGGCCAATGTGAAATGCTTAAAAAAATAACATTAATAACTGGCGAACAAACCGCTATACCAACTTCTAATATAAGTAAAGTGTGCATACACATGCAATTAAAAAGTGAACAATTTATATGCGCGCTCCCTAACATTTGTTCCTACTAGCAATGCAAATAATACGTAATCTTAAGAAACGTTCCACTTCTGTAATTATTTATGCTATACATATAGGCGTATGTACATGTAAAACAACAAACCTACATTTTTTTAAACATTAAAGATTTTATTGAAACCATAATTGAATTTGGGTTTTATTAAATTATTTTAATGCCATCTTGTATTTATAACTATGAAATAAGCATACTTACCTTATGAATTTCAATTACCTTTCGCAAGCGACTTCTTTTTTTTGACAGATGCGAACTATCAATCATGTACACAATTCCAGGATTTTTCGTAAGTGTAGATAATAAGTTTAGACGTAAGATAAAGCGTAGGGGCAGTATATACTTGTATTTACGAACGTATACTCAGCTCTTAGGAACGAAAGTAGCATTTCACTTAGGGGCAGCTTATAAGCAGTAGAGTGAACGACGCCTGAAACAAAGACCTTGGCTATTAATGGACCCAAGTGGGGATCCTTACATAACGGCTTCGTGATGTTCTTCGCTTGGGGTGATTGCTAGAGAGATTGATCAGCAACCTGGGTCGGAGCAGTGTTGCGGAACGAACGTGTTATTTACATAAATAGCACGAGAATTCTGGATCAATCTGAAAAATCTCTATCCCATCCACACACTACTCCTTTCCCCTGCCGAGTGAGTCACGCCTACCCCGAAAGGGAAATGGCTTAATGGTGTAATGTATGATTTCGCGTAGTTGCAGTTCATAGCTTCGAATGTAGGATTTCACATAGGTGCAGGTTATAGGCTCAAACGTAGGTGCAGCTCATAAGTAGGAGGGTAGGATTTCACCTAGGTGCTACTGATAGGTAGGACTGTAGGATTTCGTTTGGGTGCAGTTCATAGGTTCGAATGTAGGTTTTCACGTAGGTGCAGGTTATAGGTTTAAACATAAGTGCAGCTCATAAGTAGGAAGGTAGGGTTTCACCTAGGGGCAGTTTATTGATAGGAATGTAGGATTTCGCGTAGATGCAGTTCATAGGTTCCAACGTAGGATTTCTCGTAGGTGCAGTTATAGGTTTAAACATAGGTGCAGCTCATAAGTAGGAAGGTAGGATTTCACATAAGTGCAGCTTATAGGTAGAAATGTAGGATCTCGCGTAGGTACAGTTCATAGTTTCGAATGTAGGATTTCACGTAGGTGCAGGTTATAGGTTCAAACGTAGGTGCGGCTCATAAGTAGGAAGGTAGGATTTCACCTAGGTGTAGTCTGTAGGTATAAATGTAGGATTTCACGTAGATGCACTTCATAGGCTAGATTGTAGGATTTCATGTGGGTGAAGTTCATAGGTCTTAGTGTGGGTACAGTTTATAAGTGGGAACGTAGGATTTTGTGAAGGCAAAGTCATAGTATTTTAAGTGGGGAAAGTCATCTGAATTTACATGGGGAAAGAGGTAGGAACCTACATAGGGTCTTATATACGAACTTATATAGGATCCTATGTCATTTCCTACAGGTGCCACTTATAGGTGAAACATATAGGATCCTATATAGGTTCCTATATAGGATCCTTTGTAGGTTCCTTCATAGGATCCTACATAGGAACCTATATAGGAATTTTCAGAAGGATCGTTGTTGACGATGTATGCACTAGGGTCGCATCATCGGAACCCCCAAAAAATTATTTCAGCAGTCGAAAAGTAGCTGCGAATTCACAGTTCTGAAGAAGGAAGTTTCATACTTTCATAGTGCCAAAGTTTATTTAGTTAAAGTTTTTTTCCATGTTGGTAATTCAAATTTTCAAAGTTTTAAGTTTTCATAGCTTTTTCAATTTGTAAGGCTTCAACCGGATTCATGGGAGTCCAAAAATAAGTTCCTTCTAGAATAATTATTTCAGTTTCTTTTTTTCTAATCAAGCGAATTACTGGTACTGTGAAAAGTTCAATTATTATTCCAGTGGGCACACGTGTTCGAAAGACGTCCAAAAATGTCTTTTTAGGACGTCCTTGGAACATTAAAAAAAGATAACTTTAATTCGTCCTAAAGTCGCCTTGAAAATGTCTTTACAGCTGTTATCTTAAAGACATCAAAAAGTTGTCTGATATACGACCATAAATCGTTCTATGGTCGTCACACGTAATGTCTTTTTGTCATAGAAACCACGGCTTGAATGTGTCTTAAGGGTGTCTTATGTCAGGCATAATGCTGTCTTCGAGTTGTCTGTAAGGACTTCATTATCCTGATGTCCTCGGGGTGTCCATAAGATGTCCTGCAGACATCCTGCATAATATTTTTTCGAATGGTAATAAAATAAAAGAAGGACAGAAAAATAGATAAAAACTATTATACTGCTTAATTAAAGAGTCAGATAAGCAAGAATTAAATTAAAATTCATGTATCAATTGGCGAGTTTTCTATAATTTCTAAAAATCTCGTATATTAAGTCCGGATCCCGCTAGAGAATTATGTTAAAATTATTTTATTTTATACTTCATGAAAACTAAATGAATTTTCCATTTTTCAAATTGACTAGACTACGTCTAGTTTTCTTGTTGTGGGTTTTTTTTTTCAAAAACCATGCACTAAAGTGAAATGGAGCAATAATTTTGGTGTCGCCAAGATATCCTCTTTGTATATAGTTCTTGGGAAATTAAATTAAAGTGTGATCACACTTATTGAAGGATTTTGTGAATGATAAAAGGTAAGTTAACTGTATGAATATTGTTTTCGGCTGTATAAAATGACCTACGTATTTTACACTATATATATTTTTTAGCTTTGTAATGAATCAATCTTTGTAATAGGGACAGCTTCAAAAGGTACAAAATTATTGTAATTCAACGATTCTCAGTTGATAAATATCCAGACATTGGTCTAAGTCCTTGTTTGTATAACAATCTCTTAAAAAAAAAGCTTTCTGTTCAGAAACTCAATACGAATTTATTTAAAATCAGTTATCACATTTTATTTTTTATTTATTTTATTTTTCATATTTTCATATCCAGAATCATTTGGGTTCGCCAAATATGTGAATCATGCCGTTTATTTTCAAGAAAAATGTACAGAAGAATGCAATTTACTTGCATTTAGCATTACTATATTTTCAAATTTACCACCTGTAACTACAACTTGAGAATCCTGGAATCGAGTGCACCGTCCAGAGGGGGACAAAACTTTGTATTTGCGGTAAATAAAGAACAAAAAGAATGATCAGATTATTGTCTTCTCTTCACTCTTTTGCTAGGTGCGTGTGCAATATTTTAGTGTGTGCTTTATTGCAATAACTTATTTCACGGTTCTTTCTATCTTTTCCTAGAATTCTGTAGACCATAATGAAAGTGAATCCAACTTTGACATGCAGAGCTACTGGGCTAACCTGACGCTCTCTTTGGCCGCTGATGGCGCCTAATTCAAACTGGGTGTATTTATCAATTATTTTCCCAATGGGCACAAAATTTGGCTACGTCTTTACGAGATTGTCATGACAACTGTACTATATATCTATGTCCATATAGTTGAGGTGTTTTACGATACTTAAAAACGTCGTATGATCTGATGACGTCTTTACGATATCGTAAAGGTACCATAACGACACGGACATAGAATGTCCTAAAATTGTCGTAAAGATGTCGTAACGATGTCCTAAAGACGTCGCCACTGTATATTAGGTTGGTCCCAATAATGATTATCGAACCACAGGGCAAGACACCCCCCCCCCAAGTTTCCATTTCCGGAAAAGGAAAATCGGTAATTTTTTTTCTATAAAATTCGAATATTAACACGTGCTACTAGGCACTTTAAACTCCCATTCAATTAAGATGGGGAAATTTGTAATTTTCGAAAAGTTGAACTCATCTTCCAGGGTTTCATTGAAACTTGCCAAGTTTTCTAGGGGGTTAAAAGATGTATCTACGAACTAAAACCATACTAATAACTTTCATCTCCATACCACCTCCATCCTTCGCGAAGCGCCCCAAATATTCCTGGTGGACCGAGGGAAACGAATGGAGCCTCTACAAAGTACCCGTAAAGATCCCATTGGGTCCCCACTCGGTTCCTTTTTTTAAAAACTCGAAAAAACAGCAAAATCAACTTTTAAATTGTTGCAATTCGGATTCTACGTTAAAATTCCCTATTGAAGGTCACTGAATAATCGCAATAGTTTTTTTTTGCAACGGTAAACAGTTTAAAAAAATATAAGATGTATAACGCCTGTTGACTGATACACTTCAAATGCATCGCCTGTAAGTAGCAGACAACAGGCGTTATACGTCTTATATATTTTTTAAAACTTTTTAGCGTTGCAAAAAAAAAACTATTGCGATTATTCCGTGACCTTCTATGGGGAATTTTAACAATAAATAAACTACATTTTTGCGTATTGTTGTTACTTTTTAGCAATTTCCGTCGTTTTTCACAAACAAACAATTACTAATGGACGATTTGAATATTTGCGATGACTTTTTAAACAATTTTCATTTGTTTGAACAACCGTAAATTGCTTTAACAATTATTTTTTTCCGAAATATGTAAAAAATAACCGTATTTTCTAATTGACATGTAATTGTTTGTCATATTTTGGAGTAGTAAATTTCCATAGAAATATTATGTATTTATTTAATTAATAATTGTTTATTCTTAAAATTTATAAAAATTGAGCCAGAGATTTCCAAAATTCAAGTTGATTTTGCTGTTTTATTGAGTTTTTTTAAAAAGGAGCCGAATAGGGGCCCAATGGGGTCTTTACGGGTACTTTGTAGAGGCTCCATTCGGTTCCTTCGGTTCGTCAGGGTAAAAAAATGAAACAAAATCGTAAAATTATGTTTCTGACTGTGTATTTGATAGAAAGAATAAATGCACCACTTTTTAATTGCTTAAACAAATATAATTCGTTTAAATAATTACCTTTCCAAAAATACTTTAAGAATCATAATTAATTGCATCTATTATATTTTATTTCATTTTTTTATTTATCAAAAAATAACTGGTGGAGCAAATAAAAATTGTTTAAAAAAATATAAATTTGTTACAACTTAAAAGAAATGTATCAAAATTATGTAACAATTCAACAGAAAGTAGCACAGGATACCAGTTTGAAAAAAGTAAACATCTCTGGCTCAATTCTTAGAAATTTTGAAAATAAACAATAATTAATTGTTTATATAATTAAAAAACGTTTTTAAAAAAATTGTTACTCTTAACAATGACAAAATATTGAATTTCAATCAGAAAATAAGATTAATTTTTATATTTTTAGCCAATAAATAATTATTTAAATAATTTACATTTCTTTAAACAATTAAAAATTGTTTAAAAATTCATGACATATATTGAAATTGTTCATAAGTAATTATTTGTATGAAGAAGACAGCGGAAATTGCTGAAAAATAACAATAATACGTAAAAATTTTATTTTTTTATTTTTGGGTAATATTTGTGGCGCTTCGGGGAGGATGGGGTAGCGTTGAAAATGAAAGTCATTAGTATGGTTTTATTTGGCTACCACTTCTCTTAAATCCCTAGAAAAGTTGGCACGTGCCGATGAAACCTTGGAACATGAGGTCTTGCCCTTTAGAGTGAAAAAAATGTTTTTTGTTAAAAAATAGTCGACACGTATTTTTTTATTTCAATGTAATGCTTGAAAGTATCGAAAAAGTAAATTTTTCCAATTTTGATAATCGGGAAAAATCTTTTGTTTTCAATCGCTCACTATAAAAGAGGTTTTAAAAAGAAAAAATTATTCTTGTACTGAAAATAAGCATTCACCCAACAGCTTTGCAAAATAGTGTAACATACCTTCTGTTATTCAAAATTAATAAAACTGTTAATAAAAATGCACTATATTGTTATGCCAAAAAACAACAGAAGGTATGTTAAACTATTTTGCAAAGCTTGTGGGTGAATGCGTATTTCCAGTGCAAGAATAATGGTGTGTGTGAGGTTTCTTTGTAGTTACCATGTCATACTTTCTTGTAGGATATTATAATAGATTTTGGAGATAAAATATTTTTAAAAAAGCAGCTTTAAGATAGTTAGAATGACGTAAAATGGGGTACAATTAGCGCAACTTTTAAATTAAAACTTCCAATTGCTTTAGAGAATATTTCGGCAAAAGTCATTTTAGCCCTTTTCACAGGTTTCAATGCAACGAAAGCATTTTCTTATTTTCTTACACTATTTCCTTTTTGATTTAAAATTTATTTTTATCAGTTGAACAATTTACTGTTGATTATAACTATAGATAATGTTATCAAAACACGCGATATGATGAGTGGTAAAGTCCCTAATTTACTCCTTCCAATTTCCTGATTGGTCAAGATTCGTTCTATTTTGCGTTGTCGTATGCCTCCTAAAATGTCTAAGATCCATTTTGCTAAAAATATTCATTTTATTTTATCACTTAATTACTTATTAAAGTCATAAAATAATAAAAGGATTTCCAAACTAAAAAATTGGGACTTTAAACTCATATTCCTTTAATTTAAAGAGATTTCTCAATTTTATAATTAGGCGTAATCTTCTGGCAATTATGGTATTGATTCTCCGATTGAATGTACCTTCCACTTTGCTCCTCCAGGCGACCACCTGGGCGAATTAGTGGGAAAGTAAAGAAGCGGGCGGAGTTTACTAGGATGAAGTGAAAGGAGAACGGTAGTTTGAACGGTTTCAATTGTGCGTCGAGTGTATGTTTGGTGAAAGATAAATGAGGTTACGTTGCACAAAATCGTAAAAAACGCAAGAACAGAATATGATTTTAATTACTGCTTCAGTAACGAGCTCATTGTTATTATATATTGTGATGTGTTCAACAATAATAAAAAGTGATGAGGATACTAAACTTTAGATGATGAAGATACTAAACTTTAGTCTGCTACAAAACTTGCGATTCCCGCCACTTCTGCCCGCCAATTCCGCTATTCACTCACTTCTGCCTACCTAGTTTCAGTGGGTGAAATAGTCACACGCCAAGGGACTCCCACTGTTCGCTTGAGTGATCACTGAACGGTTCACCCGAGTGAAGCCCAAGACTCACTTAACCTCGTGGAACGGCTTCAAGTGCACCCACGAGCACCCGGGTGCTCCCCTGGAACGCATCCTTAGGGACCGGCCTGTGAAGCCCTGGCGGTCCAAAGGAACCAAATGGAGCCTCTACAAAGTACTCGCCAAGATCCCATTCGGTTCCTTTTTTAAAAAAACTAAAAAAAAAAAACCAGCAAAATCTACTTTTAAATTGTTGAAATTCGGATTCTACGTTCAAATTTTCATTAGAAACTCACGGAGTAATCGCAATACTTTTTCTTGCAGCGTTAAAAACTTTAAAAAATAAAATACCTGTCGTAGAATCCGAATATCAACAGTTTAAAAGTTGATCTTGATTTTTTTTTGAGTTTTTAAAAAAGGAACCGAATGGGGACTCAATGGGGTCTTTACCGGTACTTTGTAGAGGCTACTTTTGGTTCCTTCACCGAAAAAATATGTAACTATATTAATTCAATAATACCTTGAACTAATACGCTTCGCATAAATTTGAACTCAGTAGGTAATAAAGTCGAACTGAATTTCTTCATTTAATTTGTAATTTTATCGGTTTGAGTATAGAACCGACGCTATAGCAATACCGAATTACATCGAATAAGTAAGTATTGAAATGGAGCTGTTCTTCATGCAGAACTCCCAACAATCATAAGTTGAATATCAGCTGTTCTATAGCATCGAGCACACACTGTTCAACTTTTGTATCGCGTAAGTAAAGAAATTTGAATTACAGCGCGTCGGTAAGATAGAACTTCTACGATTCAAAATAGTGGACGCGCTTCGTTTAAACGAACAGCTGTTGTTCTAATCATGCGCAAACGGAGCAGTTTAACGTATGAAATGCTCACATTCAAGCATAAAACGGCGCTAATACAGGCAAAGCGAAACCCGATCCGTTCAATGTTTTCATACGCGAAATCTCGGCGTCTGAATAGCAGTGTGTCGATATAGATATATTCACTGTGCTTCGCTTCGTTCGACTCTGCTGGTTCGAATGACGATGAACGGCGAGGATTCAACGAATCTGTAACGCAGGAGCATTGCGCATTGAGCATTGCGCTGAGTTAACGCGCCGGACAATATGTGTTGGGAAAAATTAAACAATAGTTATTCAAATATCAAATCTCGCGTGCTCTCAAATTTAAACTTTGCAGGTAAATAATTAAAGTAACAAACATCGTTCATACAATAAAGTGCGAGAGTTGAGAATGATGAACGGTGAAAGTTACGTTAATACTGTATTGAGATAGTTGCAGATATAAAACACTATCTGATCAATTAAGGAACATCAGCTGATCGAATTAAGATTTAAATTTTTCGTAATGCAAACTGCCAGCTGATTGTTAATCTAACCTGGTATGTCCTGCGTTTTCGGTTTGCGCAAAACTGCATTTTGCGATAAGATATTAAAAAAAACCTGCGTCTAAATTTTTAAAAGTATTGTATCGACTCATCGTGAAAACATGTTATAAACGTTCCTTAAACCAAAATTATGATCACAAACAAATCCATTTAATTAATTTGTAATAAAAGTTGTTTTGTTGAAAAAATAGACTTTTTGTGAATATTTTTTTTTGTATCTTTATTAGTTACAAATGGAGATTTTACGACCCGGGTGCGCGGGATCGTGCCCCAGGTCCTTGAAACGTCATCTACGAGAACTTTTGTAAAGTTTAAATTTCGTCAATAACCAAAACAACTACAAATGGTGAGACGACGACCCGGGTACGCCGGATCGTGAACCAGGTAGTTTAACACGTATTCTTCAGGAACTTTTTTAAAATTCAAATTTATCCAACACCCACAATAACTCTCAATGGTGATTCGACCACCCGGTTGCGCCTGATCGTGCACCAGGTCCTTTTAAACGTCATCTACGAGAACTTAAAAAAATTTAAATTTGATCAATAACCAACACAATAACAAATGGTGAGTCGATGACCTGGGTGCGCCGGATTGCGCACCAGGTCATTTAGAAGGTCATCAACGAGAACTTTTTGGAAATTCAAATTTTGTCCATAACCAAAACCACTACAAATGGTGAGACGACGACCCATGTTTACGCGATCGTGCACCAGGCAGTTTAAGACGTATTCTACAAGAACTCTTTGAAATTTGAATTTTGCTCATAACCAAAACAGTCAACAATGGTGATTTGACGACCCGTGTATGCAGGATCGTGTACCAGGTCCTTTCAAACGTCATCTACGAGAACTTTTTTCAAATTTTAATTTGGTTAATAATTAAAACAATTACAAAAGGTGAGTCGACGACCCAGCGTCAAATCTCCATTTGTAACTAATAATGATACAAAAAAAATAATATTCACAAAAAGTCGATTTCTTCAACAAAACAACTTTCAGTAAAAATTAATTAAATTGATTTGCTTGTGATAATAGTTTTGGTTTAAGGAACGTTTATACCATGTTTTTACGATGAGTCGATAAAATTAAATGGAGATTTGCAATGTAGTAATATTTTGTTATAAAAATGACTACAGCTGATCAAATGTGCCAGCTCAAAATTGTTATTTTTAAAAATAAATGAATTTTACTTTTAAAAATTTAGACGCAGGTTTTTTTTATATTTTACCGCAAAATGCAATTTTGCGCAAACCGCAAACGCAGTACATACCAGGTTAGATTAGCAATCGTCTGGCATTTTGCATTACGAAAAATTTAAATCTTCATCCGATCAGCTGGCGTTCCATGATTGATCAGATAGTGTTTTATATCTGCAACTATCTCAATACAGTATTATCGTAACTTTCACCGTTCATCATTCTCAACTCTTGCACTTTATTGTATGAACGATGTTTGTTACTTTAATTATTTACCCGCAACGTTTAAATTTGAGAGCACGTGAGATATGATATTTGAATAATTATTGTTTAATTTTTCCCAACACATATTATCCGGCGCCTTAACTCAGCGCAATGCTCACGCGAAGCTCTTGCGTTACAGATTCGTTGAAGGAGATTCCACAATAGGATTTGAGAAACCGACGTAGCATTGACTTGACGTAGACTTGACATAGCAGTAGCTTGGACATATATGCCCTGCATATCAGATCTTCTTCAATTCTTTCCCTTCTTCCTCTCAATAATTTTTTCCCCTCCATAATTTTCTTTTTCTTTTCCTCACTCCCCACTTTTACTAGAAACCTTCCTTCTTATCCTTCCTTTGTTCCTCCTATTCTCTTGACTCCTTTCTTCCCCTTCTAATCTTCTTTCAATCTCACTGAGTCTTTTCTTCAATCTTTCATTCTCACTTCGGACGTTCTTTTCATTCCCTTTAACTGTTTCCTTATTCTCTGTTTTTCACCCATATGCTCATTCCTAATTTCTAGACTGCATACCCATTCTTCCAACTGTTTTATTGCTCTAGATCTCTGTTCAACAACCTCTCTCTGTCTATTCTCAATGCTCTATAGCGTACCCCAAACCTTGTTTTTCTCCGCCTTCCAGCATTTATCCCATTCTTCCCATTTTTCTCTGCCCTTTTACACTTCCCCACTTACATCGTTTCCCTACCTATTCATATCCCTATTTTTGTCATCCAATCTCTTTCTTGTTTCTTCTCTGAACCCTTTAATGAGAGCTTCCAATTTTTTAAACAACCCCCCATCTCCCCTATCTCTCTGGTGTTTTCCGTTTAATTTTAACTCTCTTGTTATCCTGGTCCCTTTCTACCTCATCTTCTGCAGCTACTCTTTTCCTTCTTTCCTCCCCTTCACTGCTAGTCGCGCTTGCCTTTTTTTGCCATTTGTCCCGACTTCTATTCGAATCCGCGTTGCTCAGCTTGTTAAGGCGCTGTTAATTTGAGAGTCTTCCGCGTTGCTTGCCCGTACTTGTGTCCGCTACCCTCTCCACCCGCGTCGACTTCTCGGCACTTTCATCACCGCTGCTGTCACTGCGATCAACGTCACCCATCCCCCACTGCCAATGCTTTCAGCAAGGTCAGCTGTTGCTGCCACCACGGTTTTCTGCTCTGTGCGATCGACCAGTGACTGTTGCCCTCTGGCGCCAGTTTGTGGACTTCGCGTCGTTGGCATCCTACCTTACCCAAAGCTCCGTGACGTTTTCCGCCTTTATCACCTACCTCTTGCCCCCCTGACCAAGCAACTATTTTTCCACTCCTAACCTCAACAACTTCACATGCTCCAAATCTTCACTTCAAACCACTCAGTTTTACCCTTAACACCTTTGCTTTCACTCACACTTCTTCCATTACACTCGATCTCCGCACTCTCTGCCTTTTCTCCATCCAGTCACTCTTATTTCTTTCACCAAAGCCAAAAATACACCACTTGACAAAAAAGAGTTCTTTCGCGATCGGTACCGGAGACTGAAGCAACTATTTCTTTAGTGGAATGTTTATCAACATTAGTTAATTTTTTTGTGAGTGCTTAAATATATCTCATTTGCTTCAATAATGTTTGTTTTAAAAATTATTACTGTTGGTCTTGTGCGATATTGATTAATACTGGTTAACTAATTTTTAATTATGTAAACAAATTCGATTTCTTTTTAAAAGTTTTTTTTTTAAATAAAAATTCATCGAACTGGTATTTTATTATCGTTAATAACATAAACTTATTAAAAAATATTTTGGAACTGTATATACTATGAATTATTATTTGCTTTCAACAACCTTTAATTTGTTCAAACAGTCAATTTTCTACAAAATAAAATGTTGTTGAAAATAAATAATAATTTATTGTTTATACTACTGGAAAATATTGAAAAATAAATGTATGTATTTAACGATAAAAAATTGCCAGTTCGACGAAATTTTAGGGAAGAAAACTTTTTTTTAATAAATAAAATTTCTTAAATATTAGAAATGAATTTGTGATTGTTTAAGCAAGTTCCATTTGTTTAAATAATTTTTGTGAAATTAATTTTTTTGTATTAAAAATTATTCTTGCTATTCTTGTTGAATATTGATCAATATTGGTTAGTTAATTTTTCATTATGTAAAACTTTTCCATTTGTTTAAAAAAGTTTTTTTGTTAATTAATCGGACGGGAGTTTTATTATCATTAATAACGTAAATTTATTTTATAATCTTTTCCAGCTGTATAAACAATAAATGATTATTTACTTTAAAAATCCTTTAATTTGCTTAAGCAAACAATTTTCCAAAAAAATGTGTTTGCAAATGTATAATAATTTATTGTTTATACTACTGGGACTTATTTTTAAATAGATGTATGTATTTAAGGATAAAAAATTTGCCAGTTCGACGAAATTTTAGGGGTCAAAAAAACTTTTTTAAAAGAAATAGCATTATTTTATACAATTAAGAATGAATTAGCCAATATTGATCAATATTCCACTAGACCAACAATAATAATTTTTATTTAAAAAAAAGTCGAAAGGTAATTATTTTAACAAATGGAATTTATTTGAATAATTTGTGTTTAAAAAATTATTTTTCTAATTCCCAATTATTAATATTTCTTTATTGGAATTTTTATCAACTTTGGTTAAATACTTTTTGATTGTTTAAACAAATTCCATTCATTTGAATAATTTTTGTTTTAAAAAATTCGTTGAAAATTATTATTGTTGGTCTAGTGTAATATTAATTAATATTGGATACTTAATTTTAAATTATTTAAAGAAATTTCGTTAGTTTGAAAGTTTTTTTTTTAATTAATCAAACTGGCATTTTATTATCATTAATAACATAAATTTATTTTAAAATGATTTCCAGAGGATTAAACAATAAATTATTATTTACTTTCAGCAACCTTTCATTGGCTCAAACAATAAATTTTTCACAAAATAAAATGTTGTTGAATATAAATAATAGTTTATTTGATTTTATTTAATGTTGGAAAAATTATTCAAACAAATGGAATTTCTTTTGATAATTTTTTAAAATTCTTTTTCTATTTACAAATTATACTATTTCTATGGTAGAATGTTTATTAGCTTTGGTTAATTAATTTGTAATTGTTTAAACAAATTTAATTTACTTAAATAATTTTTGTTCAAAACCGACTTTTTGTATTAAAAATTATTATTGTTTGTCTAGTGGAATATTGATGAATATTGTTTAAATAATATTTAATAATATCAGAAAATTCCATTTCGTTTAAAAAAGTTTTTTTTTAATTAATCGAACTGGCATTCCCTTATCGTTAATAACATAAGTTTATTTAAAAACATTTTTCAGCTGTATAAACAATAAATTATTTATTACTTTCAGTAAACTTTGATTTATTTAAACAATGAGCTTTCCACAAAATAAAAGGTTTTCTTAAAAATTAATGATAATTTATTGCTTATACTACTGTAAAATATTTTAAAATAGATAGACAAATGTTTATTTTTCGGCCTGCTGGCCTTAAAAATTGACTTTCTTACTTTTCCATTTTTCACAGAATTTTCTTACAACTATGTTTTACAAAGTACCATCCATCCACACCTTATAACTTATCCGCTAGCTTCTATAGCCTAACCTTCCTCGCTGCGCCTCGCCTCACCTCGCACGCATTTCGCTCTTTTGTCGCTATGCCTCGCATTACCAGCCTCTGTCTCCGCGGCTAACACCTAATACTTAACTACTATTTACAATATTTACATTTTTCTTACCTCTACTTCGTCTCCTATTTACAATCTTTCCCTCGCCATTCTTCTTCCTCCTTCCTTCTATTTTTCTTCATCTTACCCAAAATCCCCTTCACTCATGCCTTTGCCCTTTTGTCCCCCCATTCATGCAACAATACCTCCATGCTTATCCCACTCCTTTCCACCTCTTCACACTCCTCCAACCAGTGCTCAACTTTTTCATCCCCTTTCCCGCAAAGTTCACACATTCTCTTCTCTCTAGAAAGCCAGAACCTATTATAACCCTCCATGCAACCGCATCTCATTCTCGCTATCAGTCCCTGACTACCTTGCTCTCCTTTCTCACACAAATATTGCGCTCTCCCCCTTCGCATAATACACACATAAGTCCCGTTAAATCTTGGCTCTTTTATCCTCTCCTTCTGCTTTCTCTTTCTCCATGCCATTCTTTTGAACCAACTGAAATACCTTCCTTCCTTTCTCGTGCAACCTGCTAACTTCATCCATCTGCAAACCGTTCGTTCTAAAATAACTTTCCCTTTCCACCTCCATCTTTGCACCACTGCGTCTGTTCTCCTTCTCCCACCAACACTCCCTAACCAATTTACTTCCCCCCTCTTCCAAAAATTTCCCCTCATATTTACAAGCTCGACTTCCTGTTATAATTCCGAAACTCGTTCTTCCTGTCTCCCTCCTGACAATATAGTTCGGCGTATTCCTTGTCAACCCAAGTCTTCACTTTATATACCTCTTCTGTATGCTATTCACCTCTTCACTTACCTTCTAACCCCACACACCCACTCCGTAAAATAAGACACTTATTACTAGCGAATCAAACAATTTCATTTTCCTTACAAAATGATCTGCGAACAATCTCTCCCCCAACCCGCACACCTGCCTCATCACCACATTTGCCTTTCTCATTCTCTCCTTTATATGACCATACACTCCCCCATTTCTTCGAAACAGGAAGCCCAGGTACACAAACTCTTCCACCTCCTATGCCGCTTTTCCCTTCCACTTCCACTCCCCTCCCCTATCTCTCCCACCTCCTTTCCTGAACACTATAACTTTCGACTTGTCCGCATTTAACTCTAACCTATTTTCGTCCAAGTATCTTCTCAATCTATTTATCATCTCGTTTAAAGCCTCTTCGCTCTTTGCCAGCAGCACTACGTCATCTGAATATACGAGTGACCATATCCTGACTCTTCCTAATCTAACTCCTGCTACCACTCCGTCCGCTAGCTTACTTTCCATATCCGCTATCAAAGTTGTAAAAAGCGTTGGGCTATGCGAGCACCCTTGCCTCAGGCCACTCTTCACTCCCCCCTCTTTCATTGCCTCCCACAAACTCCCCCTATCCACCAAAGGGAACGCGCTCTTTAGATCTATAAAAAACGCGTACACTTTGGCACCCTTTTTGGTTAGTTCTCTATTCACCACGTATTGCAAAGCGTAAATTTTGTTAATAGTACTCCTTCTCTCTCTAAAGTCCGCCTGCGTCTCCGGAAATATTCCTTTCCTCTCAACATCCTTGCGCAGCCTATCGGCCAACACCGTCGCGTATATTTTGTACGCAGTAGTCATGAGCGTCATGAGTGTCTTAACACTTCTCAACTCCTCTTCCAGCTCTTTTTCTTTTTCCTGATCTTTCTTCTTACACCTCGCCCTAAACTCCTTCCTGATTTCTAAGTACTCCTACCTTTTCGCGGTTCCTTCCTTCCATCTTCTGTACTTCTGTTTCACCTTTCTCTTCATCATTTTACATCCCCTATCTTACGACGGCTTTACCATTCCTTTCTTCTTCTTCCTAAATACCTTCTTTTGCACACAACCTTTCACTTTCTCTTGTAGATCCTTTCATATCTCGTCCACCCTATCCCCTTCAAAGCTTACGTTGCCCAGCTGCTCCTGATATTTCTCTATCGCCTCTCTCCTCCATAACACCCTTTCCCCTAACGATCCTTCTTCCCCACCTTGCCTTTCACCAGCCTCCCCTGTATCCACAAACTTAATGGCTGATGGTCTGATTCCACCCTCCCTTCCACTGCGAATTTATCTATCGCCTCTCACCCTTGCTTATTTAAAATCACATAGTCTTTCACCAATACATCCCTCTTACTCACAAACGTGTAATCTCCCTCTTCGTCCCCTTTTACCATACCATTCGCCACCACCCACCCTCTATTCTTCATCCAGTCTCTTAGAATCTCCCCCTCTTTATTATCTTATCCTTCGATTCTGTAGCATCCTGTAGCCTCCACCTATACCTCCTTGTCAAATTTCGCTCTATTCTATTCTATTCCTTTCCCTCTACCCACGTCTCTACTAGTCCAATCACATCAAACACCTTTAACACTCCTCCACCCTGATTTACTCCCACCATCGTACTTTCGCCGAAACAAATTCCCCTGCACTTCCTTCATACCTCCTTCTCCTTGTCCCATACCTACATTTTCTCGTCTATTTTTATTTTGCGATACCCTACCTTCGGCACTCTCTCTTCGCTCCTCTCCTTCCTAGCCCTGTTATTTAGCATTCTCTGAACATCTCTTTCCTTCCTCGTCAAATCTTTATCGATAAAAACCTTATTGTCCTTTATCCTATTTTTGTTAAGCATTAACCCCCATTTTTCTTCCCAGCTCTCCAATTTCACCACCGACAATTCATTCTCCTTTTGCCCCTCCATCCTAACTTTCCCTACCTTGCCTTTAACCCACCCTATGATCTGTAGCAGCGCTTCCACCCCCTCCACTTATTCCCCGCTCTTTAGCTTCAATCCTCTTATCATTATATTATTTCTCCTATCTGCCTTCTTTCGTCTTTTCATCCTCAACTCCGTTGCCCTTATCCTTCCCCTATCCGCTCTCTCCACCTTTTCATTCCTACGATCTTCCACTTTCTCTTATATCATGATCTTTTTTGCGCCCTTTCCTTCCACACCCTAACATCTTCTTCCATTTTCTTTATTTTATCCTCTTTTTCCTTCCTTTCCGACACCAACTCCGCCTGCAATCCTTCTACTTTCCCCCTCAACCCTTTTACTTCCTTTTCCCATCTCTCATCTCTTACCCTCAGGTCCTCCCTCATACTTTCCATTTGCTCCATAGCCTCCCTAACGTCCTCCCTTAACCCTCTGATCTCGCCTATCAGCACCCCGATAGCCTCCTTCTCCGCCTGCCCCTGCATTAGGGGGGGGGGGGGTGACCTACGTATTCGTACGCTTTTTATAAAGAAATTCTCTAGTGCGCTTTTCTCCGGACTCTCTTTGCTTTCCCTTTTCCTCTTCAAGAAATCCTTCCCCTCACTTGCACTGGACGCTCTCTGCCTTGCCTGATCGCTTCTTTCGCTCCGTTTTTCCCCCCTCCCTTACGCGCCACTTGACACCGGGCCACGCACAACTGGCCGTCGTGTACATCTGGAAATTTCATCCCTATCTACTTCACTGCCAGGGTCCTATTTCATAAAAATTACAAGTCTACAAGTTACAAGTAAGTAAGTTACTATAGCAACTATTCACAGCTTTGAATAGTAAAGAAATTGTTTGAAAAAATGCGATCATGTTTAAATCTCGTGAATATTATCCATTTTCTGAGAAGGAATGTACATTTTTTTCTGAAAATATTGGGAAACTAATTTTTCTTTATAATTACAGGTTTTGAGGATAAAAAATGCTAAGGGTATGAGTGCACATTAAGGTTAAGAACGTGCTCATTGTTTTGGAGGTTACAATTACTGTTATTGTCTTTGACAGGTATTTATGAGCAGTTGGTGGTTTTTAATGTAAATACTCTTACAAAAAAGATACTTACATCATCACTCTAATTATGGATCATTGTTAAACAATTGTCTTCGTAGTTTGGTATTTCCTTTTGGACCCTTCAGCGAAAGGTTAATTTTATATATGTACTGGTCAGCCTTCCGGCGCCGGCAGCAGAACAATATTGTTGGCGCCGGCAACATTGCTCGTTGCCGGCTTTATTTTTCCCGCCGTCTGTAAAGTTCCGAAAAGCATGCAGTGCTTTATTTTTCATTCACTGATTACGAATATGGCGATAAATGTTTTTTAAACATTTTGAATTCCACGTTGACCCATTGGGTCCCCATTCGGCTCCTTTTTAAAAAACGAGAAAAAAACAGCAAAATAAACTTTGAAATTGTTGAAATTCGGATTCTACGTTAAAATTTCCATAAGAAACTTACTGAGTAATCGCAATACTTTTTTGTAGCATTAAAAATGTTAAAGATGTTATTAATTTCTGCTGAAGGTGACTGCAAGCGGATCCATAATAGCTCAAGTAGTATATTGAGCACGAAGTTTAAAAATAAAATTCTCTCTCACTTGAATCGCAGCGTTCTTAAATAAGGTTTCCACTGCGTGGCGTTAGCACCCAGAAAAAATGCTTAAAATTAGCGACAGAACGCTTGTTAACTGATACTAAAAGAAGATCCACTTGAAGCTGCCTTAGATCCATGTAAATGACCATTTAAAAGTTGATCTTTCAGTTTTTTGAGTTTTTTAAAAAGTAACCGAAGAGGAACTTGTGGAATCCTTAAGGGCACTTTGTAGAAGCTCCTTTGGATTCCTTCAATCCGGCAGGCAAGGGTTCCGGGGGCACCTTCAAGCAAATTTTCACGTTGTCACAGAAAATTTATAATATTCACGACATTTAAACATGAACACATTTTTTTCAAACAATTTCTTTAATATTCACAGACGTAGAGTCGTCAAATGCAGTCAATTAAAATCTTCACTTCGCTTCATTTGTATAAACCATTTATTCTTCAATTGTTTTTCAGTGAACATTTCTACTTTTCATTTGTCCACAATAAATCTTTTTATTTCTTCATTCTCCTTCAAAAAAATAACCTCCAGAACAATGATCAACCTTTCAAAATGTATGTGTACACTCATAACCTTATAATTTATGACCCTCAACACTGGTCATTAGGAAGAAAAATTATATTTCGAATATTTTTCATTTATCAAGATCACGCCGCTAATTGGACACTTCTGGCATCATTCTGTAATTTTTTAATACACGCTCGAGCATTATCTTACCAATGTGCAGAAATTATACCTTTTCAGGAGAAATGACATTTCGATTAAATGGACTTGAAACGAATTACACACCTACCGGTTTCTAAGTCCCACTGCTGGCCAGTTCTCCACTAATTCAACCACTGCTTCAGCTATGATGACTGATCGTTTTGAAACGATCGACTGCAAGAATCTCTATATCTTGCAAGTCAAAAAGGAAGAACAATATTCGATAATCGAGAATTTGGTAAAATTGAAGAATAGGGGGGTCCCTGTTTTTGGGCTGGAAACTCTGGCGGACCGAAGGAACCAAGAGGAGCCTCTACAAAGTACCGTTAAGACCCCACTGAGTCCCTATTCGGTTCCTTCTTAAAAAAAGAAAAAAAAACAGTGAAGTCAAACTTAAATTGTTGAAATTCGGATTCTACTTTAAAATTTGAATTAGAAAATCATGGAGTAACTGTAATACTTTTTCTTGTAGCCTTAAAGTCTTTAAAAAATAAAATACCTGTCATTTACATGGTCCGAAGGCGGCTTCAAATGCATCTGCTTTTAGTAGCAGTTAATATCCAGTGGGCACACTTGGCTTAAAGTAATCCTAAAGAAGTCTTTTTGTGGATGCCCTTAGGCTTTTACAAAAAGACGTCATGAGGTCGTTATAAAGACGTTCTAATCTAGTCCAATAAAGTATATCTTAAAGATGTTATCAGTACGGCTTAAGGATGTCTTTGAAAGGTCCTATGTCTGGCATCTCATCCTCCTAATGATGTCTTGAAAGGATATCCAGGGGACAAAGGCGTAACGATGTCCCTAGAACATTTTTGAAGCGTCTTGTCATTTTTTAAAGTTCAACTTAGAAATATTTCGGCTATGAGATTTATCTAAGTTTTATTGTTAAAATGTGAACGAAACCAAAAACATCATCTAGAGTAAGCCCGAAACTGTTCTAAAAGTGGAAAAACTATTTTATCATACATTTGTAAATTACACGAAGCTATCATAAAGTCATCATAAAGACACCATGAAGGTATCCTATGTGATTTCCGTTCAAAGTTTAAGTCCATTGCGCATAGGAGTTTCACTAGGTCACGCGTGAAATATGAAATACCACAACCCTAAAATCGGTAAAGTGGTCTTTTTTAGGACAATAATGAGTTCCTTACTAGGATCACCTGAAAGACTATAATATACAGGATACATTACGATTCGAATGAGGAAATTCGGCTAAATTGAAAGAATCAAATTTCTTTTATGAAGTACTTTTGAGGACTGTGCGCGCACGCCGGCGAATTTCAGTTTGCGCATCTCATCCTAGTCGCACAACGACTTTTGGTTAGTGTTGCTGGTTGCTGCCAGGCCGCACAGTCGCCACCACTGTTCTCTTGTTTCTTGGTGGCTTCTGTTTGAAAAATTTCAGGTGAGAACTTTATTTTGATCAAATCGCTTGATATCTATTATATTATAACCGCCTTTATATAATTCTTTTCGGCTTAAAAATATATTAAATAAACCACCCCAATTGTATCACAATCAGAAAATCATCAAAATGACCGCCTTGATACACTTTTTTACATTTTCATCAAGAGAAGATATTAGATTTTTGTCAAATTGGACCCCCCCTCCCCCCAGTTTTAGTCAAATGTCCACGTTTTGAGACCCCCTAAATCTGAAAAACAGATTTTTACGAATGTGTCTGTCTTAGCATGATAACTTTCGAAAGAATTGACTGATAGGATTACCTTTGATAAATTTTTTTGCTGGCTAAAAATGAAGTTCAAGTTTGTTATTTTGTATAAAAACTCAATGACTGAGCACATTAAAAAAATTTTCGAAACCATGATTTTTCCAGATTCAGAAATTCTATTTATGGTTGTACATAGTACTTTGAAACAACAACAATTTATTCGTATGACTTTTTTCAATAAAATAAAAGTGGTCAGAGTTATAGCGTTTTCAAAATTCTAAAAAACAAACGTAAATTAACATTTTAAGCCAAACAACGCATGATAAGAAAAAAAGTCAGGAGTAAATATATGTTTCTTTCGGGGAGCCTTACAATGTTATCATAACAACTTTTTTCAGCATAACAACTTTTGAAAATTCTATGTATGGTTTTCTGTGGTGCTCAAAAACAAGAACAATTTATCTGAACGACTTTTTTCGATGAAAGCAAAATTATTGAAGTTATAGAATTTTCAAACCCCCCAAAAACAAACGATAATGGACATTTTAAGCCAAGCAACGCACGATATGAAAATAGTCGTTAGAAAAAAATGTTGCTGTTTTAAAGCCCTACAATATTATTCTGTTTCGACATTAAATTTCACACTCTTAATGACTCACATTATGCTCACAATGTCGTAGGACATATAAAGACGTTTTTAGGACGTCCTTTTGATGTCCTGGTGCCCACAGGGAGGTCTTTCACTTTTTAGCGTGAAAAAATAATCATGTCACTTATAGGTCTTTTTGGGGCGTCTTTAGGACTAGCCTTGCGGACATCTTTGGGACAACTTTAGGTTAGACGTAGAACGTCTTTAGAACGACACTGGGACTTAGACGCCAATGTCCAAGAATGTCCCAGGACGTTTAAAGACGTCATAAGGACATCTTTAGGATGTTCCGGTGCCCACTGGGTAAGCTTTCCGTCGGTAACTTTAAGAATTTTTTCTGGATGCTAGTGCCACGCAGTGGAAACCTCAGACAATAAAGCTGCGATGCAAGTAAAAGCAGTCAAGCAGTGTACTTGAGGTTACGAGACGAAATGTTAGGACTAAAGGTAAAGGATTTGTTTAAATTCTCATTTTGCATATTATTCTTATCGGAGAAAGTATTAAATTTGTGTAAAATTAGACATATAAATTATTACGTAAACTTATTTACATTTATTTTCCAATTTTGAATTTTATTTTTCAACTTCGCGCGCAACTTGTCGACAATTTGGCCATCAATTTGATGATTAATGTCCTGTATCATCTTTCTGGATTACTTTGTAGGCGTAAGCATGTCATCATTCTTAAAATATAAAGTCAGCATACGACAATTCGCCTGTAAATTACGCTCCTCCAGGGTAATGTCAGGTATACTTTACCCACTTATCATTTACCCTGAATGCCATGACCCTTACCCTAGCTGACTTTACTCTGAATTATTGATTACCTGCAACACTTTTTACCCGCAGTTTTTTCTCTGTTTGAGGAAGGAGGTTTTTGTTTTATTTCATAATTTACATAAATAAGCTTTCTCCCGGGTACTTGAGTTAATATCTTGTGGGCTTATTTAGTTAATTAAATTAACTGTCCCCCGGGTTATAGGCTAATAGCTTGAAGTTCTATTTATTAGTTTTAATCAATTTATAGTTGTATTAATTTCATTTTAAAGGATCTCCGTTTGTGTAATTTTAAAATTCGCACCAAACTCGGCGAGCCAGAACTTAAAATGGCGGCATCCGGCTAGGTTGCCACATATCATCTTATAAATAGTTATTAGAATGTTTTTTACTGAATGATTTAAAAGGAAAATAAAAATGGAACAATTTATTATCTAATTGTTAGCTGTTAATCTCGTCATAAGGTGAATTTCTTCGATTTGCGTGATTTGAGTGAGACATCCCTACCGATAGAAAATCTCAAAATATTCTTTGGCGAAAAAACCTGGCCCGTTTAAGGCTTTCTGCAGGCTCGATGTGAATGATTTTGTCTCCAGAGATATCTTGAGAGGTTTGGGCAGAGCTGCCAGATCGAGCCACAAATTTACCCCACCATACCCACCATTTCGGAGCCGCAAAACAGAAGGTGCATAATTACCACTGTAAGTTCGTGTGTAAGCCGAACATGCACGACTCGAACTTCGGTTTTCTCAGGTTTTCTGCGGCACGATTATTGCCGATCTGAAAGCTTCAGATAACTTCGATGGTCTTTTATTTATATCTCGATCCCCATTTGAAAGGAATTGGCGATTTTAATGTTTCGCAGGACTCCTAATTGCATGCATGCTATTATATATGTTATTAATGTTAATATTATAATTATAAAATATTATATCAATATTAATTAATAGTTGACTAGCTGTTAATAGAAATAGTTAAACTTTCAACTAAAACAAATAGTTTTCTGCACAATAAATGAATTTTTAATAAAATACATAAATTAAAAAAAATTTATTTTTAACAAAATAGTTAAAATTTAAACAAAAAGTTACATTTTTATCCGAAACGCTCAATTGTATAATAAAAAAAGGAATTTTGAATAAAATACATGAATTTCGTACAAAAGAAATTTATTTTCCACCAAGAGTAATTTTCCTTACAAAAAATTAATGTTTAACCATAGTTACATTTTCGACAAAAAAGTTTAATTTTCAACTCTCTTAAATAATTGAAATTCATTCGTTTGGCTTATTTTTCATTGAAATTTCTCTAATTCCACAATGCCTAAAGCTTCCCATAGTGAAGCAGTCAAAAGTGACTTGCCAAAACGTTCGTCGGTTAAAAAATTTCAGTTCCAGGTGTGCGATGAATTCCCGGAATGGAGAAATTGGGTGAGACCAATTCAAATTGATAATTAATTACGAAAAAGCATTTAGCTTATTGAAATTTTACGATGAACACATTTCGTCGCAGATAGCTTCACATAATTTATTGGACTCTTCACCTTTAGATAAGGTGCATGATATTTTCGATGACGAGTCTTCTGCATCTACTATTCCATTTGCAACAGTTACACCTACTGCTTTGTCAGTAGAGGAAAATTACGAGATTTCCAAATCAAAAAAATTAATTTTTGCCAAAAAAGTAGGGATTTCAGAATTGAGACTTGGCTTATTTTTCGTGGAAAAAAAAATTTCGTTTCAGATTTCCAAAGATCTACTTTAACCTATAATAGAATTGGGCCGAGATCCCGGTGTTCTTGAAGCTGTCTCTTTGGGACGCACAAAATTTTCTTAAATAGTAAATAATGTTCTTGCTCCTCATGAAATGGATCGTATAACTGATGTCTTAAGAGAAACTATTTTTTCAGTTCATGTTGATGAAACGAGCGACAGAACAAACGAAACATTTTTGTCGCTTTTTGTCCGTTATATTGATTGTAAAAGTTTCGACATTAATTCTGTCCTTTTGCAAATGATCAATGTAGTTGCATCAGCTTGTTCGGCTGAAAAATTATTTGAATCGTTTGGTAATTTTTTATAAATAGAACAAATTCTTTTAACAAACATTGTTGGCCTTTCTTGTGACAATACAAACGTCATGGTTGGGAAGTTCAACTCATTTTACAGTAGATTGCAAGCTGCAAGTCCCAATTTGATTTTATGTCAGTGCGTCTGTAACAATTCAGCTTTAAATGCATTCGCGGCGTGTCAGCATATCCCACACTTTTTAGAAGTATAATAATGTATAATATTCTACTTACTTTCTTCATGGAACATGAACATCCTGCTTCTAAAAAATTCTTAATATGGTTCCTTGATCATTTTATTGAACCTTCTGTATTAAAATCGTGTGATATTTAGTCGCTTAATTTTTCAGACAAAAGCAATCATAGATCAGAAATCAAATTGGGTGCAAAGTGCGACAAGTACCCAAATTGGGTACAGAGTGCGACAAGTACAGTCTGTCAAGTTAAAGCGTGGGTGGCTTTACTCGCAGTCGGTAAGGTGTATCGACATGATTTTGGTGTCAAAATATTAAGAAGAGCTCCCTCT